>NC_090930.1:486441085-486750011 GCF_040938575.1 Ambystoma mexicanum
ATGTTGGGACAAAGGATCGGGGACCGGGATTCTGGAGGCGATTCCATCAGTTCACGTTCAGCGCGATCCAGCGAGAGCAAGCCTGACTGGAGGTAGCCGAAACTGTGTGGCGACGGGGGGACATAGTGCCCCCAGGCCTGGGGCCTAAGCGAGATCGAAGGGACGCTCCTGATCGAAGATATGTCGAGCAAGCTCCTGAGGGCGAAGAATAAACAGTCCACGCTCGACGAATTTGCCAAGACATCGCCTGGCACCGAGGGGACCAGGAGCAAAGAGAAGGCCCAGCCCAAGGAGATGGCCGCAGGAGGAACGAACCAGGAGGTCCTGGCAGCGATCGCAGATCTGAAGGCGACATGGGAGACCAAACTCCAACTTGCGGTGGCCGAACTGAAAACTGCGATGGAACTTCAGGTCGGGGCGGTACAGGAGGACGTGAACCTCCTGAGGCAAGATGTGCGAACCCTGGCCGAGCGCACAGAGACCCTGGAGAAGGAGATGGGCCCGACGGTGGCGGAATGCACCGCGCACAAACGAGAGATCCATGCCCTGGTGCAGAGGGTAGGCAACCTGGAAAGCAGGGCTGAAGAGGCAGAAGGTCGGGCCCGCAGAAACAACATCCGGATTGTGGGCCTACCGGAGGGAGCTGAGGGCCAGAATCCCACAGATTTTATTGAAACTTTGCTGCTGCAGGAGATCACCGGAGGTGCCCTAACGCAGGGATTTGCAGTGGAGAGGGCACATAGGGCCCTGATCAGAAGGCCACCGCCGGGTAATCCGCCCAGGCCCGTGATCGCCAAGATCCTCAACTACAAAGACCGGGAGAAGATTCTGGAACATTTTCGTAAAGGGGGCACCATACGGCGAGGGGAGGCAACCATCACTGCTTACCCCGACTACACTCTACAAGTGCAGCGCAGTCGGATGAACTTTGGGGTGGTCAAAAGGCGCCTGCGGACGGCCGGTTTCAAGTATATGTTACTCTACCCAGCCAAACTTAAGGTCTTCTCCAAGGCTAAGACGCTGTTTTTCGACACCCCTGAGGAGGCCATGGAATGGCTCGATGCGCAGAACTGCCCTCAGGAGCCTGACGAGCAGATGGCGGACGGAGCAGGGAGAGTTAAGTGAAACAGTGGGCCCGGCGGACTTTGAACATTTGGACTGGAATATAGTCTTTGCCACTTTGTGATGGGGATGCACTTTTTAACTGTTTCGAACATGGTCCGCGAGCGCGGATATAAATGTGTAGGGGGCATCCGAGGGCCGTTTTATTCGTACCCCAGTGTGTGGTTAGGTTAGTCACTGTGTGGGGTGTGACACCCTGTCGGGTTCTCTACACGGGCTTCCGAAGAGAACCGAACACGGGGATGCCTGAGATCCAGGGATGGAGCTGGGCAGTCGGTTGGGTTAGGGGGGTGGGGGGTGTTAGTTGTTATGTGAGCCTGGGGAAGAAACTGAGAAGGGATGTAGTCGGGACTGGGGGAAGGCGATCAGACCAGAGGGGGAAGTGGGAGCTACGGATAAATCATGGGAGACCTTAAGGTATTGACATGGAATGTTAGAGGGTTGAATAGCTACCTGAAGCGTAATAAGGTCATGCTGTATTTGAAGAGGCAGAGGATAGACGTGGCCTTGTTACAGGAGACGCATTTGACACGGGATAAACTTGAAATGGTGCGGAGAAAATGGAGGGGGACAGTGGTTGGATCCACATTCTCTGCATATGCCAGGGGTGTGCTGGTTTGGGTTGCACCACATGTCCCGTTCAAGCTCTTGGGGGAGGTTGTGGAGTCGGACGGGCGGCTGGCCATGGTTTGGGGGATTGTGGAAGGTAGAGTTGTCTGTATCATAAACACTTATGCGCCCAACCAGGACACAGCGACTTACTTTAAGACACTGTGCGAGAGACTCGGTGAAGGGATGGGGAGCACAGTAATCTGGGGTGGAGACTTTAATTGTGTGCTTAACCCCAGGGAGGACAGGTCGGATGACAAAATGGTTAGGCCCAGCCCAGCGGCCAAGGTGTTGCAGTCGCTGCTAACGGATCTAGGCCTGGTAGACGTGTGGAGAGCGAGACACCCGGGCGGGAGGCAGTATTCGCACTATTCGGCTCCGCACCAACTGCACACGAGGCTCGACTACTTTTTTGCCACTCCAGACATTCTTACGGAGTGTGAACAGATTGACTACAGGGCGAGGGTCCTCTCGGACCACTCGCCCCTAATCATGCATTGGCGGCTGCGCCCCCCACGTGCACGGATTCCAACATGGCGCCTTCGGGCGGAAGCGCTACGGGATCCGGTATTCAAGGAGGACATGAGGGAGGAGATAGTCGCGTACTTTGAGTCGAACACAGGGAGTGTCAAGTCGGCTGGTACTTTGTGGGAGGCTTTTAAGGTGGTGATGAGGGGAGTTGCTATCGCGAAGTCCAAGGGATTAATGGGTGGAATCCTGACCGACCTGCGAGAGGCCGAGATCGAGCTGGAAAAAGAATTGGAGAAGGGTGGGACCGATATGGAAGTAGTTACTGAGCTGCAGTAGCGGTGCTCTGGGCATTGGGACAGACTTTGTAACCTGAATTATACGAAGTATATTGAGAGGTTGCATGCGGGTGGGGACAAGACAGGCAGGCTCCTCGCTTGGCTATATAAGAGCGAAACCCCTAGGGCTCCGATCCGATCGGTCATCACCGAAGGGGGTGCGGAGATCGATACGCAAGAAGGGGTAAATGGGGCATTCGCAGAATATTACCAAACATTGTATGAAGATCGGGAAGGGGGGAGCCGAGAGGAGATAGATGAAGTACTCGGGGATATAGGCCTGCCCAGAATCAGCGATGAGGAGCGAGAGGAGATGGATGCTCCGATCACTCTGGAAGAGCTCAGAGAGATAGTGCGACAACTGCCCACTTGCAAGGCCCCGGGGGCGGACGGGTTCCCCAGCGAGTTTTATAAGGAGTATGGGGAGGAGGTACTCCCACCCATGCTGGACATGTTTAATGAGGCGTTTGAGCTGGGACAGCTACCAGAATCACTCAGGGAAGCGGTCATAGTGCCACTCCCCAAGCACAATACACCGGGACACTGTTGCGGCTCCTATCGACCCTTGTCGATGCTGAACCAGGACAGCAAGATCCTAACAGCTGTCTTGGCGGCTAGAATGAGGAGAGTGATAGGCAAGCTGATTCACCCTGACCAGACGGGCTATGTCCCGGACAGGAACATTACCCACAACCATAGACGCCTACACAGAGTGGTCGAATGGGGATGTAGCAAAGACGGCGAAATGGCGATAGTGGCGCTGGATGCGGTCAAGGCGTTCGACTCTGTTCGTTGGCCATGGCTGTTGGCGGCACTGGATCACTTCGGAATGGGGCCAGGGTACAGGAGGTGGGCCGAATTGTTATATAGCGCGCCTCTAGCCAGAGTTCGTACGGGGGCAGTAGTGTCGGATAGGTGGCAGTTAGGTAGAGGCACCAGGCAGGGATGTCCTTGGTCCCCAATGTTGTACATCCTGGCCCTTGAGCCCTTGGCAATTTACCTCCGGCAACAGTATGACCCGGTGGGCATAGAGGTGGGGGGTAAGAGCCATCTGATATCCCTGTATGCCGACGATATGCTGTTGTACCTCCAATACCCTGAAGAGAACTTGCAATATGTCTTGGAGGTGATGGAGAGGTTTGCTTGGCTTTCTGGCATAGCGGTCAACCCTCGGAAATCCACTCTGTTCCCGCTAGGCGGCTATGTGGGGATACCGGCTGAGAGGTTGCCAGTATTGCGAATCCCATGGGCGACAAGCACCTTTCGGTACCTTGGCATAGACGTGTACCACACGACCGGGGAGGAACACAGGCACAATACTGAATTGGCAGTGGGGAGGATCGAGAAGTGCATGAGGTTTTGGGAGAAACTACCCTTAGCGATGATGGGCCGGGGTGCTATGCTTAAGATGGTCGTGCTACCTAGGCTGCTGCATTATTTCAATAACATCCCACACATGATACCCAAGGGGTTTTTTGCTAGACTACATAGGGTATGTAGAGATTTCTTATGGCAGGGCACGCGTAACAGGGTCGCACTGTGGAAATTGCAGAAGGCTTATGAGAAAGGCGGCGTGAGGCTGCCGAACTTTGAGGCCTACTACGTGGCAGCGCAGCTGCAGTACGTGGCCAAGTGGCTTTCGGACGACGAAACCCCGGAACATAGACTGTTGGGTAGGGACTGCTCCCCCTTCTACCTGCGAGAGATTATTTGGGTATCCAGCACATGGATGAGGGGGCGTCCTAAGATGCTAGCGTTGGGCAGGAACATGTGGCGAAGAGCCTGCCGGATGATGGGGGATCCCCTGCCGTGCATGCCACAGCTGCCGCTGGTGGCCTTGGCAAGGGAAGACGGACAGCTTAGGGCCATCCTGCGAACATACTGGGAGTCAGTGGGGCTGGTCACTTTGGGTGACATTTGGCAGGATGGGGCCCTGGCGGAGTTCGCAGATCTAGAGGCGGGGGCGGGGCTGCATGCGGGGCAATACATGACGTTCCACAGAGTGGTCAGGGAGGTCCCGAGCACTTGGCCCGAGACCGTATTGGCTGACGAGCCGGATGCGACGCTGGAGATTATGTATGACGCATCCGAGGGCGGGCATGAGGTCTCCAGGCTGTACGAGATGCTGATGGCAAAGGTTGGGAAGGATTTGGGGTACCTGAGGTTGGAATGGGAAACAGAGATGGGGGCCCCGATGGCGGATGGGCAGTGGGAGCGCGCCCTGGGGTACCACAAAAAAGTATCGAGGAATGCCAGGTTTAAACAGATACAACTATATATCACGCATAGGGCATACATGACCCCCCTGAGAATTTCCAGATTTCGAGACGCTGGGCGCCAGGCGTGTCCCAAGTGTAACACAGAGAACGCTGATATGATTCACATGTTCTGGGCCTGCCCTGTGATTGCAACCTACTGGAGTGAAGTGGCGCAGAAGCTGGCAGGGAGGGGCATTGTACTTAAGATAGATTCGGCCTGGGCCTGTTTGCTTGGAGGGTATCCCAGGGCGCGCAAGCTTCGGCACGTGGAGAAGCTTAAAGATTTGGCTTATGTACTTGCCAAACGCAGAATAGCCATGGGATGGAAGAATTGTCAGAGGCCACGGGTGGAGGTATGGTGGCGTGACCTCCAGAAACGGGCTGCCGCCGAGACGACAGCATGGTGGGAGGCCAGCAGGGCGGGAGGGGAGGAAGAGGTGAGCTCCCTCACGGCATGGAAGGTGCTATTGGCTGAACTGTTTAGTACGGGGTCGACCTCGGCTGGATCTGAGAGCGACGGAACCCCACCACACGGAACGGACAATGATGGTGGACACCCTACAGGCTCATAGGGGGGAGGGAAGGGGATTGTTAAGTTAATTCTGTTCTGTTTTTTCTTTCTTTTCTTTTTCATATCTGTTGTTTGGCCTCTGTTGTGGCTTGATGTGTTCTATTTATGTTCTGTTGCACTGTGTGGTTGTTATAAAATAAAATACATTTAAAAAAAAAAAAAAAAAAAACAGCAAATGGCACACTCTACAAATCCTTGCCACAAAGATTCAGCCTTGATGATTGCGTGAAGCCATCAGACACATCCATGGGTATTCTAGATCCATGGTGTTGGCGTATGTTGGTTGCGACAGGCCACATGCCACACACATGTTTGTAGGGCCCCAAACACCATTCGCAGGTCCTCAAAACATCCAGAAATTGTTGAATTATGTGTAGAAATGTTCATAAATCAAATAGGCATCATACGCTGAGCTTGGCAGGCTGTATTATCAGGGACGGCCTTCTGTAACATCCAGTTGTTGGAAAAAAACAGAAAAATATAGAATCAGGATAGGTCGTCTTTTATACATCGAGCATCAGCCCATTACAATATTCACCAACAATGTTACAACTGTAGCAACACACACTGTGTTGAAATGTCAGCGTCAACATATTAAATCCAATGTAATAACCAAATACCAGTTCCTAAGAAATTAAATTTCAATCCATTTATATAAAAGAATCACAGCTACACCACATCATCAAAGGTGTGACCTTTGGCAAAAAATGTAATCCAGCACATCTTGTGGCGTGTCAATATTGTATAATACACTGCAAAACAGAACTGTATTTTAAAAGTCCTAGCACACTTTTACCTCACAATTCTGTTTGTACAGTACACCTTGCAGTTTTCACATGCAAAGATGCAGGGCAGAGCTCTGCGCTTCCCTTGCAGACAGAAATTAGACACATTTTGTTTTGCTTGGTGCCACTCTGCATGAAGAATATAATGTAGCACCTACTTTGAAGTACAAAATGAATCCGGCACAATCTAAAACATGCACTGGCACAGTTAATGAATACACAACACATCCCCAACCATATCAAGTAAGATGTAGCACCCTGATACTCATCGCATTCTGTCACCTCTGTACTAAATATTTTACACACTGCAAATACTTTATCAGTGCTATGAAACTAAAACAAGGCATTCTGCGTGTGTAGATATGTTGAATTACAAAATGACAAGTGCCCCAAAAGTGCAGCCATGGTTTATTTAATGTTTAATTTAATGTTTGGAACGGCAATAAGGGCTGCAGGTTTCAAGCTTTAATACTGAAGTATCTGAATGATTGTGTTGCGGAGCCATGAACACTAAACACTTACAAAACCATCTACACACATTTTCAACTTCTTCCAAAGTGTTGTAGCCAAAATCTCAAAAACAGTTCTAGAACATACGCTCCATGCATAAAAATAGAATCTGGCGCTACCAATATCTATGCGCTATCCTAGCTGACATGCATAACCACAGAGCATTCTAAGAAAACGATACATTTACAAACACGTCATTACAAGCACATAACTGTTTAGTTTCAAATGCACAGCCTGTCTCAGAAGGCCATGCTTCATGGCATGTCTCAAAAAGGCCTGCTATTGATAAATACAGTAACAAAAAGCCTTATCAAGCTTGAATAAAACGACAGAAATTGTACAAACCACAAAAACAATACTTAAAAGTATTGAAATACCCCCCAAACTCTGCTTTTTGCTGTTGGTGAAATACAACTCTGAATAAACAGCCTACCCAGTTTCCAATCAGCAGGCTTTGCAGGGGTTCTCCCAGTGTTTGCAGACCCATGATCAAATCTAGCAGAGAAGCACTGTACCCCGCAGAGTTGCAATCAAGTGCTCCAGGTCAACTACCCGGTGTCTGCAGGGTTGCATCCATCTAGGGCTCTGACACTGTGGTCAGGAGTCAGAAGGGTCCTTTTAAAGGAGTGAAAGCTCACTGTTGTTTCATTATTATCAATGCACAGATTTATGTATTTCTGCTTAGTTTGCAGAAATGGGATTCTTATCAACAAAACACAGCATTCTATTTCATGCATACTGCTTCCTATGTGTTTTAGCAACATCTAAAAATAACCTCACCCCTGCAGATGCTCCTGGGCCCAATGCCAATTTTCTTATCAACAGAAGCACAGCATGGTATTTCCTGCATACTCTGCAAGAATTTACGAGTGTCACCGGCCCCAGGAAACATCTAAAATTAAGTTCAGCCTGCAGCTGCTTCCTGTGCTGGCCTTCAGTCATAATTTAAAAATAGCCTCGCTAACTACCATTAGTTTTAGTTTGTAAACATGTATTTAAATGTGTGGTTTATTTATACAGCTGGCACAAGCACCCTGTATTCCGGCGATCTAAATGTAAAGACTGTCTGTGCTTCCTGCTGATGCAGCTAGATACCTCTCCATGAGTCACCGCAATCCTAGGATTGCCCAGGCATTGTAATATAAAATTCCTGCAGTGTTGGTTCACAGCTCTTTGGTGGATCGCAGAGGAACACATATGCTGCACATGAGATGCTGTAGACCCCTTAAAAACAATAGTTTGACTTTTGTACAGGCTCTGGAAGCACACTTTACTTATAAAGTAAACTGCTTTTCATTATTCAAACTCTGTATATTATGTTATGTTATACAGTTTTATAAAGTGCTTGGAGGCCTGAAGGCATCTTGGCACTAAGATATCAAACACAGCTAGTTGGTCTGGGATGTTTCAGAAGAGAAGCGTTTTCAAAAGATGCCTAAATTGAAAATGGTTAGGAATAGATCTGAGAGCCGGAGGGAGCATGTTCCAGAGTTTGGCGGCCACCACAGAAAAGGCATGACAGCCCGTTTGAGAAAGACAGATCATAAGGACAGAGATTAAACCCACACCCACTGAGCGAAGGTCTCCGGTAGGGAGGTACAGAGAGAATTCATTCTAGAGACAGTCTGCCCCCGACGATTGAAGGCCTGATGAACGTGGCAGAGGGCCTTAAATTCTATGCACCTGGCTACAGGAAGCCAGTGGGTGAAACTCAGGACTGGAGTGATATGGCACCATAAGGAGTGTTAAGGAGGTAGCAGCCAGATTCTTCAACTGCAACCAGTGGATAAGCTCCACCAGATGAGCCAAAAATAAGGAGTTACAATAGTCTATACGGCACAGCACCAGTGAGGCTACCACCAGAGGTCGAAGATGGAATGACAAAAAGGGTAAAACCCTGCGCAGAATCCTCATATTAAAATGGCCAGCCTGACACACTGCTCCAACCTAAGCAGCCATAGACAAAGTAGATTATAGAGTAACCCCAAGAATTTTAATGGTCGACACAGGAAGAGGGAAATCACCTAGTGCAGAAGGCCAAAAAAAGGGAGTCCTAAGAGCTGGGTTAGGGGGGTAACCCACCACCAAAACCTTGGTATTGTCCCTGTTCAATTTCAGCCAGTTTCTACACATCCAGTCCCCAATGGCCACCAAGCACTGACTCGAGCACGACGACACCTCTACCTGGTTCAGATCTAAACAAACCAGGATCTGGGTGTCATTGGCATACGAGTAGCACCTGAAGCTAAGAGAGCAGATGAGGTAGATCAAGGGCTGTATATAGATGTTAAAAAGTGAAGGGAATAGGGAGGAACCCTGCGGGACACCACAAGATAGAGATCAAGAAGCAGAAGAAAAAGAAGAAAGTTAGAGGGCTTTGACCCTTTCAGTCAAGAAGGAAGAAAATCAGGCTAAAACAGACACAGAGAGGTCAGCTGAGGCCAAGCGAGAAAGCTAGATCTGGTGGTCGACAGGTGTAACAATATCAATGCAGCCATGTGACTGCCATCCACCAGCCTGGCCAGGTCGTCGACAACAGATACCAGAACACTCTCCATCCCACACCCTGGGCAAAAACCTGACTGAAAGGGGTAAAAAACAGTGTCTCCTGAAAGGAGGAAAGAAGAGCGGAAACCAGTGACTCCAAACGTTTAATTCACAGAATAAAGAAGTGATATAGGATGGAAATTAGTAGGAATAGTAGGATCCAGTGAGGGCTTTTTAAGAAGGGGATAACTATGGCCTGTTTTGACTCCACTGGAATAAACCCAGAATGGCAAAACAGATTGACTTCCTGGGAAACCCAGGTAGTCAGCCCGGGGATAATATGGCAAGGGTATGGGATCAGAGGGAGAGGCTGAAGAACAGTCTTTCCTCCCCCTTCCTCAGAAAATATCAGGAACTCACCAGTGTATCAAGGCCAGTTCAAATAAGATTGATATACATTGTTATATCAAAATTGAAATCAAACATTTTTGATATCAACATTTTCAAGGACATTTATATAAAAAATGTAAATTAATATTTTATATACACAACTATGAATTTTTATATAAATGTCTATATAAAAATATGATTTTTAATATTAATTATTATATACATATCAATATAAAAATATTCTTATTAATATTATTTCTTATACAGAAATCCATATCAAAAATTTGATATTTTATATTATTTTTATGTAAAATTCCATATAAAAATGTGACTTTTAATATTGATTTTATATACATGTATATTTCAAAAATATTTGTTTATATTTTTATATGAATGTGTATATTAAAAAGATATCAAAATTGCTTGATATCATTTTCTGCAAATTATTGGGTTTCAATAAAATTGCTATGAAAAACTTTAGGGGGCTTATCAATTTGATATAAAATGTATTTCTGGTTCCTATTGCAGCAGCGGAACTCCTCTGTGACATCATCACCGCTTCCCTCTGCAAAACTGTAGATTCACAGCACCTGTCTTCAGAGCTCACTTCTCTCTCGGCACTCGACCGAGCAACATTGTTGAGTGCTGCTTCCTGCTGCTCACATCTATATAGAGATTTTATATAAAATGCATATTCAACTGAGATTAAAATAGAAAACACTTTATATCCAATATAGATTGGATATAAATTTGATATCAAAATGTTTTATATCCTTTTAATATCAAATTTATATGAAGTTTATATCAAAAGCACATCAAAAGGGAGAGGGACTAAGACCAGAAGGACTGGGCGTGACCACATGTCAAAACTTTGACTTGTGCAAAAGGGGGCCCCTTCTACTACTCAACTATGTAAAGAAAATATACTGCATTCCCTGTGACAATTCTCTGCCTGACAGGCCTGTTCTCTGACACACCACATAAGAAGTCCTACATCAACTCACATACCCCTGCATGACAACATGAGGCAATGGCAGAAATTCAGAATCTTGCATGTACAAAGGTTGGACTACAGGTATCACAGTGCATAGGGAAACTACACAGAGACTGGTCATGGCACAGATTTTCAGTGGAAGATGACAGTGCAACCTCAGCGATAGCAGTAGGGACAATGTTGTTGACTTGGGCAGACTGGTCGAGTGAACCAGATATATCTGCACTGCATCAATGGAGGCTGCAGCAAGAATGGTATGGGGTGGGCTGTGGTCGTAGGCGGAAGAGAGCACGAGCTAGCAGTGCCGTGGGCTCTCAGAAGGTGGACCCATTGCATGGGATGCTATCCACCACAAGGTAAGGGGTGTGAGGCCAACCACATTTGTCTCCAGATGTTTTTTTTTATTACGTCTTTAGTTTAAATGAAACCTTTAGCAAAAACCTTTGGCAGGAAGGAGATACATTTCTCATCATATAGCAAGTTTCTCTCAATTACGTCAGTCAATCTACAGGCTTGGTGTAGCCTGTACCACTTGTTCAGGAGAGTCAAGATTTAAGTTCCAAGATCGATGAAATGAGTCGGAGTTCAGCTTTTGGAGCACAATGTTAGGCAATGTCCACCAGACTCAGCATTCTTTTAAAAAGTTTATTGCAGCTATTATCAGGCCCACACATTCCCCTCTGAAGATCATTGACCACCACTCGTCTGCACAAAGGGATGATGTGGATTTAACTTGAACTGACTCAGTGAAGTATTTTGATCTCATTTCTGTGATCCCTGGACAAAGAATAAACAAGTGCTGTAGGTTCTTCACAGAGTCTTTTGACCGGTCGAATTTATAGTGGTCACCTTAGATCTTACCGCTAAGATTTCCATTGTTGGGAATAGGTTGAACCTTAGTCTCATGAAGTTGGCTCTGAACCTTTCATCTCAGAATTTCAAAATGTATGGCATTGGACTACCGTATGGTCTGGTTTCCTTTGCAAAAGTGTTTGTATTTATTGGCCAGTTCCCCAGTGTCGATCCAATCTTTTTCCCATAGTTTGTTCTTAATACTATTGTTATGATTCCTGCCCCTCATGTCCCCAGCCCTCCAAGATGTTAGGCTGGAGCCAGGCCACGATCACCTACATGGCCCTCAAGGGCCTCTCCATCCCTCCAAAACCCACCTGGAGTCAGACTTGGCGCTTGTGGCACCAGACTCACTCACTCCAATAGGATAACATTGGGGATTGGACTTGTAGTGCTTTGATGGGGACAAGATGGATGCCCCCACATATTTCGGTTCCCAGAACTGCATGTGCAGTCTAGTTTTTTGGGTGTGGTTCAGCCCAGAGACACCTGGGATACCCAGAGACTATTTAAGCCACGCCCAGGCTGAGAAACATGCTTTGTGTTTTCTGCACCTGCAGCATGACACTCACCGTGTTCGGATCGGTCTCCAGTAGGCCTGCATCTTTCTTCTGCGCACAGCTCCTGCAAGAACAAGAACACTGTTAGGAACAGCATTACCTTGCAGCGCTTCTGCCCATCATTCATTGCTTCTTCTGTTCTGCGGGCATCTTCGGCAGTGCCATTCCCATCCCGGCACGCCGCTTCCTAAGGAAAAGGGAAAAGAACAGAAAAAAGGCATTAGTAAGCATTCAGCAAAACTTCGATTAGTTTTAAAGACTGTACGAGCTTCAAACGCTTACCTGAATCCCAGCCGCTCTGGGGGAACTCTCTCTCCGGAACATCTCATCCATCTGCAAGAGGGAGAAGACACTCCAGGTTAGCATGGAAACATCTAGAGGCGCTGCATACCGCGCTTACTCACCGAATTTCTTCTTCATAACCGGCATCAATGCAGAAAACATTGCGGCACCTAAAAGACACAGAAAAAGAACTCCGTTCAATACAAATACGAGAGGGTCGCATCGCGCATCGCGCTCTCACTCACCTTCAGCTCTACTCATCTCAGCAGCAGGTCGCCATCCCGGACGCCGGCCATCATCTAAGGAAGGAAAGGAACGAAGTTAGAGAACTGTTCAAAAGACTCATTATACTTACCTGTCGGACTCTTGCCAGTGAAATAACTAGGCAGCAACGAGCCTGCATCAATCAACATGCCCCTGCGCTGAAAGCAGGATGGAGAGCACACCTTCCAAGAAAACAAGGTGAGCTGTGGATCAAAGGGAAGGTTTGGACCCCGGGGAAGAAGGGGTTCAAGCACACAGAGACAATAGGGAGTTAAACTCTACAAATCCTGTGTTTCAGGCCCAGTCTCCAGTCGAGTAGACTCCAGGGGAGGGTTCGAGGTCGTAAGAGGTCAGAACAGGCTGAGTACGTCCCCGTGGATACCAGGTGAGTGTTACAGAACACAAAGCCTCACATCAAAATCCACCTGGGTGTCATGGAAATGTCAGAAACCGACCAGTTAGCCCACATGTTGGGGCAGCAATGTTCTGAAGTACATGCAGCCAGGCAGGAGACTAACACCCTGAGGAGAGAGCTGATAGTAGCCAAAGAACGCACTGATGATTTAAGCCGGCAACTTCTCCAGTCACAAGCAGGGCATGCACCATTGCCGGGAAGTGTACCCTTGATGCCAGCACCATCAGACAATCCCGTTCAGATAACCCTTTCTGGGGCAGTTCCCTTGGCCCCGCCCGAACGATTTACGGGGGATCCCAAGAGGTTTGCAACTTTCTTGAACCAGTGCCGCCTGCACTTCCTTTGTAGACCAGGGGCCTTTCTGAATGAACAATCACTGGTCGCTTTTGTGCTATCCTACCTGAGTGGTAGCTCCGCGGACTGGTCTGTATCCTTTGTGGCCCAAGACAATCCTTTGCTGCATGACTTCAGGGGCTTTCAACAGGAGATGGAAAAGCTGTTCGCCCGTTGTACTCATGGGCAGGCATTAGACAACAAACCTCTCTCCCTACGTCAAGGGAATCAAGACCATTTAACATACATAGCCATGTTCAATAGACTTGTAGTTGAAGCAGAATGGCCAGTGGAGAAGAGAACCACATTATTTAATTAGGGGTTGCGGGGGGAGCTCAAGGATGTTCTCGCACAAGTAGTGAACCCCCCGAAAGACTTCTCAGAATTCATTGACCTTGTTGTTCAACTGGATCATAGGTTGCAGGACCGAAGAGCAGATCGAACCAGACCGGACCCTCGCCCTATGTATGTGCGTTCAAAGGACAATATTTCCTGCACAACGGAAGGTTCAGGAGAACCAATGCAAATCGGGGGGGTCAGATCCCCCTTGACTAAAGCGGAAAGGGATAAAAGGAGACAGCAGCAGTTATGTCTGTACTGTGGAAGGTCAGGTCATTTCCTTAAAGAGTGCCCTGTGAAGCCACCGAGGAGGAAGGAGGGGCCACGGACAAGGAAGATACTGTAACGCTCACCTGGTATCCACAGGGACGTCACTCAACCTGTTCTGACCTCTTACGACCTCGAACCCTTCACTGGAGGCTATTCGACTGGAGACTGGGCCTGAAACACAGGATTGGTAGAGTTTAACTCCCTATTGTCTCTGTGTGCTTGGACCCCTTCTTCCCTGTGAGCAAAGCTCACCTTGTTTTCTTGGATAGTGTGCTCTCCATCCTGCTTTCAGCGCAGGGGCGCGTTGATTGATATTGAAATGCGGGCTCATTGCTGCCTAGTTACTTCACTGGCAACAGTCCGACCGGTAAGTATGATGAGTCTTTTGAACAGTTCTCTAACTTAGTTCCTTTCCTTCCTTAGATGATGGCCGATGTCCGGGGATGACGGCGTGCTGCTGAGATGAGTAGCGTTGAAGGTGAGTGAGAGCGCGATGCGCGATGCACCATTTTCGTATTTGTATTGAACTGAGTTCTTTTTCTGTGTCTTTTAGGTGCGACATTTTCAGCGTGGATGCCGGTTATGAAGAACAAATGCGGTGAGTAATCGCGGTATGCGGTGCCTCTAGATGTTTCCACGCTAACCTGGAGTGTCTTTTCCCTCTTGCAGATGGATGAGAAGTTCCGGGGACAGAGTTCCCCTAGAGCAGCTGGGATTCAGGTAAGCGTTTGAAGCTCGTACAGTATTTAAAAATCAGCGAAGATTTGCAGAATGCTTATTAATGCCTTTTTTCTGTTCTTTTCCCTTTTCCTTAGGAAGCGGCGTGCCAGGATGGGAATGACACCGCTGAAGATGCCCGCAGAACAGAAGGAGCGATGAATGATGGGCTGAAGCGCTGCAAGGTAAGGTTGTTCCTAACGGTGTTCTTGTTCTTGCAGGAGCTGAGCGCAGAAGAAAGATGCAGGCCTACTGGAGACTGATCCGAACACGGTGAGTGTCACGCTGCAGGTGCAGAAAACACAAAGCATGTTTCTCAGCCTGGGCGTGGCTTAAATAGTCTCTGGGTATCCCAGGTGTCTCTGGGCTGAACCACACCCAAAAGACTAGACTGCACATGCAGTTCTGGGAACCGAAATATGAGGGGGCATCCATCTTGTCCCCATCAACGCACTACAAGTCCAATCCCCAATGTTATCCTATGGGAGTGAGTGAGTCTGGTGCCACAAGCGCCAAGTCTGACTCCAAGTGGGTCTTGGAGGGATGGAGAAGCCCTTGAGGGCCATGTAGGTGATTGTGGCCTGGCTCCAGCCTGACATCTTTTTGGTACAAAGGATCTACAGGGACTCATGAATGCTGCTAGGTTGGAAATTAAAAGGTTGTAAATGCATGGCGCCAGAGGGCACCCTTGTTTTACACCTCTGTTGGTCGGAATTCTGTCACTGAGAAGACCATCTGAGTTTAGGCGAACCCTGATGAATGTGTTGGTATTGAGTTCTCTTATCTGGTTCAACAGATCATTTGGACAGTTCAGGGTCCTCCATTTTCCCCACAACATGGGTCTACAAATGCTGTCAAAGGCTTTCGAGAAGTCTATGAACGCCAGAAATAGAATTTGTGAGGAATTTAGCATCCTGTGTTTTAAGAGTGATAGTATAAAGACCGGTGTAGATGTTCCAAGGCCTTCAGTAATTCCAAATTGGAGATGGTCGGAATGGCCATGGACCACTGCCCAATCTTTCAGTCTCTTTAAGAGAAGAGATGCATATAATTTGCCCAGGCCATCCTGCTATCTGGCGGTAATTTCCTGGATCTTCTCTTTCACCGCTTTTGTAAATGGGAATCATGAAAGCACCCTTCCAAGACGAGGGGATTTTTTTTGGTAGCAATGATGATCTGTAATATGTTGTCTAGGACTCCTGCCCATTCCTCAGGGTGGTTTGTTAGCATCATATTTGACCTGGGGCCCTGGATGGCTTTATTTTTTAAATTAAGGATATTAAATTGTAATTCAGGAGCCATGGGTGTTGAGATTCCTGCTGGTGAATATTTGCGGTAAAGTCCAAGGTAATCCATCCATCTACCTTCTGAAACTCCAGTGATCAATGGGAGTTTTTGATTCAGACCAGTCAAGTTGATGATTGACCGCAGCACTCTTGTGTTGTTCTTTTGTTCCATTGTTCTCAGCATTGTTTGGGCGTCTCTCCTGATTAGTTCGAATTTATGGTGTTTGGCGCATTTTTTTAATCTTTTCTTTAGTTTTTCAATGGCCTGTTCCATGTCCTTCTGATCTGCTTTTTTAAGTGTTATAACTTCTTTTCGCAGAGTAGACTTTTTCATGTCAAGTTGGGAGTCAAAACTATGTCTATGTAGAGTTTGCCTGCTTTGTACACCCCCGTTAGGTTTTTGGTGTACCACCAACAAGGTTGAATAGTTTAGCGAGGCTATGAGTGCCTTTATGTCCTTCTGTGTTGACTGAGCCTATAGGATTGTGCTCATTTTGGCCACGTCCTTCTTCCTCCATCTTAATCTCCATCCATTGTTTTCAAGTTCCAAAGGACTGTTGTAGAAGTCGTGGTAGATCTGAGTACCAGTGAATGTTTCAAAGATTATGGTCACTTTGGTTCGTGTAGTGCACCTCCAGGGTCTTAATTGTTGCAATCAGATTTCTGGAAGCAAAGATGTAATCGATTACCGATGATTGCAGTCCACGAAGTTGGGGTGCATTTCTTTTCTTTTTCAAACGCGCCTTTTAGACAATGTAGGTCGCTTGATTTCATTAAGCTATTCCAGAAGGAGCCTCTTTGTAGTTTTACCGCTGAAGTGTGAGGTGTCTTGTCTACTGTCTCTGAGCACATCTTCGATCGACACATTTAAAAGATTGATACATTCTCCCAACGGTCAGTGTCATTTATGGCCTTCTTCTTCGCTTTTAACATGCAATCCTCCTCATTTGTCTTTGGGTTCTAGTATAAGTTTATCAGAGCCAGATTTTTTTAGGCCTAATGTGCTCCTGATGATCTGATCAAATGTTGTTTCAGCACAGTAAGTTGTATGGAGTATCCATAGTTGATCGAGATCTGGGGTTCAAAATTCGATTCTATCTTTACCAAGGTCAACAGCCCAGCCGAGGGGCGGCCTTCTTTTGGGCAATTGATGGATTGAGGAATGACACAAAACCATCCAGGGTTGGGTTTCCCAATAGCCATACCGCTTGTAGAAAAATAAAGTCTGCCTCCTAGTGTGTCCTTTTTCTGTCAAATGAGAGAAGCCTCTCAATTGTATTCACTCTCCCCTCTTGCTTCTCCACTCTTTTCACTGCTAACTATCTGTTGCCTCCTCCTTTGCCTTCTCCCTTTTCCTATCTCCTCCCCTTACTTTCTTCTATGCACTTACTCCATCAGAATTGTACCTAGTATGATAGCAACCTCGCCTGTCTCCTTCTCCCTCCCCTTACTGGTTTTTTCCTCCCCAACTCCCCTCCAGCACTATCTGAAATGTTGTCAGGCCTAATATGATAGTCGCTTGTTTTGTTCCTCCCCTACCTTTCTGCACCCCACTCCCTCACCTCTTGTTTTTTTCCAGCTCTACCAGAAATGTCGTCAGGCCTAGTATGGTAGTCGCTTGTCTGTTTCCATTTCCTTCCCACTCTCCCCCTCCCTTCCTTATCTATGTTTTAGCTCTTGCACTATCTGAAATGTCGTCAGGCCGAGTACGATAGTTAATTTCACATCCTTACTGTTCATGGCCTGTAAGAATGTCATTATTTTTTCCATTGTTCCCTCCCTTGCCTTGAAGCTATATATAGGTGCTATATAGGTGCTATATAAATAAACTATCATATCATATCATATCATGTTCCATGACACCACCATCAGGTGGGGCAGACAAGCTTCCCTACCTGCTAGCTGTTAGATGTGGTGGACTGATTCAGAGGAAACAGTTGACCTCACCCGGTAGTCAGCGTCTTCCGAGTTTACGGGAAGGGAATGACAAGTAACTGACCTTCTTCCATCAGATGAGATGTTCATCTTTATTGTCAGGGTCAAGTTTTGACTTGATTTTACTGGGCTTGAAAGGTCTCCCAACCTGGGTCTTTTGGAAAGTCTTTCCGGCCTCGAGGGCGAAGCCGGTTCAAAATACTTTCAGGTTTTGCTCTGCAAATATGTCCCCTCTCAAGCTCTTTGCTCCTCCTCTTCCAACTCCCTCAGTGTCAGTCGTTTCTCAAAGAAACAAGCTGGGGTAGATCTCTCTCTTCGGCTGGGGTCTCCCTCTGGAACAGCCTCCCTGCCACTCTGTAACTTGATGTAACGCTCACCTGACTCCCACGGAGGTGCCGGCCTGGTTTGAGCTGCTGTGACCTCTTCTAAAGTGATGCGCAGGACTCAGAAGACAGACTGGACCGGACCCCCAAATCTTGCTTGTCTGGCTCGCAGAAGTATCCTTCTGTAGGTGGAAATAGGGGATTAGCTGTCTGCGGGGTAATGCGTCGGCCTCCCACTTACCCCTCTCACCCTCCTCAAAACCCTTCTGTGCTTCACCGTGGCGTCTCACCTTGGGGTCTGGAAGGACAAGCTCTCCATCCTGCTTCTGATGCAGGGGCGCGTTGGTATCCAGTTATTTCACTGGTTTTTCGGATTGGTGGTTTCTGATGCGGGGCGCGTTGGTATCCAGTTACTTCACTGGATTTTCAGATTGGTGAGAACCAAACTTGCTTGGCTTCCAGGTAAGTTTTTGATAAGTGGTTCCCCTTGTGTCCATGCATTAATGTTCTAATGCTAGTCTCTTTTTCCCCATAGGGGCCGGGATATGGAATGCCGGGGAACAGGCACCGACCCGAGATGAGAGGTGAAATCCTTGTGGAAATCAGGTAAGTCTTTAATGAGCGTCTTGGTAATGTCTTTTCATTCGCTCATTAACGTTGATGTCTTTTTCCCCTTAGGGGCCGGGGTCCGAAAATGCCTGGATGCGGCGCGGACCCGAAATGAAAAGGGAATGACCCAGCAGGTAAGTCTTAACATGGAAATTTAGCTTCCCTTTTCCCTTCTTTCTCTCACCTTCGTTATTGTCTTTTTCTCCTAGGCGCTGGGGCGCGACTGCGGATCCGGATGGTCGCTGCAGAACATGGAAGCGCCCTGTAAGGTGAGTAGAATGAGGCGCTGCAGCGATCGATGCGGTGTGCTTTTAAAAATAAATGTCTTCCTTTTCAGGATCGTCGGCGAAATGTCTCTGGGATGCAGATTTAGCAGGTAAGGCCTTTTCCTTCTTCTGTTCTCTTGTTCCCTTCCTTTGCAGGTGATTCAGGATGCTGGCCGGCGTGGCAGAAGTCAGGATGCAGGAGCAGACACGGTGAGCGTCCAGCTGCTAGATGCAGAACAACGCGAAGCGCGTGTGGCAGTCCGGGCGTGGTTTAAATAGCCTTGGAAGAAGTCCCAGGTAAGTATTCTTCCACGGTCCCCACCCAAGTAAAATAGTTCCTTTAATAAAGTAGTCCCTCCTAAGCCTTATTTGGCTTGAGGCTTTATGCAGCATGGTCTGCGTCAGGTAAGTGCACCAAACACCTTCTTTTATGAGCCTGGCGCCTTTGGCGCCAGGACTGATGTCCAATATTAGCCTGGCGCCAAAGGCGCCAGGACAAAGTCCAAAGAGCCCCTATTAGGGGCCGCTGGGTTTTTTCCCGAGGGCATGATGCCTGCTTCCGGGGGTGCTGGGCCTGTCCCGGAGCTCTGGGGGCAGGCATCATGACAGCACTCCCCCCCAAGGCCCCTCCCAAGGTCGTTCCTTCTGGAGGTTTCGGTTTGTTTGGGAAATTCTGATGGAACCTTTTTACCAGCCGAGGTGCATGTACATGGTCGCTGGGTTCCCAAGACCTTTCCTGAGGCCCATACCCTTTCCAATCAATTAGATAGAAAAGTTTTGATTTTGAGATTTTAGAATCCAAAATGTCTTTTACCTCAAATTCAGGTTCCCCATCTATCTGAATTGGTTCTGGAGGCTTTATTAATCTGGTTCCTGGTTGCACTGGTTTCAAAAGTGACACATGAAAAACGGGATGAATCCGCATGTTGGTTGGCAGCTCGAGCTTGACTGCCACTGGATTAATGATAGCTTTGATCGAATAAGGGCCTAAATACCTTGGATTAAAAGTTCGAGGTCCCTTGAGCTATAAATGTTTTGTAGCCAATCATACTTGATCTCCTTCTTGGTATGAAGGCGCCTCCCTCCGATGCTGATCTGCATTTTTCTTGTATTTCTCTTTCGCTTGTTGCAAATGGGCAGTTGCATTCTTGAAGGCTTGAGTTATAGTGGAATGCAAATGGTCCACTGCGGGCATTTCGAGGCTCAGAGGAGAGTCCAGGTCTGAAGTACGAGGGTAATGTCCATATAGGGTGTAAAAGGGGCTTTGTCCAGTTCCAGAGTGCACCGAGTTATTGTATGCATATTCGGCCACCCATAACAAATCCTTCCAATTACCCTCCGATTGGTGCAACATACACCGTAGGTATTGTTCAAGGGTCTGGTTCGTTCTCTCCGTCTGACCATCGGTCTGTGGGTGGTGGCTTGTTGAGAGTCTTACGTCGATTTGTGCCAGTTGACAACACTTTTTCCAAAAGTGTGAAATAAACTGGCTTCCCCGGTTGGAGACTAATATGGACGGGAATCCATGCAAACGGATAATATTTTCGAGGAATTCCTTGGCAAGGACAGTGTTGAAGGTAATCCTCTCAACGGAATAAAATGAGCCATTTTTGAAAATAATTCCACCACAACCAGAATGGTATTGTATCCATTACAAGGGGGCAGGTCTGTGATAAAATCTAGTGATAAGGTGTGCCAAGGCGCTGGTGGAATGTCTAAAGGCTGAAGAAGACCGGCGGGTCTTGTCTTTTGGCCTTTGTTTTGGGCGCAAACTCCACAGGACATCACAAAAGATTTAATATCCTTTCGCCAGGAAGGCCACCAGAATTGTCGTTTAATTTTTTCCTCAGTTTTGGCAATGCCAGGATGTCCTTCCATCAGGGCATCATGATGACGGGAAATAACCAGTTCTTGTAATTCATTTTCTGGCAGAAATAAGCGTCCTTGGAAGTAAGGTAGGCCATTGTTGACCGAAAAGTAAGATCCTCTTTGGATCCAATCCTGCAAGGCGGTAGAGTCCAGGAGTTGTTTTACTCGTGCTTGAATGTCTTCAAAGGTTTGTAAGGAGGTTAATCCCAAAATTCTTTGTTCGGGAATGATCGGCACAGGTTCTGAATTAGTGTCTATTTCTCCCATTCCTATTCGAGATAGTGCATCTGCTTTGCCATTCTTACAGCCGGGACGGTAAGTGATTACAAAATCGAACTCAGCAAAGAACAAAGCCCATCGAAGCTGACGTGACGATTGAGCCTTGGTAGTCTTTAAGTATTTCAAGTTTCGGTGATCAGTGATCACGGTAATGGTGTGCCTGGCGCCAAGAAGATAATGCCGCCAAGCCTTAAAGGCGGACTTGATGGCTAATAATTCCTTATCGGTTATTGCATAATTTACCTCAGGCGGTGAGAACTTTCTGGACCAGAATGCTACAGGATGCAGTTGGTTGGTTTCAGGGTCTCTCTGAGACAGGACAGCTCCCATGGCTGAACTGGATGCGTCAGTTTCGACTATGTATGGGAGATCTTCAAAATAGGTGCAGACGTGAATTTAGCTTTCAATTCCTGAAAGGCCTGTTCAGCTTCCTTGGTCCATTCGAAACGTTTATTTTTCTGCAAGAGTGCAGTGATGGGTTGTACTACACGTGAAAATTCCGGAATAAATCTACAATAAAAATTGGCAAAACCAAGCATGCTTTGGACCCCTTTCACCGAACTAGGAGATGGCCATTTGAGGATGGCCTCCACTTTCCGTGAGTCCATTCGGACCCCATTAGGTGTCAGGATGAATCCGAGAAACTCTACCTCGGTGGTATGGAAAACACACTTTTCCAGCTTAGCAAACAGTTTGTGCTGACGCAATTTCTCAAGGGCGGCCCGGACATGCTTTCTGTGATCAGATTCCGAAGAGGAGTACACAAGAATGTCATCGATATATACGACAACACAAACATCGATGAGTTCCCGAAGGACATCGTTCATGAAGAATTGGAAGGCAGCAGGCGCGTTGCACAACCCGAAAGGCATCACTTGTTATTCGAATAATACGTATTTTGTACGGAAGGCGGTTTTCCATTCGTCGCCTTCCTTTACTCGCACCAGATGATAAGCCCCCCGGAGATCTAACTTGGTGTATACGCAAGCGTCCTTCACCTGGTCAAGGAGTTCAGGGATCAGAGGCAGAGGGTAACGGTTTTTAACCATTATCTGGTTCAATGCGCGATAGTCGATACAAGTTCTAAGGTCGCCTTCTTTTTTGGGCACGAAGAACAAAGCCGAGGATGCAGGGGATTTTGACGGGCGAATAAAACCATTGGCTAAGTATTGATCCAAATATTGTCTCAAATGCAGGTTCTCAGGTTCGGTAAGGGCATAAATCCTGCTACAAGTGGGTTGTGCACCGGGCATCAGATTGGTTTGGCAATCGTACGATCTGTGGGGAGGTAACGTGTTGGCCTGTTCCTTTTGGAAGACGTCCTGAAAGTCTTGGTATTCCGGAGGTAGTTGCATGGAGGCAGAGGTTACAGATGCTAGACTAATCTTCAGATTTTCTGGGTAGCAGGTTTGTGCACAATCCGGGAAGGTTATTCTCTTAGCTCGCCAATCAATTCGAGGATTATGTGTCTCTAACCAAGGAATTCCAAGAATAACCTGAAATTGTGGAGCCTTGATTACATCAAACACAACTGCCTCCCGATGGCCATCCGGACCAATAAGAGTCACCTCAGTAGTGGAATGTGTTACCGGTCCAGAGGCAATTACAGTTCCATCGACTGTGGTGATGACATCTTTGCTGGTTTTAGGACGCAGAGGGAGGTTAATCCTAGAGACCAATTCACGATCCACATAGTTTCCTACAGCCCCACTATCTATGTATGCCTTTATTGCATGCAACCGCTTAGGCTGTTCCGGATCTACGAGAACCATTGGCACAATGAAATGCGAGGTCTGAGAGTTAGTTTTCAAGCTTGGCAAGCAGACCCCTACACTTGTCGGGCGGAGTCGTTTCCCGAAAGAGTCTTCATGGTTTTGATCAGCGGCGTCTACCACCTTCTTGGGCGGTTTTGCTGGGCAATCTCGTAGAAAGTGTACAGAGTTCCCACAGTAAAGACATAATTTTAACGGCCGCCTCCTTTCACGTTCCTTTTGAGTTAAAGGTCCTTTAACACTTCCAATTTGCATAGGCTCAGAGACATCAGCACCCTTGGGGTTAGCGTGGGTCTCAAACTTGGACCGATCTGCTTTTCTGTTTTGAAGTCTGTGATCCAATTGGCCCACTAAGTCTATATATTCTGTGCATTCTTGGGGCGGATTTACAACCTGGGCCAAGACTTCTTTAAGTTCTCCGCGTAGACCTCGATAAAATAACGTGATTCTTTTATCCTCTGGCCACCCAGTTTCCACAATTAGTCTATTAAAGGTTGCAATGTAGGATAGAAGGTCCTGATTGCCCTGTCGCAGGGATAGAAATTCGTCATCCAGAGCCTGCCCCTGAGAGTGTCGAGCAAATAACCTTTCCATGCTTGCTTGAAATCCTTGAAAATCACGGAGAATTGGGTCATCTTGAGTAACCAGTGGAACTGACCAATCGGCAGCACAGCCGCTGAGATATGACAATACAAAGGCTAACTTGGTCTGATCATTAGGGAAGCCCCAGGTCTGCATAAGAAGTGCAAACAACACTGATTCATGAATACGGCGAATCGTTTGGGGTCCCCAGCAAAGCCTTCGGGTGGGGCCAGCGACATGTTTCCAGGTAGATTAATATGGAAAGGGTTACTGGAACCCACAGGAGTGGGGTTCCCTCCGGAACCGGGTAGAGGAGTTTGTCCAGCTTGACCTTGCAAAAGCTGTCTGGCCAGGTCATCAGTTCTTTCCTTTGATACAATTAATTCCCTCCTGAGGGCATTAGTCTCTTGACGAGCGGCATGTACTTCGGCCCGTAATTCCCCCAGTAACTGGGCCAACTGATCAGTCTCAGAAGTTTCCATAGCGCCTGGGTGGGAATTTGTAGGAAGGCTTCGCGTTCTGTAACGCTCACCTGACTCCCACGGAGGCGCCGGCCTGGTTTGAGCTGCTGTGACCTCTTCTAAAGTGATGCGCAGGACTCAGAAGACAGACTGGACCGGACCCCCAAATCTTGCTTGTCTGGCTTGCAGAAGTATCCTTCTGTAGGTGGAAATAGGGGATTAGCTGTCTGCGGGGTAATGCGTCGACCTCCCACTTACCCCTCTCACCCTCCTCAAAACCCTTCTGTGCTTCACCATGGCGTCTCACCTTAGGGTCTGGAAGGACAAGCTCTCCATCCTGCTTCTGATGCAGGGGCGCGTTGGTATCCAGTTACTTCACTGGATTTTCGGATTGGTGGTTTCTGATGCGGGGCGCATTGGTTTCCAGTTACTTCACTGGATTTTCGGATTGGTGAGAACCAAACTTGCTTGGCTTCCAGGTAAGTTTTTGATAAGTGGTTCCCCTTGTGTCCATGCATTAATGTTCTAATGCTAGTCTCTTTTTCCCCATAGGGGCCGGGGTACGGAATGCCGGGGAACAGGCACCGACCCGAGATGAGAGGTGAAATCCTTGTGGAAATCAGGTAAGTCTTTAATGAGTGTCTTGGTAATGTCTTTTCATTCGCTCATTAACGCTGATGTCTTTTTCCCCTTAGGGGCTGGGGTCCGAAAATGCCTGGATGCGGCGCGGACCCGAAATGAAAAGGGAATGACCCAGCAGGTAAGTCTTAACATGGAGATTTAGCTTCCCTTTTCCCTTCTTTCTCTCACCTTTGTTATTGTCTTTTTCTCCTAGGCGCTGGGGCGCGACTGCGGATCCGGATGGTCGCTGCAGAACATGGAAGCGCCCTGTAAGGTGAGTAGAATGAAGCGCTGCAGCGATCGATGCGATGTGCTTTTAAAAATAAATGTCTTCCTATTCAGGATCGTCGGCGAAATGTCTCTGGGATGCAGATTTAGCAGGTAAGGCCTTTTCCTTCTTCTGTTCTCTTGTTCCCTTCCTTTGCAGGTGATTCAGGATGCTGGCAGGCGTGGCAGAAGCCAGGATGCAGGAGCAGACACGGTGAGCGTCCAGCTGCTAGATGCAGAACAACGCGAAGCACGTGTGGCAGTCCGGGCGTGGTTTAAATAGCCTTGGAAGAAGTCCCAGGTAAGTATTCTTCCACGGTCCCCACCCAAGTAAAATAGTTCCTTTAATAAAGTAGTCCCTCCTAAGCCTTATTTGGCTTGAGGCTTTATGCAGCATGGTCTGCGTCAGGTAAGTGCACCAAACACCTTCTTTTATGAGCCTGGCACCTTTGGCGCCAGGACTGATGTCCAATATGAGCCTGGCGCCAAAGGCGCCAGGACAAAGTCCAAAGAGCCCCTATTAGGGGCCGCTGGGTTTTTTCCTGAGGGCATGATGCCTGCTTCCGGGGGTGCTGGGCCTGTCCCTGTGCTCTGGGGGCAGGCATCATGACACTTGAGGAGAACCATCTCCGGTTCCGGAAGCACCTCAAGACCATCCTCTTTGCTTCTGGCTTTGCCCCACTTCCTGCTGATTTGTTCTTTCTTGGCACTGTGCACCTGGCCTACCCACTGTCTTCTGGGCCCAGGTACTTGATCACTCTGCCACCTCCCTGCACTGCCTCCAGGCAACCCCTTGCACTGGGGTCTGTATCTGTACCCATCCAGTCGCCCCCACATTTTCTGCACTCATCTGACACACCCTGCATGCTGCCTTAAACCCAGTACTTGCCACTTGTCACTTGCTGGCTGCACTGCCACGGTTGCCTTTATTATTTATTTATTTATTTATTTATTTATTTATTTATTAATTATTTATCTGTTTTTCTCCCTTGATCCGCACTTTCCACTTCTCCCCCTCCTCCCTTGCACTGTATCCCTCTCCCTCTCCCATGCACTTGCGCGTTCTCAATGTCACTGGGCCTAGTAAGATCGTTGTTTTGTTTCTCTCCTGTTCCCCTCCCTCACCTTGTTGCACTCTGAAACACTTCTGTATGAGTGTGATATAAATAAAATATCATATCATTATCATATCGTAGCTTCTAGGTCTTCCTACTCTTGTGGTAGTGTAGTTTTCCTGGGGGCCCAGTCCCTTGTGTTTTGTAGAGGAGCTTGTTTAAGGGATTTTTCATTCTGGGATTTCTTCACCCGGAATTTGTGTGTATTGAAACCTAAGATTAACAGGCCAGTAGATTATTTTTCACTGCTAGTGAGTGGAGGTGGAGTAGGACTGCGCAATCTTCATTTGGAAACTCGATTATTGATAAGTCATCGGAGCTGATTTGTCAAAGCGCCGTGACACAATGAAACAATTTCAAAATGTTGTATCTGTTTAGGAAACATTCACAACCTAAATCAAGTACTCGCTCCACTCTAACACAATGTGTCATGTCTCTGGCTGACTCAAACTGAGCCTAAAGTGTTGCAGGGACTATCCTTGATGTTAGGGCATTCCTCCCATCTTGTCTTCTCCGTTCATTAGTTTTGAAAAAGCTTGGAGATCTCAGTTTCCCTTGCAGATGTTCACGTGGCAGCTGTACAGGGATGCAGCGCGATGTCTTTGGACTGAGCCTGTCTTCCTGGCTCCCACTTTGGTTAGGTTCAGATCGTTGGTCTTTTGCAATGTCCGGATAGTTTGGTATTCTTCCTTTGGCTTGTTTTTTTGTAGCTCACTCTTTTTTTGCAACCAAGGTACTAAATGGGCTCCTCCGCTTCATGGCTGTGTTTGAGGCTCTATGCAGGTCCTCACAGACCTCTGTTTTGTTGGGCTTGTTAGTGGTTAGAATGTCAATTCGTCCCTCAATCTCCTCACCTATGGAGTAGATTGAGAGATTCAATAGAGAGATTAGATCTTTTTCCTCTGATTGATCTCCCACTGAGCTCTCTTATTGGGAGGCAAGTTCCTCCTTGTCCATGCATTCTCTCTTCTGGCTGTTCAGTGGTAGTTCAGTAACCTCATTCGAGGATGAAAAGTTTGAGTTTATTCGCAAAGGCTTGACCAGTAGGTTCGTTTTTTGTTTCCTTTTCTTACTGGACTTAGTGGATGGAAGTGTTGGGCATTACCAGGCTTTGAGGGGGCAGATTTTCCACTATGTCCAAATCATGCTGATCCATTTGTGAATTATCTTTAGCTAGACAGACCAGACTTATGGACAGATTTGTTTTTTCTCCTTTGTACAGCCTTCTATCCAGTTTCAACAGGGAGGATTTTGGTTTTTGCTTCTTGGCAGAGCTTGTTTCTCTTGTTTGGAGATTTGGCATCTGTGTTGACGTCATGATAGTCTGGGTTGTTCCTGGTTTTGGGTTTAAGAAGAGGGGGAATGTGCTTACCAGCGAGTTAAGTAACTTCGATGGCATGGCCCGTTTTGATGTAGAAGGTAGGCCCGCCTCCTCTCGCTCCTGTGTGACAGGGAGGTGTAGGGTGTTATCCATCTGGTGGACCTCCAAGTCAGGGCAGGCCCCTGCCTCGGATGACCGTCTAGTACGGATTTCAGAGTTATTAGAATGCTTTCTTTTGCTTGGTCTCCCGAATTAATGTCTTTGGTGAGTGGTCCAGGTGGAAGATCCACTGACCTTTCAATGGTTTTGTTCTGGACATTTGCGGTCACAAACCCTTCTATAAAGATCAGCTTTGAGTGTAACATGGCAAGTAATGTTGTGTGGTCCTTCAAAGTATCATTTAAGGCCTCATAAAGCTTCATAAATGGGGTCATTGCTATTGTTACGACAGATAACTGTGCAAAGTGATCTTCAGATGTTTTTCCGAAGGTTTTTTGGGTTAATATTCACTCTTTCCCGGCGACCAGTCTTATCTTCCTGTTCACTTCTAAGAACTGGCTGGTAAACTGGAGTATTAAACAGTAGGTCCTCTTTACTTGAGTCCCCTTTGTCAGATTGCAGAGAAGGTTCTGCAACTACAGAGACGTCGGCCGCCCTACTAGGGCTAAAATCCCTGATATTGTTGTGACTATTGATTGGATTAGGACCAGAGGGCTTAGTTGATGGATCTGATTGCCCTAATGTCACGGCGGCTTTTATGGTAGTCAGCTCCTGGGACAATACAGGAATTTTTTCAGCCTGTGTCAGACTGGCCGTTGATGTCAGAGGCTCATTTTTCCGGTTTGGGTCCTGTGGCTTGTGGGGTCTTGGCCTAGCCGGGGTGGCGTAGATCGCACCTCTGCAGTAGCATTATGGAGAGGTGAGGAATCCACGTGTAGTCTTTTGTGAGCCGGAGCCGGGACTTTCACAGGTGTTCTGGGATTTGTGGTTGGAGTTCCTGCGAGGTGTGTGTTTCCTGTGTTGCTGTTTGCTAGGATCTCTAGAATGTCTCTGTCCGAGAGCTCCTTCCCTTTGTCGACATCGTTTTTATTTGTCTGGTTCACAGAGGATCCTCATGGTCTTTTTGGTTCATTTTGGCGGTGGAAGTCCATCCATTTCAATTTTTTGCCCATGCTGAAAGGAAAAGTCGAAATTGGCGCGGGTTCACAAGAAGACATGGTTTTACTGCTATTGGAGGGTTTGATGGTTGTGAAGGAGAAATCCTTAAATGAGGCCATCTCTAGAGGGCGTCATGAGCCGTTGGTCCTGTCATCTGATAGAGGAGATGAGCTGATGTCCTTTCAACTAATTGACTTGTTTCCAGGCACATTATGCACTGTAGGGGTGTCATGCTTCTGATTGCTGTCAGCCGCGCGCTCATAGGTCCGTTTGTTGAGGACATGGACTGATTCTTTCAGAAGGAGCAGGGCGCTCGGCAGTGGGGAGGTGAGAGTAGGCACTACAGAAACCCTGCAGGTGGTTTTAGTGGTCGTTGCTGCCAATTTCATCTCAAACCCAGTCCCCTGACTTTTGGAGTTGGTAGTAGTTTGAGGGACAAAGTTTTCGGGAGAGAGATCTCCACGGATGCCCAGAGAATGTAGAAGCAAGCCCCTGAGGTGATGAATCTGCTGTGGGTGGTCGAATCCGCTGTAATTGTGTCCTGGGGCTAATGGCGGGACCCTCTATAGAGTGATTCAGAGTTTTGTGCAGCTAGCAGATTGTGGAAGGCATGGCGGGATCACTTGGTTCGGCCACATTCATGACCGGCATCACAGCCACGTCTACCTTGGTTGTGACCACAGGGAAAACAAACATGAGGGTAATAAGGTTGTACTCTCGGTCGACATTGTTGTAGTTACTGGGGAAGACTGCGAAGGCTTACCCTTTCCTGTGTTGGGTGAGACATGCAGCCTGTATAGTTCCAGTAGTATCGGAAGAGGATCGAGGCAGGGCCTGGAGACCAGGCTCAGAACTGTCGTGCTTCTCAGAGATTTCGTCTGGGCTGAGGGTTCCGATTCTTCGTTTGGGTCTCCCTGGCCAGCACCTTCCCATTTGCTGTTGTTTCTTGGGGTATCCTCCGGCTTGGATAAACTTTTCCATGTTCACCAGGACACTCGCCCGTGCCTCCTGGTGCTTGACTGGAGGTTTACTGGACTCACTACAGGACTCTGTGCAGTCGCTCCACGCCACGTAATATATCTTTGTTAAAGGCATAGTTCCTGGATCACAAAACAAGGAAAGACGATTGCTGCAGGCAGCATTCACAGCTTCCTGGTAAAGGCAGAAACATTTTCTGGCGTGACTGGCGAGTGACTGGATTCACAGTAGGACTCCATGCAGGCCCTCCGCACCTTGTTTGATGTAATATAGCTTTGTTAAAGGCACAGTTACAGGATCACATAGCAAGGAAAGACGATTATTGCAGGCAGCATTCACAGCCTCCCAGCAAAGGCAGCAACCTTTCATGGAGTGACTGGCGAGTGACTGGACTCACTGCCGGACTCTGTGCAGGCACTCCGCACCTCGTTTGATGTAATATAGCTTTGTTAAAGGCACAGTTCAATGATCACAAAACAAGGAAAGACAATTACATCAGGCATCCTCTCCAGATGTTATATGTGGCAAGGGTAGCCATGTGTGTTAGGGAGAATTCTCCAAAATGGCTAATTTCCCTTACCTACTGGGTCCTTCAGCAGCTTTGCTGGATTTCTAGGATTTATTTTTTTCAGCTGGTAAGAGTGTGAGCCTTTTTCCCCACACTTACATGTGTTTTGCTGTGTGTGTTTTACATTTTTGTGTTCATAGACTGTGGAGCCTCACCTACTCCATAGGCATCATCTCTTTACTGTGTTTTACACAGCACCTTTAGTGCAGTGACACAGGGTTGTCCTTTAGAATTCCCAGCTCAGACTCCATTTTCTGGGACTGACTACTGTCTCCCAGAACATGCAAAGTACCCATTGACTTTATTAGTCTTTTTAAATCCACAGACCCAGTACGAACTATCTTACATAGAGTACTGGAAAGGGTTACTAGTTATCCATTTTTGTCTGTTTCTCATGGAACATTGTTTAATTCCCTTTTCATTAAGATTTGGCTGCTGGCAGTGGTAACTACCCTATTTTTCCTACCGTGGTTATTTTAAATAGCCTTGGTATTGTTTTAGGCTATTTTAGTAGCCTCAAACTTAAACCTGCTGGACCATTTTTACTTTTATACGTTTCCAGCTGGGTTTATTCGCCATTTCTTTTTTAAAAGTCTTTCTCGTGTTTTACTCTGCGCGCCAAACCAGGTTTGGTTCCTTTGTTTGCCAATCTTTCGCGGGCTTCTGCACAGAAGCCCTCCTTAGGCGCCTGTATGTCTGAGGGGGACAGGATGTGAGGGAGGGGTATGAGACTCCCTGCACAGGGTCTCCTTGGAGACCCATGTTGCACTCTGGTATGATTGGCTGTGGTAACTGTCCCAGTGGGACAGCCACCCTGCTGTGTGATTGACAGCGAGGCTGGGTGAATGGAGGAAAACTGCATAAAAAGCATGTCTCTGGGAGTGAGAAGGCAGAGTCACCACTTGATCGAGAGAACCAAACAGAAGCTGACAGAAGAGGACCTCTTCCACGACTGAACCTCCCGGTGAAGCCCTGCTGCAGGTCCGAATCTCCGAACTTCCAAGACAGGGAAGATCTGCAAGGAATCTTCTCCCCTTGAGCTGGTGGGAACAACCAGTTCACCAAACTGCAAGCCAGGCCTCCCTCCTCTGGTCGAATTTGCTGTACAAAGCTACAGTGATCCGGATAGCCAGGAAGGTCGGATCCTGCTTGCGTTTTAAGGAGCGTACCTTTTATTCATCGGTTTGCTCCGCTGCTGGTTTCTTCCCTGGGCAGTGCAGGACCCTCCAGTCTTCCTCCTTCTTATCAGTCCGACAGTCGCTTCAGGAACCGTGAGCCTGCAGGATCTCCCAGGAATGTCTGCCTCAGCTACAGCATTCTTCTGCTCTAAAGGTACTGTGCTAACCCGGTTGTTCGTTTCGTCCAGCCGCGGTGAAAGTGTGTGAAATCTTTCGCCAATCCGAAGGCTTGTCCTTCTCTATTCTTTAAAGTAACTTCTCGTCCGACCAACTTCGTTCTGAACTCTTGGCAAAGACTTAACCCGCAAACTACCCTAAACTGTCTGATCCTCTGCAAAGACTTTGGACCATTGACTTTGGCCCTGGCCTCTTGATTTGATTTCCTCACTGTAGTTCCTTTTTCTAGATTGCCCTGCTTACTTACTTGTTGGTGTTGCTCAACTTCTGTCTAAATTTGTCTTTCCCTCTGTTTTAAATTACTGGAGTGCCATTTTGCTCACACTTCATTTTAAACCTAACTTGTCCAGAATCTATTGGGGGTGGTGTAGTGTATTAGAATTGTGATTTCTCAACTGCTTGATAATGGTGAAATGTTTAATAACTGATGTGTAAATAAATGTATATTCTTTTACTCAGAAACCTTGAGTCAGTGTTTGTTTGAATCATAGGAATTGATACTGCTCACTTTACTCTTGAGCTAAGTCTGGCTGCCCAGCCATCGCTACCACTTTTCTGTGTAGTACAGGCTTGTACCAAAGGTGAATTTGTACTGTCACTTGTAGTCCTAATTGTGTGTGGTGTTCCCAATGGGTACTGCATATAATTCTGCCTAACAATGTGTAGAATAGTGCAGGAGCGTTACAGTGCTGGACAAACAAAACTGAACCCTATGTGTAAGCTTGCTGCCTGTTACTGATTCTCCTGCTCAGACACGAAGTTGGCCCTTTTATTTTCTTGGTCTTTACTTTCAAGCATCTTGATTCATGCTTGCGTGTGTGCATGCTGTAAGCATCATGCTGCCTCCAATGGAAGCTTATCAGCACCACAGTTACGCCTCAATATAACATCTCTAGTTACAAATAGTTACTACTGGATCGACCTGCAGCAGGTGGATTTTTCGTCTTTTTACTATCTTTGTCTAATGGAAAAAACACAAGGGGAAATCTGCTAGTTAAAAAAAGGTCTTTACATGTCTTAATCTCTCTTCTTTTGATTCTCCATCTTTTCTCACATCATTGAATACTTCCCTTCCTCCAATCTAGCTCTTCTCTTCCTTTTCTCCTGACTTACCCGCTAGTACTGTACATTATTCTGTGCTATCTGTCCTCGACTCAACTTTCTCTTTACTCCTTTTCCCTCCTAGTCACAAAACTTCACAGTCCTGGCTCTCTCCAGATCTTATTTCCCTTCTCCGCAGTCTCCTTAAAGTCAAGCGGCTATGGAAAAACTCTCACCCCCTCATCTTGCTACGCTCTCTATGTTGCACTCTTCTTTTGACTCTGCTTTACTTATTGATAAGAAATTCTACTTCTATGAAACACCATTTCTCTATCTCGCCACCCTCGTCGTCTCTATCAGCTTCTACACAATATCCTCTCTCGTAAAGCGCATGATCCATCCGCCTTCTCGCTCTTCTCTTCCTCTGATTTTGCAAACTACTTTACATCTAAAGTAGCTAACTTTTGTTTATCTTTCACCCGCTCTGCCACCCTTCCCAGGGTCAAGTCCTAAAAATTAAAGTGGGGGGACTCAACAACAAACTCAATGGGATGTGACGTCAACAGAAATTAGTATATCACGTTGAGAAATGCAATTTCATTAATTTTCATGCATAACCATACAAATTGCACGAGGCGAATGGCATTTGCCTTCCATAATATCAACACACACAAAACCAAAAGAGGATATTTTCGTCTAATAGTTTTTTGAAAACATTAAAAGGTGTGCTTGTTTTAAACTCCAAGAACCAATACAAATGTTTTCCCTGGGATTTCCAATACCGAAATGGGACATTTCACCTCTAGTTGTTTGTTATTTTTCATCAGGTTATATAGTGTAGTATTGCAGTGGTGAAGTGTCCGGCCTGAAAACCTGACAACTGCGTTTCGATCCCAGAGGTCGGCTTTAATTCATAAATTCATAGAGGACATTCAATGTTTCTCATTTTAGCTGGAGAGGACTGAGACCACCCTGTGAAAAAAGTGGGCCGACTCCGTCCCCCCGCGTGTACCCTCGACTTGAGCCCTGACTCTTCCCCTCTTTTCTCTCCTGCTCCATGACTACATTTCTTTTCACCATTCTCTCTCCTTACAGACTTTGACACCTATGCCCTCTTAACTTGTGCTCATCCTACTGCCTCTCCTTTTGATCTCCTCCCCTCTTCTCTTATCCTTCAAGTATACTCTTATCTTCTTCCGTACCTTACCTCCCTCATTAACTCCTTCGTACCTTCTTGCTTTCCTGTGGTCTTTAAGAATGCGTTTATTCTCCGTAGCCTGAAAAAACCTTCCCTTGACTAATCTTCTCCTTCTAACTTCTGCCCTATTTCTCTTCTACCCTTTCTTTCCAAAATTCTTGAACGGCTGCCTATACCCAAGTAATGCATTATCTGAATCTTCACTCTCTTCTTTCTCCTTTGCAGTCTGGTTTTTGTCTGTCTCATTATTCTGAGACTGCTCTCCCCCCATGTTTCAAATTCTCTCCTCACAGCCCACCACCCCAAAATTTCTTCTATTCTTATTCTCCTCAATCTGTCTGCGGTGTTCAACACTGTGGACCACGCTCTTCTTATTTCCTCTCTTTCCACTTTGGGAATCTCTGGGCCTGCTCTCAAATGTTCCGCTCTTACCTTTCGCAACTGACCTATTCTGTTATCTTGGCTGGAAACTCTTCTTCCTCACTCCCTCTTCTTTATGGTGTCCTGCAAGGCTCGGTACTCTGGCCTCTTCTTTTCTCTCTTTAAACTGCTCTCATTTCTGCCCTCATCTCTTCCTTCCATCTCTCTTTTCACTTATATGCCGATGACACCCAGATCTTTCTCTCCTTTTCCCCCTTTGATTTTTCTCTACACTCTACTGTTTCAAACTGTCTTTCAACTGTCCAGAACTGAATATCCTCTCCTTTTCTACATCTTAATACTTCAAAAACTGATGCTCTGTTCTTCCCCCTCTACTATTTCGACCACCCCACCCTCTTCCCTCTCCTTTCCTCATCCTCTCTCTCCTTCTCCCTTCATATTTCTTCCATCGCCCGCCCCTGCGATGCTCTTTTTAACATTCACCATGCTCGCGCCTATCTTTCCTTTCATGCTACTAAACTCTTTCTCTTCTCTCTTGTCTTTTCCCACATTGACTATTGTTCATCTTTACTGCTTGATCTCCCTACCTGCCACCTTCTTCCTCTTCACTTTATTTATAATTCTTCTGTCCATCTCCTTTTCGCCTTACCCCCTTGTCACCCATCACACCCTCCCTGCTCTCAATTTCATTACTTCCTTTTTTGAATATTGTCTTCTGGATCACTTTCCTATGATTGGTTTCAAGTGCACTCATGGTCTGGTCCTGCCCTATCTCTCCACCCTACTCTTGTTCTATGTCCCATTGCGCCCCTTTCAATCACATAATCTATTTCTCTTAACTGCTCCTTTTCTCTTCTGGCTCCTACACATTGGAACACTCTTCCCCTCTCACTTTTCTCCTCCTCATCTCTTTGCATCTGTAGCCTCCAGGTACCGTGGCATTCTGTTTGGCATAGGTGGAGAAGCATTCATGCCATTTGTCTGTCTTCACCCAAGATGGCACTCATATCATATGCAGTACCCTTTGGGAACACTACACACAATTAAGACTACAAGTGTCAGTAGAATTTCACCTTTGGTACAAGCCTGCAGTGTACAGTAATGTGGTAGCAGTGGCTGAGCAGCCACACTTATCTCAAGAGTACAGTGAGCAGTACAACCGGTTACAAAAAGGACCAACAAATACAGTGATTCAAACAAACACTTACTCAAGGTTTCTTGGTAAAAGAATATACATTTATTTACACAGTCATTTGGAAAATATTCCACTAGCAAAAGCAGCTTAATATCACAATCTAATACACTACAATGCACAACCAATCAGTTTCTGAACAAGTTCAGCTCCCCTGAAGTGGGAGCAAAATGGCCCTTCAGATACTTTAAAAAGGGGTAAAAATACAAGGTTATAAGAATCAACAGCCCAAATACTTTCATAGGCAGGGCAAATGGTTTCAGTTCACTACAACCAGCAATTTAATTCAATAGGCCTGGGCCAAAGTCAATGGTTCAGAGTCTTGTATAGTAAAGCACAATTCTGGTAGTAAACGGTAAGTCTTTGCCACGGACCTTAGAAGAATTTGGTCGGTGTCCAGGCAGCTTACGAGTTGGTTGTTCCCACCAGACTCAAGGGGAGAAGTTAACCTTGAAGGGCTTCTCTTTCGATGGAGTTTCAGGCAATTCGGACCTGCAGCAGAGCTTTGCCAGTGGACCAGGAGTTGCAGTAGTCATCTTCCTTCAGCTCGTCTTCGGTTCTTTCCTTCCAGTGGTCGACTCTGCTTTCCATTTCCCAGAGACCTGCTTTTAAACAGTTTCCCCCATTCATTCCAGCCTGGCTGTCACTCACACAGCAGGATGGCTGTCCTTGCCGTACAGCCAGCCGGTCAATCACGCCAGAGTGCATTCAGGTCTCCTAGGAGACTAAGCACAGGGAGTTTTGGGCACCTCCCGCACATCCTGTCCACCTCAGACACTCAGGTGCCAGAGGAGGGCTTCAGCACTGAAGCCAGCCAAAGGCCAACAAACAAAGGCACCAAACCTGGTTTGGCGCACAGAGACAAACACAAGAAGGACCTTTCCAAAAAGAAATGGCAAAAAAAGTCAACTGTAGTCTGTTTTTACAGATAGGTCTGGGGCGCCGTATTGGAAAACATGGCTGACCTGATTTTTAGCTACCGGTGTTCGTGGTCGAGAAAAATCATGGTGATTTGTTTAAAACCACTGCCACCAGCCATTTCAAGTGGGAAATGGTAACATTTGACTGTTATATGAGTGTTTAGACTCAGGGAAAGCTAGGCAGCCCCTCCAGCACTCTACAGTAAGATAGTGTGTGCTGGGTCTGTAAATTTAAAAAGACTAGTAAAGTCAATTTAACTTTACATTGTCTGGGAGACAGTAGTCGGTCCCAGAGAAGGTCTTTAAACCTCAGGGAGTCTGAAAGACACCCCTGTTGCACTGCACTGAGGGTGCTGTGTGACACACAGAAAAAGATGATGCCTATGGAGTTCTTTTAAAACTCCATAACCAAAGAACACAAAAGTAAAACATAGATCAAAATACATGGAAGAGTGGCAAAAAAAAAGCTCACACTCTTCCCATGTAAAAAATAAAATCCTAGAAATCCAGCAAAGTTGCTGGGGGTCTCAAAAGGTAAGGGAAATTAGCACATTCTTGAGAATTCTCCCTAAAACTCAACGAATTTTAGGGAGAGGAGGATTCTAAGGGACAGGAGGTTTTAATCCACTCCTGGATTAATCTCCTTACTCCAGTCAATCCTTACTCCAGTCAATCAAACATCCTGGAGAGACCATCAGCATTTTGGTGGTGACACCCAGACCTGTGTCCAATGGTGAAATCAAACCCTTGCAGGCTGATTGACCATCTGAGCAGTTTAGGGGTTTCCCCTTTCATTTGCATCAACCATCTCAAGGGTTGGTTGTCAGTCTGAAATACAAAAATAGATCCATACAAGTATGGTCTAAACTTCTTCAGTGACCACACAATAGCAAAGCACTCAAGCTCAATGGTTGTCCACCTTGTTTCTGGTTCCTTCAGCTTCCTGCTGATGAAGCAAATGGGGTGCTCCCTACCTTTCTCATCCAGCTGACTCAGAACTGCACCTATACCTGTATTTGAAGCATCTGTCTGCACAATGAAGGTTTGGTTATATTCAGGAGCTCTTAGGACTGGAGCTTGACAAAGGACTTTCTTTAGGGCTTCAAATGCTTGAGTGCACTTCTCATTCCACCTGACCTTTTTAGGACATTTGGGTGCGGTACTACATTCAGGGGAGAAGCTATGGTCCCGTAGTTCTCTATGAAGTTCCTGTAGTAACCAGTGAGGCCTAAGAAGGCTCTCACCTGGGTTTGAGTAGTAGGGGTGGCCCAGTTTTGTACAGCTTGCACTTTGCTAGGCAATGGCCTGATTTCACCCCCTCCTACCTCATGTCCAAAGTAGACCACTTTGCTCTGACTAATTTGACACTTACTTGCCCTTATGGTCAGATGGGCCTGCTCAAGAGCCTGCAAAACATATCCTAAGTGGTCAACATGTTCTTTCCAAGTAGGGCTAAACACTGCAATGTCATCCAAGTATGCCATGCAGAAGTCCTCCATCCCATTCAGAACTTGATTAACCATCCTTAAGAATGTAGCAGGTGCATTCTCTAGTCCAAAAGACATTACCATAAACAGGTAGAGGGCTGCTGGGGTTGAGAATGCAGTTTTCTCCTTGGCATGATCTGTCAGTGCTATTTGCCAATAGACTGAGGTACTTGGCTGAACCAAGTTTGTCCACCAGTTCATCTGTCCTTGGTAAAGGGTGGGCATCAGTCTTTGTGACTGCATTAAGAACTCCATAGTCCACACATAATCTCAACTCCTTGGATCCTGCCTTTGGCACTAGTACAACTGGACTAGACCATGGACTTATAGATAGCTCTATTACACTGAGATCAAGCATCTTGTTGTCCTCCTTCTTTATGTGGGTTCTTACATGGTCTGACATCCTGTAATCTCTGCTTTTAACAGGTAAACAGTCACCAGTGAGAATATCATGCTGGCCCCAAGGGGTCAAGCCTGGTGATAGTGAAAACAGGGAGGCAAACTGATTTAACAGAAACTTGCACTCCTCCTGTTGTTCAGGGGTCAGATTAGAAGAGAGATTGACTCCTTCTATTTTCTCATCTAAAGGCTGGCCTCTGAGTAGGACAGGTAGAGGTTCACTCTCCTCCTCTTGAGCTGAAGCTAGAAGAAAAACTCCCACTTCTGGTCTTGAGACATAAGCTTTTTAGATGGTTGGTGCGAAAGAATCTGGGAGCCTCCTTAGGATTGGCAAAGTACACCAGATAGTTGACCTCTCCAAGTTTCCAACAACCTTGAAGGGTCCTATCTTCTTGTCCCGTAAGGCCCTCTGCTTTGTAGGGACCATAACTAAAGCATGCTGGTCTTGAGTAAACTCAACCATGTTAGCCTTCTGGTCATGCCAATGTTTGACCAGAGCCTGACCTGCCTTTAAGTTACCTGATGCTTCTGCCATCATGTGTGACATTCTCCTCCGGAGACTTATCTCATAGTCAGTGACTCTCACTGGCTTGGGGGAAGGAGCACTCTCCAACCCCTCCTTAATCAGGGCCAAGGGGCCTCTAACTGGATGGCCATAGGGAAGCGCAAATGTACTAAATCCAACTCCCTCCTGAGGGAGTCCTAAGATCCTGCCTTTGGCACTAGTACCACTGGACTAGACCATGGATTTATAGATAGCTCTATTACACTGAGATCAAGCATCTTGTTGTCCTCCTCTTTTATGTGGGTTCTTACATGGTCTGACATCCTGTAATCTCTGCTTTTAGCAGGTAAACAGTCACCAGTGAGAATATCATACTGGCCCCAAGGGGTCAAGCCTGGTTATAGTGAAAACAGGGAGGCAAACTGATTTAACAGAAACTTGCACTCCACTGCTGTTCAGGTGTCAGATTAGAAGAGAGATTGACTCCCTCTATTTTCTCATCTAAAGGCTGGCCTCTGAGTAGGACAGGTAGAGGTTCACTCTCTTCCTCCTCTTAAGCTGAAGAAGAAATGGTGAAAAAAGTCAACCGTAGTCTGTTTTTACAGATAGGTCTGGGGCGCCGTATTGGAAAACATGGCTGACCTGATTTTTAGCTACCGGTGTTCGTGGTCGAGAAAAATCATGGTGATTTGTTTAAAACCACTGCCACCAGCCATTTCAAGTGGGAAATGGTAACATTTGACTGTTATATGAGTGTTTAGACTCAGGGAAAGCTAGGCAGCCCCTCCAGCACTCTACAGTAAGATAGTGTGTGCTGGGTCTGTAAATTTAAAAAGACTAGTGAAGTCAATTTAACTTTACATGCTCTGGGAGACAGTAGTCGGTCCCAGAGAAGGTCTTTAAACCTCAGGGAGTCTGAAAGACACTCCTGTTGGACTGCACTGAGGGTGCTGTGTGACACACAGAAAAAGATGATGCCTATGGAGTTCTTTTAAAACTCCATAACCAAAGAACACAAAAGTAAAACACAGATCAAAATACATGGAAGAGTGGGAAAAAAAGCTCACACTCTTCCCAGGTAAAAAAGCAAATCCTAGAAATCCAGCAAAGTTGCTGGGGGTCTCAAAAGGTAAGGGAAATTAGCACATTCTTGAGAATTCTCCCTAAAACTCAACGATTTTTAGGGAGAGGAGGATTCTAAGGGACAGGAGGTTTTAATCCACTCCTGGCTTAATCTCCTTACTCCAGTCAATCAAACATCCTGGAGAGACCATCAGCATTTTGGTGGTGACACCCAGACCTGTGTCCAATGGTGAAATCAAACCCTTGCAGGCTGATTGACCATCTCAGCAGTTTAGGGTTTTCCCCTTTCATTTTCATCAACCATGTCAAGGGCTGGTGGTCAGACTGAATCACAAAAGTAGATCCATACAAGTATGGTCTAAACTTCTTCAGTGACCACACAATAGCAAAACACTCACGCTCAATGGTTGCCCACCTTGTTTCTGGTTCCTGGCACACGCTCAATGGCACACGCTCCTGGTTCACGCTCAATGGTTGCCTACCTTGTTTCTGGTTTCTGGTTCCTGGCACTCCCCTGTTATTCAGATGTCAGATTAGAAGAGAGATTGACTCCTTCTATTTTCTCTTCTAAAGGCTGGCCTCTGAGTAGGACAGGTAGAGGTTCACTCTCCTCCTCCTCTTGAGCTGAAGCTAGAAGAAAAACTCACACTTCTGGTCTTGAGACATAAGCTTTTTAGATGGTTGGTGTGAAAGAATCTGGGAGCCTCCTTAGGATTGCCAAAGTACACCAGATAGTTGACAGTTGACCTCTCCAAGTTTCCAACAACCTTGAAGGGTCCTATCTTCTTGTCCTGTAAGGCCCTCTGCTTTGTAGGGACCATAACTAAAACATGCTGGTCTTGAGTAAACTCAACCATATTAGCCTTCTGGTCATGCCAATGTTTGACCAGAGCCTGACCTGCCTTTAAGTTACCTGATGCTTCTGCCATCATGTGTGACATTCTCCTCCGGAGACTTATCTCATAGTCAGTGACTCTCACTGGCTTGGGGGAAGGAACACTCTCCAACCCCTCCTTAATCAGGGCCAAGGGGCCTCTAACTGGATGGCCATAGGGAAGCTCAAATGTACTAAATCCAACTCCCTCCTGAGGGAGTCCTAAGATCCTGCTTTTGGCACTAGTACCACTGGACTAGACCATGGATTTATAGATAGCTCTATTACACTGAGATCAAGCATCTTGTTGTCCTCTTCTTTTATGTGGGTTCTTACATGGTCTGACATCCTGTAATCTCTGCTTTTAGCAGGTAAACAGTCACCAGTGAGAATATCATACTGGCCCCAAGGGGTCAAGCCTGGTTATAGTGAAAACAGGGAGGCAAACTGAACAGAAACTTGCACTCCACTGCTGTTCAGGTGTCAGATTAGAAGAGAGATTGACTCCCTCTATTTTCTCATCTAAAGGCTGGCCTCTGAGTAGGACAGGTAGAGGTTCACTCTCTTCCTCCTCTTAAGCTGAAGAAGAAATGGTGAAAAAAGTCAACCGTAGTCTGATTTTACAGATAGGTCTGGGGCGCCATATTGGAAAACAGGGCTGACCTGATTTTTAGCTAACGGTGTTCGCGGTCGGGAAAAATCATGGTGATTTGTTTAAAACCACTGCTACCAGCCATTTCAAGTGGGAAATGGTAACATTTGACTGTTACATGAGTGTTTAGACTCAGGGAAAGCTAGGCAGCCCCTCCAGCACTCTACAGTAAGATAGTGTGTGCTGGGTCTGTAAATTTAAAAAGACTAGTGAAGTCAATTTAACTTTACATGCTCTGGGAGACAGTAGTCGGTCCCAGAGATGGTCTTTAAACCTCAGGGTGTCTGAAAGACACCCTTTTTGCACTGCACTGAGGGTGCTGTGTGACACACAGAAAAAGATGATGCCTATGGAGTTCTTTTAAAACTCCATAACCAAAGAACACAAAAGTAAAACACAGATCAAAATACATGGAAGAGTGGGGAAAAAAGCTCACACTCTTCCCAGGTAAAAAGGCAAATCCTAGAAATCCAGCAAAGTTGCTGGGGGTCTCAAAAGGTAAGGGAAATTAGCACATTCTTGAGAATTCTCCCTAAAACTCAACGATTTTTAGGGAGAGGAGGATTCTAAGGGACAGGAGGTTTTAATCCACTCCTGGATTAATCTCCTTACTCCAGTCAATCAAACATCCTGGAGAGACCATCAGCATTTTGGTGGTGACACCCAGACCTGTGTCCAATGGTGAAATCAAACCCTTGCAGGCTGATTGACCATCTCAGCAGTTTAGGGTTTTCCCCTTTCATTTGCATCAACCATCTCAAGGGTTGGTGGTCAGTCTGAATCACAAAAGTAGATCCATACAAGTATGGTCTAAACTTCTTCAGTGACCACACAATAGCAAAACACTCACGCTCAATGGTTGCCCACCTTGTTTCTGGTTCCTGGCACACGCTCAATGGCACACGCTCCTGGTTCACGCTCAATGGTTGCCCACCTTGTTTCTGGTTTCTGGTTCCTGGCACTCCGCTGTTGTTCAGGTGTCAGATTAGAAGAGAGATTGACTCCTTCTATTTTCTCTTCTAAAGGCTGGCCTCTTAGTAGGACAGGTAGAGGTTCACTCTCCTCCTCCTCTTGAGCTGAAGCTAGAAGAAAAGCTCCCACTTCTGGTCTTGAGACATAAGCTTTTTAGATGGTTGGTGTGAAAGAATCTGGGAGCCTCCTTAGGATTGCTGAAGTCCACCAGATAGTTGACCTCTCCAAGTTTCCAACAACCTTGAAGGGTCCTATCCACTTGTCCTGTAAGGCCCTCTGCTTTGTAGGGACCATAACTAAAACATGCTGGTCTTGAGTAAACTCAACCATGTTAGCCTTCTGGTCATGCCAATGTTTGACCAGAGCCTGACCTGCTTTTAAGTTACCTGATGCTTCTGCCATCATGTGTGACATTCTCCTCCGGAGACTTATCTCATAGTCAGTGACTCTCACTGGCTTGGGGGAAGGAGCACTCTCCAACCCCTCCTTAATCAGGGCCAAGGGGCCTCTAACTGGATGGCCATAGAGAAGGCCAAAGGTACTAAATCCAACTCCCTCCTGAGGGATTTCTCTATAAGCAAATAGAAGGCATGGGAGTAGAAGGTCCCACTTTCTACTAAGGGGTTCCTATAAAGCACCTATCATGCTCTTTATTGTATGGTTGAAAGCCCCTACCAATCCATTGGTCTGTGGTTGGTAGGCAGTTGAGAACTTGTAAGTTACTCCACAGTTTTTCCACATGGCCTGCATTTAGTGGGACATAAAATTAGATCCCCTGTCAGAGATAACTTCCTTAGGAAAACCTGCCCTGGTAAAAATACCAAGTAGGGCCTTAGCAACAGCCTGAGCGGTAACAGTCCTCATAGGCATGGCTTCAGGATACATAGTAGCATGGTCTACTACAACCAGGATAAACCTGTTTCCTGAAGATGTTGGAGGGTCTAAGGGACCAACAATGTCAATTCCTACCCTCTCAAAAGGGACTCCCACCACTGGGAGAGGCACCAATGGTGCCACATTCTTGGCCCCACTCTTGCCAGAGGTTTGGCAAGTGTGACAGCTCCTACAGAACTTATCTACATCAGACCCCAACTTAGGCCAGTAGAAATATGAAGAGAGCCTTTCCTTGGTCTTCTTGAAACTCAAGTGACCAGCCAAAGGTATCTCATTGGCTAACTGCAGGAACTGGAGTCTGCTTTCTAGAGGCACTACGAGTCTTCTGTAGTCCACTGGGATACTTAGCTGGTTCACTGTAGAAGAGGCCATCTTCCCAGTACAACCTATGCTTCACTGGCTCTTGCCATTCCAGCTGGGAAGCTGCCTATTGGTGAAGACCTTCAAGAGTGGGACACTCTCTTTGACCTCTGCTGAAGTCGGCCCTACAGGGTCCACCTTCTTCCAGTAAAGACTGCAGCTCAGGATGGTCTTCATGATCCAGATCTCCAACAGGAGCCAGGTCCTCTTCCAGCTCTGATTCCTCAGCAGCTGATTCAATCACACAAGGTTGTTCCACACACTCAGCCTCAGCTGGTGGAGGAGTCACAGGTGTGACTTTGGACAGTCCTCTCGGGGATGTCCTTGTTGGTAGCACAGGAGTGCTGGCTGGTTTCTTCCTGGAGGTTTTAGGTTTCCCCTTTTCCTCCTTCTTTTTCGAAATTGCAGTCAGTAAGTCCTGTGGACTGGGAATTATATTTTCCTCTATAATCTCCTCTTGAGAGCCTTTTAAGGTACTCTCTCTGGCCTTCCTAGTCTGCTCCTGTTTCCTTTTGCTGGGAGGCCTGGGGGGCTTGATACAACTCCAAGAGATTTTAAGTCATTCCCCAACAGGACTCTCCAAGGTACTTCACATTGCACACTTACAGGTATCTTGACAGTCATGTCATTGCACTGGATGGGAGCTGGTAACTGTGGAAGCATTTGGACAGGGCCTCCAACAAGCTAAGTTAGGTATTTGGGTGCCTTAGCAACATCCTAAGATTTATCAACTACAGTAATGCTGGCCCCAGTGTCTCTGATGGCAGGGATCTCCTGGCCATTTACAAGAACACTGTCTTTGTAATACTCTTTAGTATTGTCTGGAATGAAATTATAGACATCTAAGTTCTGTTGTTCCCACAGACTCAGGGATACTAAAGAAACACTGGCTGAGACTTTCATGGGTTCCTCCAGCGGTAAGTGAAAGTTTCCACTTGCCATTGGTACTTCATCCTCGGTGGAGATGGCTAAGTAGACAGTGTGGATCCCTGAAGGTTTACCCTTACATCTGGGATCCCCTTTCACATGGTCAGTTGACCCACAAGCATAACATTTCCCAAATGTGTTTATGAATGGGGGTTTGTTCTGACCTCCTTCTGGTTTAGCACGAGGAGGTACACTAGCATGATTCGATTTCCCAGGGGGCTTACCCTTGTTATGTTTGTGGCCCTCTTTTAGAGTGGAGGTATTATAATTCTCTTTGTTGTCTTTCTTGTGCTGCTTTCCCTCATCCGTCCTTCTGAGTCCCCAGAATCCTTGTGAGTGGCCCTGTTGGCAACCCACAAGTCAGCAGCCCTTGCTAACTTCTTTGGATCAATTTCCGTAGAGTCAGCCAAGTGCTGTCTCAGCTCAGGAGAGCAGGCATCATAAATAGACTCCAACATAAACAGATTTCCCATACCTTCATAAGTGTTAACTCTGTAATCCTTAACCCACCCATCTACGTTTTTCAAACATTCAGTCACCCAGGAAGCCCAAGGGGTACCATCATGCTTTTTGAGGGTTCTAAACCTCTCAAGATACTGGGAAGGGGTCTTCCCAAACCTAGATATTAAAGCTAGTGTCACACTTTCACACTCCTTTCTGTCTATATCCCCCAACTCCATTGCCACATAGGTTGCAACAGGGGTAGCCTAGAAAAAAAGCCAAGGAATCAGCTGATTCCCTGTAGTGTCTTGAATCCCAAGGTTATATTCAAAAGCAGCCAACCAATCCAAAATATCAAGCTTAACCTCATACATACTTACTGCATCTTTGGTCATGCGATGCCTCTTAGGACTGGAAGACCTAGAAGACTCTGGGAGAGAACCAGTTTCAAGAGACAACTTTTTAATTTCAAGTGCATGATTCAACTCCATTTCTCTGAGCTTGCGTTCTTAAGGTTTGCTTTCAGTTTGGACTTGGATTCTTTTAAATTCTAACTCAAGTCTCATTCTTTCCAGAGAGACAAATTCAGGACTTGTGTTGGACCTGATGGGGTCCCTGTGGTCAAAGGTTGAGGCCTATGAGCAGGTAGAGGTAAAACAGGGCCTACATTTTCAGACTCTTCTGCATCATCTAACTCATCCATAATATCAGAGTTACTCTCTGAAACATTATCATCCACATCAACATTTTCCACATTTGCTGCAGGGGTAGGTGTTGCAGACCCACTCCTCAGACGTTGGTATTCCAACAACTTTTCTATCATTTCAACCTTTTTGCCTTTTACAGTGAGATTCCTAGCTTTACACATTTCTCTCAATTGATCAACTGTTTAAGGGACTAGGGTCTCCTGTCTGTAGCTCTTCATATCAGACATGATAAAAAAATTGGTACTCTAGTGGTGCTTAGCCCTTTGAAGGTTATTTGAACAAAGGTAAGAGTAGCATTCTAAGTGTAACAAGTATACTTTTATCCTCACCACTGTACACCAGTGTTAGGCAGAATCATATGCAGTACCCGTTGGGAACACTACACACAATTAAGACTATAAGTGTCAGTACAATTTCACCTTTGGTACAAGCCTGTACTACACAGTAATGTGGTAGCAGTGGCTGAGCAGCCAGACTTATCTCAAGAGTAAAGTGAGCAGTATAACCGGCTACAAAAAGGACCAATAAATACAGTGATTTAAACAAACACTTCCTCAGGATTTCTTGGTAAAATAATATACATTTATTTACACAGTCATTTGGAAAACATTCCACTAGCAAAAGCAGCTCAATATCACAATCTAACACAATACAATACACAACCAATCAGTTTCTGAACAAGTTCAGCTCCCCTGAAAAGGGAGCAAAATGGCACTTCGGATACTTTAAAAAGGGGTAAAAAGACAAGGTTATAAGAATCAACAGCACAAATACTTTCATAGGCAAGGCAAAGGGTTTCAGTTCACTACAACCAGCAATTCAATTCAATAGTCCTGGGCCAAAGTCAATGATCCAGAGTCTTGTATAGTAAAGCACAGTTTTGGTAGTAAACGGTTAAGTCTTTGCCACGGATCTTAGAAGAATTTGGTCTGACGAAAAGTTAGATGTAGGTTTAGGGAAGGACAAGCCTTCCAAGTCGGGAAAGTTTCGCAACCTTTCACCGCGGCCGAACAGAGTTCTGCACCACACTTGCACAGTACCTTGTACCTTGTAAGTGAAGAAAAGCTGTAGCTGAGGCAGTTGTTCCTAGCAGTTCCAGCAGATCTCGCAGTTCCTTAGCTTTAGTCGTGGGGACAAGAAGGAGGACGTTGGGAGGTTCCTGCACTGCCCAAGGAAGAGGCCACACGCTTGGCAAAATATTGGTTGAAGGTGTGAGTGCCTTAAAGACCACAAACTGGTATCCTTCCCACTGGCTATCCAGTTTTCCACAGCACTCTGCAGAAAATTCGACCAGTGTGGGGACGGTGTCCAGGCGGCTTACAAGTTGGTTGTTCCCACCAAACTCAAGGGGAGAAGTTACCCTTGAAGGGCTTCTCTGTAGATGGAGTTTCAGGCAATTCGGAACTGCAGCAGGGCTTCACCGGTCGACCAGGAGTTACAGCAGTCGTTTTCCTTCAGCTCGTCTTCGGTTCTTTCGTTTCAGTGATCGACTTTTCTTTCCAAGTCCCAGAGAACTACTTTTAAACAGTTTTCCCCCATTCGTTCCAGCCTGGCTGTCACTCACACAGCAGGGTAGCTGTCCTTGCCGGACAGCCAGCCGGCCAATCATGCCAGAGTGCATTCAGGTCTCCTAGGAGACTAAGCACAGGGAGTTTCGGGCACCTCCCTCACATCCTTTCCACCTCAGACACTCAGGCGCCAGAGGAGGGCTTCGCCACTGAAGGCCGCCAAAGGCCAACGAAGAAAGCGACCAAACCTGGTTTGGCGCACAGAGACAAACACAAGAAGGACCTTTTTCTTTATTGTATTTGGTTAAAAAAACCTTTACACAACTTTTATATACACAAGAATAAAAAAACACCATAATATTAGAAGGACCTTTTTCCAAAAAGAAATGGCGAAAAAATTCGACCGGAGTCTGTTTTTACAGATGGTCTGGGGCGCCATATTGGAAAACATGGCTGACCCGATTTTTAGCTACCGGTGTTCGCAGTTGGGAAAAATCATGGTAGTTTGTCTAAAACCACTACCACCAGTCATTTCAAGTGGGAAAGGGTAACATTTGACTGTTACATGAGTGTTTAGACTCAGGGGAAGCTAGGCAGCTCCTCCAGCACTCTATGGTAAGATAGTGTGTGCTGTGTCTGTCTGTCTGTAAATTTAAAAAGACTAGTAAAATCAATTTAACTTTACATGCTCTGGGATTCAGTAGTCAGTCCCAGAGAAGGTATTTAAACCTTGGGGAGTCTGAAAGACACCCCTGTGCCACTGCACTGCGGGTGCTGTGTGGCACACAGAAAAATATAATGCCTATGGAGTTGTTTTAAAACTCCACAACCAAAGAATATAAAAGTAAAACACGCATCAAAATGCATGGAAGAGTGGGAAAAAAAGGCTCACACTCTTCCCAGGTAAAAAATCAAATCCTATAAATCCAGCAAAGTTGCTTGTGGTCTCAAAAGGGAAGGGAAATTACCACATTCTTGAGAATTCTCCCTAACACAGTGTGCAAGTCTAGTTGATTCTGCAGCTGACATTCTGGTTTCCCCTCATTCCAGCATCAGAACATGTCTTATGCAGTCTCCTCCATTGACCCGGTGCGTTGCTACTCTTTCTCTGGCCGCTCCAACCTCAGCAGAGTCTTAGAGATTACCCACCGTATAGCTCATGACGCAGAACTTGCAAACCATTCAGTACGATTCCAAGTGCAGAAAGCTGACTTTAACCTTTCATTCCTTGTCTGCTCTGTTTTACCTACATGCTGTTTGTTCTCTTAGCACGATACGGCCAGGATTAGTTGCAGGATCCGAATGCTACATGAAGATTAGAGCGAGGAGGCAGAAAGACGTCACCTGCAGCCAAAGTCCTGCACTTCCCGATACCAGCCTTTTCTTCCCCAGAGGGTTTTCCTGAGGCCACTGTATCGCCTACGTTATTCTATTACAAGGAAGAGGTGTGCAAGAGTCTTGGGGAATTCTTCATTACCCACCACTCTGTTCCTGATCAGGTTAGTTGTTTATTGTATAAATCTGTATATATTATGCTTAAAGGGTTCATCTGTGGTTTCCTACACAGTGTTCCTAACAGTTAGCGACGCCTAACAGAACAATATACAATTTACAACTATGGATCAGATGCAGCAACTGGTGGCTGCAGTACAATCCTTGACTGAAGAAGTGCAGACTTCAAAACAAGAGAACGTCATGCTTTGTTAGCAGATAGTTCACCTCTCCCCTGTCTCTGAAATACCAGCAGGCCCGTTGCCTAGGCTTAAAAGCTGATGGAGTTTTTGGATGCCTGCACTGTGCAGTTTTCCTTTAAAACTGCATTTTCCCATACTGATAGGGATAGAATTGCCTACACGATTTCTCATCTCACGGGTCCAGCTCTTGCCTGGGCTATTCCTCAAGTCACCACAAATAACCCTATTTTAGACTCACATCGAGCCTTTTCCCACAGCCTAAAGGCGATGTTTGGCCGACAAGAGATCACTGGGCCTCATTATGAGTCCGGCAGTAGCCGTGCCGGTAAAAATGGCACGTCTGCCGCCAGAGTAATTTTTTTCCCGGCGCCCGGCAATGGGGTCTCACCAGGGCATTACAGCCCCGGCGGTTCCGGTAATCCCCCATTGCCGGGCGCGGTAAAATATAACTCCCCATTCCCATTCGAGTCCCATTGAAATCAATGGGAATGGATAGAAGAGATGCACCGGCACCATTCATGAATGATGCTGGTGCATCCGTCATAGTTGCCCGCCAGGTCAGACCTGGCGGGCGGAAAGGCACCCGCCCACAGACCTCATAGTTTGCCTGTCCGGTAACACCGGTGCCGGTATCTTACCGGCACTGTTGTTACCGGACTGGCAAACTTGTAATGAGGCCCACTGTCTCCTCTCAAGAACACCTTCTTGACTTCAAACAAGGGTCCCAAGATATGTTAACGTACATTACTAGATTTAAACTAATGGCTGTTGACACAGCATGGCCGGACGATGCCCTAAGCACAATGTTCCGTAAGGGATTATCTGACGATTTAAAGGATGGGAATTCATGTATCCCTAGATCTGTTAATCTGCCAAAAATTATTACTCTCGCTATGCAGCTTGACTATCGTCTGCAAGAACGATATGCAGAGAAGAGAAAAGTCAGGTCCAGGAAAACACCTGCCTTTATTATGAAGGAAAGGGTTTTCTTCCTACTGCTGCCCTACAACAAGAAGACCCTACATATGTGTCATGACTCGGTGGCAGCAGGTAATCGGGGATTCGTTAACACCCTGGATCTCCTTTGTCTGCATTTCTGGTGGCTGTCTATGTTTCCAGCTGTCCGAGACTACGTCTCTGCATGTACCACCTGTTTGCAGACAAAGGTCCCCAGGTAACCTCCCCTGGGTCACTTAATAACGATGCTGATCACCACCAGACCTTGGCAGATCATCTCTACAGATTTTGTAATGGACATACCCCCCTCTAAGGGATCTACTACCATCATGGTAACTATTGATGACTTCACTAAACTCGCTCACTTGCATGCATTACCTAACTTTCCATCTGCCACTAGCATGGCCAGGATCTTCATTAGCACAATCTTTTCTCGGCACGGCTTGCCGGATACTATAGTTTCTGATCATTTGCCTCAGTACACTTCCAATTATTGGCAGCAAATCTGCTCTATTTTGCACATCAAGAGGAGTTTGAGTTCAGGGTTCCATCCCCAGACCAACAGCCAGACTGAATGCTTGAATCAAACTCTTGAGGGTTATGTATGCTTTTTAATTTCCTCCGCTCAAGATAGTTGAGTGGAGTTGCTACCCCTGGCTGAGTTTGCATATAACAATGCTAAACATGCTGCTTTGAAGTCCAGTCCCTTCTTGTGCACATGCGGGTTGCATCCTTCCTCTTATCTTACTGCTACTCCGTCCCCTTCCAAGATTCCTGATGTGGATGCACTGGTTTTGGATCTCCAAACAATTTTTTTGCTGGAACTGCCTTGCAGGAGGCACAGGACTGGGCCAAGCAGTATGCTGATCAACATCGCACGCCGGCACCTGTAATCCTGTTGGGTGCTATGGTTTGGCTTGCATCCCATTTTTTACCCCATCATTTGGTTCCTTCCAAGTTGTCGCACAGGTTCGCTGGTCGTTTTAAGGTGCTGGCTTGCTGTGGTTCGGCTGCCTTTCTGCTTCAACTTCCTCCTTCTTGGTCCAGGATTTATCCTGTGTTTCACGTCTCACAGTGGAAGCCGGTTGTGCCAGACCGTTTTCATCGCACCATAGTACATCACCCTCCTCTAGTGGGCACTGTTTTAGGGCCTGTATTGATCGCCAAGAGTGCACAGACAGTTATTTATCACCTGTACATTTGCAGAGCAGAGCAAATACTTTGAACGCAAGCAGACGAAAGCAATGACTCACACCCACACGTGCAGTTAGAGAATGAGTGCTCTTATACGGCTATTTATTCATAGTTAAACATACATAAAGCAATAAGGGATAACACAGAAATAAATCACAGAAAAGATAATAAACTAACAAGAATACATCACCATGGGTGTAACTGAATTCCTCATCTCGCCAGAAGCGGCTGGAAGACCCTGGTAACAGCCAGGCCGAGAGCACAACAGCCCACAGATATTTCGGAACAAGGCGTCCCCACTCCGACTGATGTCTTTGTGTTTTCCCACCTGACCTTTCCAGAGCCCCGCATTATATGCCCTCCTCAAAAGGGGTGGCGATTTCTCAAACCTTCTGGTATTAGCGCTTGCGCGTTGATGAGTGACCGTTGTTTGCCGGCCGGGATGACCGACGGTAATCCCAAGGAGCAAAGCGCTTCCCTCTCCTAAGGCACCACGGAAAACAATTCAATAACTCATCTTCAATCTTGGCACGGAGCATAACAAACCTCATTGGGTACCAGCAGGCACCTGCATATGCTAGCCTCTCCAAGCTCCGTGTCCTTGGATGAACTAGGCAGACCAACACAAGCAACGAATAACGTTGAAAACATGGTTATCAGTGAAATACTGCTAACCAAGTGAAAATCTGTGTACAAGTGCAGCTTCCACTGAGGCATGGTATAAATAACCATTATGGCGCTGAGCGCCGTCAGAATGCACTGCGCACCAGCGTCATATTTTAGCTCAAGCATCACAATCCACCCTTGGATATTTACCTTCCATAGCCCAGTGGCATAGGCGCCGGTCTTTGAAACCGACGAAACATCAGAACTAAGTTGTGAATATATTGAATAAAACAACAACCAGCAATTATGATAGCTAATATAATACAAATGCAAGCAAAGGTGTAATGCAGTGTACCCCCAATATCAGGAATCCATGAAAATAACCAATCCCACCAATTCCCAGTACGATCTTGAGACACTTGGGATATTAAGTCCCTCAAACCTCGAATATGACTTTCAATGGATTGTGAATGGTCACTCAGATAAAAACAATACATACCTTCAACTGCGTTACAACCCAAATTATGTTTCAGCAATAGATAATCAATGGCAGCCCTGTTTTGCAAAGCTGCTTTTCTGATAACTTTGCTATCAAGGAGCAACTCTTCTAATGCTTGAGAAGTATGATTAAGTCCTTTTACTACTAAACACACTAATTTGATTAAAGATTAATAACCTCCAGCGGCTAAACCCCAAACTCCCACTAATGACAGGGCCAATGCTAATACCTCAGCCTCTAACAACAAATGTACCTTTGAATCACAATTTAGAGATATGATTCGATATATTGCTGGGTGTAGAGGAAACATCATGAGCCCTAATCGAGTTAAGGCACATGGACCTCCAGAAATGTTAGCTGGAATGTATGTGTATGTGATATTGCCACATGAGAAAAGCCATCCTATTGGAAGTTTGACATGATTTAAATGACTGGCAGCTACCATTGTGATTGCAAGTCAAGGTGTTATTCACATTGGCACATGTGCTTGGAGCTCGTGCACACAATCTCTTCTCAAATGCAGTTTGATTTTTCTGTTTGGTTAAATTCAGCTGTTGGCCTTTGCCGATTTCTTTGGCATTGCAGGTCATAAAGTAACACACATCGCCTTGAGTAGGTTATAATTTGTAGGTTATAATTTGTGTCAAGTTTCTCCACTTGCGATCTGTTTCCTGGCAAAACCGGCAATACTCATAGACTGAAAAGGATTGTATGACATTGGAATCTTGAACCACAGAATCATTGTGCATGCACTGCTACTAAACAGGTAGTCAGCAAGGCTTCTGCATGATGCACGTCAGTTAGGCAAAAATGGGAGATGTTCAGGACGTACCGAGCGAGATACGTCCACATGTTCTCGGTTTGGGCGATCATCGGTGCATATCGCCACCCTAAAGACTTCTCTTGCGTAGCTGGCATCAATGTTGTTTGTACTTGCACCTGATGCGTTTTTCGCATTCCACGAATCCAGTTCTTCGGTTTGGATGGCTTTTCGCCATCGGTATTGGGCTGCTTTCGGACATCATTGCTCATCATCATCAGTTCCCCATGAATCACTGGCACAGATGTGACATTTCTCATTGGTAGCAGCATGCCGTTTGACTCTCCCAAACAGAGTCCATTTAGTCCCTCAATTACACCAGCCAGACACAGGATCTACAAGGCAAACACAGAAAAGAGATATCAGTGTTGAAAATCACTCTCTTAGGTAACATTTGTCTGCGGGCACATACTGCCATTTTTCATTGCCGGGTCCATTACCAAGACTACCTGGTCTTTGCCTGATGCAATAACATATGCGGGCACCGGTGGGCCACTTGGTCTTTCGACCCACACCTTTGCACCCGGTACCATACTGTCTGAAGAGCCAACACCACGATCCCCATGAGTAGTTAACATTGTGGGAGGCTCCCCTTTTTTGATCATGGACAACTTAACATGAACAATAATCAACTGGGCCACTTGATCGCCCTTATGAATCGGTAACATTGGTCTCCACTATTCATTAAGATGATTTTGATCTTGCCTTGGTATTCGGCGTCAATGACCCCTCCTAGCACTTGAACTCCCTTCTATGCTAATCCAGATCTAGGGGCAATCCATCCCATATGTTCAGGTGGAATCTGCACTGCAATCCCTGTTTCAATCACAACAATCCCTCTTAGGCCTAATCTGATTTCTTCATAAGAATGCAAGTCTACCCCTGCTGATTCTGGAGTCGCTCCATAGGGAGCTAAAGAACCCTGGGGAATTTCCCAGTACAATAGGGTCTCTCTAACTGAGTTGGGTTGAATCTGTAAAGCAGGAGTCATTAGTCGTAACAATGGAGTCTCATGATTATTCACTGGCCTATTGTTTAGCACTTGCACCGGATCAAACACACGATTACGCCAGCCTGCTAAACTGCCATCTCCAGATTTGCGCAGAATTCTTTCAACAACCCATTGATTCTCTCAATCAACCCTGACACTTCTGGGTGGTATGGAACATGGTATAACCATTCAATACTCTTTTCCTGACAATATTCCCAAATTAATTTGCCTTTGAAGTGTGACCCATTGTCACTTTGAATTTGCAAAGGTACACCGTAATGCAACGTGATCTGATCTAACAACTTAATGGTATTCAGTTGTGTAGCATGTTTGCACGACAAAACCATCATATATCCAGAGTATGTATCCACAATAGTGTATGCATACTGACAGCCTTTGCTGATTGGCAGAGGACCGATGTAATCGATCTGTTAAATTTGACCTGGTAACTTTCCTCTCTGCAACGTGCCCTTGACAATCTGAGGCATAGGCCTATGCTCTTGGTGTTGGCACATCGGGCATTGCAAAATGATTGTTTTCACTACCTCTAAAGGAATACTGATTCCTCGAGCTTGTGCCCACCTGATAGTAGCCTTTTCTCCAAGGTGCCCACATTTCTGGTGAGCCCACTTGGCCAAACCCTCCAAATCGTCTTCCTGAGCCTCTGCATCCACAGGTGAAATCTTGGCGTGTTCATCTGCAACAGAATTAAACCAACGTTCTAATGAATCTGTAGCACAATGCGCATCCACGTGATACACAGTGACTTCACTTTGTGATAACATCTCCACAATATCTTGCCAGAGATCTTTTCCCCATAACTCTTTTGCATTAATCTTTCATCCATTCTTTTGCCAGGTTGGCAGCCACACCTCAACCCAATTAACTGGGGTTGTGAGGAACCTATTTCGAGGTACTTGCTTGTTAGAACTCTGCACCCTCTGTATTGATTTAGCTCACTCTGATTTTCAGGTCGCATTAACGTAGGTAACAATGGAGTCCTTGGTTCCTCTACTCCATTCGGAAAGACAAGATTGATTGGGATAGTTAACTAGAATTATGCTAATGCGCCCAACTGATCCATGTTCAAGTGTTATGACACAAAGTATGTTCCTTTGTTCTGCACTCTTCCTGATTCTTGGGACTGATATATGTTCATTCGTGCACATTAATTTCCATAATGCGTGTCATTTTGACCTTATGTATGGCGAGTATAACACTTTTACCCTAATTCTTTTTTTTAAAAAAATTTTATTGGTTTGTAATTAAACCTTTAAAATACATAAATGTTACAAAACAGACAAACAACATTCATCCATTTCCCTTTCCCTCATTGTTCTACAGAAGTATAATTTCCCACTGTCCCAAGAGAGATGTAACACATCCTCAGCCGTTATTTATCGCTACATTAGGGGTCAGCAATCGATCTTCAATTATTGCTAAAAGATGTGTTACAGGCAAGACTAGTTTCATGTCCCTTCCATTAAACATTTGTTGCCACCAATCTTCAGCGTCCATTGACGGATGGGAGTCACTCCAAGGGCCAAAGAGACGAGTTCTTTCCGTTCTTAGCCCAACGCAGAAGAGCATCAAGTGTTTCAAAGTTTCAGGTGCTTGAAGACAACAACGACAGGTTGGATCTAAATTTGCATATGTTGACCAGGCCCGTAGCCGCTCTTTTGTTTTAAACCCATTTAGCCTGAACCACATGAACAGTCTTCGGGCGTGCGGGTCTGGAAACAGTTCAACGTATTTTTGTGGGTTGTTATATGCCCGGGCTTCAGTTGGAACCTCACACATTATTTTAGAGGACGTTCTTTTTGAACATGTTAGTTCCCAATCTTCTCGCCATATTTTTATTTTTGCTGCATTCGGGTTTCCTTGGAGAGTATCTATCTTAATGTCATATTCAGACATAAGCGCTTCACAGCGTTTCATCCATAATGCCAGGATCCCAGGTCCGGAGGAAGTCGCACCATGGAGTACGCCAAATTGCGGAATCTGTTCACTACTGTCCATAAAGCGTAACATTTTAACCTTGTTGAGTGATAAGTGTAGCACTTGTACCCAATCACAAACCTTTGTCAGGTTTCAAAGATAATTCCCATACCGCGTGTACATGAATCATTATAAAATGATAATTGCACCAATTCCTCTGCATGCGAAATGGTGGCCGTGAGACTAAACCGCGTGTATTTGTTACATACGCACGTTCAAAGAAAGAAAAGAAAAACCTGTTTCCTCATCTAAATAATGTGGGCAAGGAGCACGTGGGTCCGCGTGCACCTATTGTTTTATGTGCGATACTCTTAAAGTGAAGTAGGAGGGTCTGTATGTTTCTTACCTTCGTCCTTCGTGTTCTATGCAATTCTGTCCTTGTTCGAGTCTGTCCGCAGACTCCATATTGTTATTCGGTCCGGTTGCTTAGCAACCTCGTCCTACTTCTTTTTCAATTTCGGTCACCATGTTTTTGGGCTGATATGCATCTGTTTTCGTGTCTAATACGTACCTTAAACACTGTTCCTCATACCTACTGGATTGATAAAATGAAACGTAAATACTTTGTTTTTGGTGTTCCTTGCACTATTACCTACATGTGTTTTTGATTAAGACCTAATATGATGCACAATTTTAAAGATGATTACTCGTACTTAGCTGATTACCTTTCTTGATTCAAAATAGCCGTAGATGGAAGGAAAAATATAAAAGATATATTTTTTTCCTAAATGTGATTGGCCACATCAATGTTTGGATTTGTCAGGTTAAGAAGAACCAAAAAATGATTTCACTTATTTATAAGGTAATTTATAGCTATACCGTAGTTTTTTTGTCCCCTGATTCCAAATGTTTGACTGAACTGGTTCTCGGACTGATTCCCATTGGAGTCAGTTATTAGGTAATTAATAAATGATCTCCTAATTCAATGTTTTTGGCTGAACCATACCTGGGATTAAATCCCCTGTGTAGTCGAGAAATGGATGGATAATTCGTTTTGCATGTCTTGAAATGGGAGTCCTTAAAAATTACTGTGATTAATAAATGTGTCCCTGTCAAGTATACTGACATCATTCTGTTCCAAAAGACCTTCATATGGGAAAAACCATGCCAAAGAATATGAAAAAGGTAGTTAATAGGGATATCCCAAACCAACCAGACATATGTGAATGCATGGCCGATAAAAATGTGTGCACATTTCATATCCTGTATTACAAATGTCAAGATCAAAGCATTGAAAATATTTTACAGAAAATAATACATCTCATTGTCTGAGTTTAAGCCTCTTTCGACTGAGCGGAATTTACAAATCATTCTGGCTTCTTCCTGCCGTAATTTGAGTTCATGGTGTCCTCCTCTTGGTCCCAGGGTCACTTTTTTAAAACCCACAAATCTTAAAGTTATTTTGTCATTGCATTGATGTTCCTTTTGCCAGTGTTGGGCCAATGGTAAATTAATATTCTGGTTTCCTATGGACGAAATGTGTTCTCGTACTCTCGTTCTTAGTTCTCTTATAGTACTTCCTATATACATTTTCTAGCATTGGCATATGATGACGTATATCACAAATTTAGTTTTGCAGTTGATGTGGTCAGAGATATTGTGATTGGTACCATAGTTATCTTCAAAGATTTATGTATTGTCAATAGCATGTTTACACATTGAGCAAGTCCCACACTTCCTGAATCCCTTCGTCAGTTTTGGTAACCGTGTTGTTGCATTAGGTTTTTTTAATTCTGGGAGTAAAGATGGGCTTAGTATATTCTTGATGGTCCTTGCTCGTTTGTAAATGATCACTGGGCTATCCTTAATGTAGTTTTTGACATGTGGTTCCAACTGTAAAAGATGCCAGTTCCTTTTAAGAATGTTTCTCAGAACTCCATTGTTTGTACAATATGTAGTAATGAAGCTGACTTCTTCCATTTGATTGCTGGTCTTGATTTTCGGTGTTAAAGTCTCCGTTCTATTTAAATTGTTAGCTTTCACTTGTGCCTTGGTAATGATTTGAGTGCCATATCCTCTTGCTTCGAACCTCATTGAGAGCAGATGACATTCTTCTTCAAAAGTATTTTTTTACAGAGCAGTTTCGACATGCTCTGACATATTCTCCACTTGGAATATATGAATAACAGAGTTGTGGTGAAAGCTAGTGGCAAATAGTGTTGAGTTTGCCTCTGTTCCCTTTCTGAATGTGTTAGTCATCAAATGATTCTCTTTAACATAAATGCTGAGATCCAAGAAGCTAATTTCATTTTTACCTAAGGTTCCAGTGAACTCTATTCCCATAGAATTTGAGTTAGCTCTGTTCCTAAATTGTTCCAAACCTTCCTATGCTCCTTTCCAAATCAATAAAACATCATCTATGTATTGAGTCCAAAGAATAACATGTTGTTGGTATGCCTCATCTTCATACACATGTTTCTCCTCGTACATTGCCATCACTAAATTAGCAAGTGCAGGGGCATATTTTACCCCCATCACCACTCCTCTAGTTTGTTAGTAGAATCCTCGATTGAAAATAAAGACATTATATTGCTGAGTTAAAAGTACCATTTATTTAAGCATACTGACTGATTGAAATTTTGATGCAGTCTTTTGAGCGAAAATGTAGTCTATTGTTTCAACTGCTGTATCGTGCCTGATGGATGTATACAGTGATTTGACATCCCAAGTGGCTTGTATGTAATCAGAATCCCATTCTATTAAAGCCAGTTTATTGATTGCACAGGTAGTGTCTTTCAGATATGATTTGGTTTGGTTTACTAGAGGTCTAAGTATGTTATCAATGTACTCCTCCCTTGTTCATTGTGGCCCAGTTGATCCCACTAAGCATGGGTCTCCCTTCTGGTATTTTTTCAAAGGCCTTGTGTATTTTTGGTAGAAAATATATTGTAGGCAAGGTTGGTTGTTACATGCCTAGAAACTGTTTTTCCTCATCTGTAATCAATCCTTGTCTGTGCCAGTTCGTTATAGCATCTCTTAACTCGATCAGTATTTTCTGTTTTGGATTGGATTCAAGTTTAATATAACAGAAGGGTGTGTTTAGATGATTAGTAGCCATTGTTATGTAGTGTTCTCGATTCATGCTGCTTTGGTCAAATTGTCATATTCGTGTTTGAAGTGGTTTTAGTTTTCTTCTTTTTATCCATGAGGTCATTGAGATCCTTAGTAACTGCTTCATAGAAGGTGTCGAAAGATTGTCTGGCATCGATTGTGGTGTAAATTTGGATTTTAATTTGATGTCCTGTGTCTGAAGACTAGTCTCTTGTATCTGTAGGCCATGTGTAGTTTCATGAATAGGCCGTTCACCTGTATCCTGTAATGAGCTAAGAAGATGAATGTTTCTTAAGTCTTTGATTGTGTAACTGCTTTCCTCAATTTCTGGTTCTTTGGCATGGAACATCGAAACTTGTGTTGCAAAATATTTTTTTAATTTCAATTTCCTAACAAATGTTCTCGTGAGGCATGTTCAATTAGGAGTTCCAACATAGTGCCTGAGCTTTGGTTAAGGTTCTTTTCCCATGAGTCTTCTAGATCTTTATCTTCGTCTTTGGTAAAATCCGGAAAAATCAAGATCCTTAAACCTCTAGGTATTTGTTTTTTGGATACATAGTTCTTTAATGAAATGATTTCCCAATATTTATCCACTTCCTTTCAAGATGCTCTTTCTAATTTGACGAATTTATAACGTAAATCTTCTCTGGGTTTTGGCAGATTAGATGCAAAAGCATGTTTATTACTTCCCTTGGGAGCAAAAATATTCACAGCGTCCTCTTCCCTGGTTTTTAGATATTCTGCCATTGTAGTCTGAATTATGGGGTAATCCCGGTCTGCAGGTTCTAGGGTACCTGTTGCAAAGTAATTAACTGGGCTTAATTAACTGGGCTTGTGAGGAACCTATTTCGAGGTACTTGCTTGTTAGATCTCTGTGCCCTCTGTATTGATTTAGCTCACTCTGATTTTCAGGTCACATTAACGTAGGTAAAAATGGAGTCCTTGGTTCCTCTACTCCATTCGGAAAGACAAGATTAATTGGGATAGTTACACTAGAATTATGCTAATGCGCCCATTTTCCAAAATAGGTTCAAAAGAAAAAGATCCAAAAGCTTGTTTTGTTTGATTCACACAGTGTTACTTTATATATATATGTTCAGTGCCCTGTTGTGATGACACGTGTTTCGACGTGTAAACCGTCTTTTTCAAATCAGGGCTACATACCAAAAATACAAAATGAATCGCAATTGTTTGACAAAATAAATCATAATTAGTTGCAATTGTTGTGATCATTGGCAGGTTTCAACGTGAATAAAGAAGAAAAAATCAACATTGTGTGTGTCCATATACATTATAAAAGGAAATCCAACAGTTGTATTTACACACGAATAGTACAAATAAAAATCGCCATTTTAGGGAGGGGGGAAGGGTAGGAGGTTTGCGGGTATTCAACAAAAAAGAGAGAGAAAGAAAATAAATAAATCAATGGTAAAAGACAGACAGAAAATTAATTTGATATAAGGTCACCAAGCTGTTAATTTGGCTTACGGTGACTTTCACTTGTTCAAATCACACTAGGTTGCAGCGTACTTGAGCATCTTACCCAGCCTTTTTGATGCACCAAGTATTCTTCACAGCATTGCCATCCCAGCATGCCTATTGGAGAAACCCCCACATTGCATATGTGAACTGATCCATGTTCAAGTGTTATGACACAAAGTATGTTCCTTTGTTCTACACTCTTCCTGATTCTTGGGACTGATATATGTTCATTCGTGCACATTAATGTCCATAATGCGTGTCATTTTGACCTTATGTATGGCGAGTATAACACTTTTACCCTAATACTCACTACTGTCCATAGAGCGTGTCAGTTTAACCTTGTCGAGTGATAAGTATAGCACATGTACCCAATCACAAACCTTTGTCAGGTTTCAAAGATAATTCCCATACCGCGTGTACGTGAATCATTATAAAATGATAATTGCACCAATTCCTCTGCATGCGAAATGGTGGCCGTGAGTCTAAACCGCGTGTATTTGTTACATAGGCGCGTTCAAAGAAAGAAAAGAAAAATCTGTTTCCTCATCTAAATAATGTGGGCAAGGTGCACAAAGGTCCGCGTGCTCCTATTGTTTTATGTGCGATACTCTTAAAGTGAAGTAGTAGGGTCTGTATTTTTCTTACCTTCATCTTTCGTGTTCTTTGCAATTCTGTCCTCGTTCGAGTCTGTCCGCAGATTCCATATTGTTATTCGGTCCGGTTGCTTAGCACCTCCAATCCATTCGCCACTGACCATGAATCTGTGTACAAACGACATCGACCAGGGGTCTCTTGTTTCAATGCTTGGTAAACTGCATAAAGTTATGCAAACTGACTGCTATTCCCTTTCCCTGACGTTGTTTTAGTTTTGGGATTGTATGACACCGCTTTCCATTATCGCTCGGTTCCCACATATCGAGCGGAGCCATCTGTAAACCAGGCATGCTCTGTCTGCTCTACGGTCAGATCGTCATAAAGTACTCCCCATTTCACGGGAGACTCACGTTTCTTAGACACTTCCGGTGGTATGTAATATGAGGCTGGTATGTTGGCTACTTGCTTATGTAATTTTGGAACCCCACCCTTCCCTGATTTGGCTCTGTCTTGAATGTACCATTTCCATTTAATTATGCTGGCTTTTTGAGCGTGTCCTATTCTGTGTGTTTTAGGAGAGCTCAACACCCATTGCATAATCAGGATTTCCGGCCTCATCAATACATCATGCCCCACTGTCATTTGCTCAGTATCAACAAGGGCCCAATAACATGCCAGCAACTGCTTCTCGAACAGAGTGTATGCGTTACCAGCCTCAGGCAACTTACGACTCCAGAACCCCAATGGCACACGTTTCCTGTCTTGTTTCTGCCACACACTCCAGTTAGCGTAATTGTCTTGCACAGACACATTTAATTCCACTTCGCCTTCCTTCAATGGGCACAAATCAAGCACCTGCTGCACAGCGGCTTTCGCCAAATCAAATGCTTTTTGCTGCTCCTCCCCCCACTGAAACTCATATTTCTTTCGTGCCACTTTGTAGAGGGGGGCCAGTATCTGCCGTAATTGGGGGATGTGCTGTCTCCAAAACCCAAACAGCCCTATGAACTGCAGAGCTTGCTTTTTGTTCAGTGGAGTGGTGAACTCAAGTATTTTCTGTCTGGCCTTCGGAACCATCTCTCTATGCCCATTATGCCATTGAATCCCTAGGAATATCACTGTCTCAGCTGGCACTTTAATTTTGTTCGGGTTAATCTCCCACCCTTCCTTCTTCAATCCTTCCATAATGACTTCTAACTGGGGTTGCACACTTTGCTCATCCTTGCCCTGAATCAAAATATCATCAATGTTGTGAGAGATTTGCATGTCAGGTTTACATGGTATCTTGTCTAAGTGCTCTGCCACCAGCCGGTGACAGATGGTCGCGCTATGTATGTACCCCATAGGTAACCTCCTGAAGGTGTACTGACGCCCGTTCCAAGAAAATGTGAACTGCTCTTGACACTCTGCAGCAATAGGCACAGAGAAAAATGCATTGACTAAATCTACCACTGTATACCAGGTCCCCTCAAACTTTTGGACATTCTCAATCAAGGTAATGGCATCTGGGACTGCAGGCACTAAGGGAGGAGGGTGGTTATTTAACTTGCGGTAATCCACGGTCATCCTCCAAGACCATCCCCTTTTTTGACAGGTCAGAGCGGGTTGTTCCACGTGGTAGTAAAAGGGTGTAAATTTCCTTGTGCCCCCTGGGAATGCAGTATTGTTTCATCGCTACCCGCTTGGTTGCCACAGGCACCTGGACTGTGGGCCTCTTCAATTTTCCTACAGTAACGGGTGTGCAGGTCAATGCACGCACCCCAAACTGAATAGTTTTACCTCCAAGTCCCAAAGTCAATCCTTCTAAAATGTCAAATCCAATTATGTACTCAGGTATCGGGACAATCAACACTTGGTATTTCTGCCTTGTCAAATTGCCTATTTTCATCTCCACTTCTGTTGTACCGCAGGGGTCTCCTTCCCTCCCTAGACCTGTAATGGTAAAGTGTCTGCCTTTAAATCGTGTTGGATTTCCATGAATCAGAGAGGCCTCTGCCCCGGTGTCTATCAATTCTCGTGTCATGATGCCTACCCCCGGGAACCCAGACCAGGTCCAGCAACCCCTGTTTGGGTGCGGTCCTGGCACCTTTGGCCTATGGCCTATGGCGCCAGGCTCATATGGAGAGTCAGTTCTTGCGCCATAGGCGCTAGGCTCATAGAGTAGAACTTACCTGATGCAGACCATGCTGCAAGCTTACCTGATGTAGGACATGCTGCAAGAGCTCCAAGCCAAATGAGGCTTGGAAGGGACTATTTTACCTAGGGACTATTTTTTACTCGGGCGGGGCTGGGGAGGAATACTTACCTGGGACTACTTTGGAGGCTATTTAAACCACGCCCGAAGAGCAGCACACGGTTCGTGTTATTCTGCATCCAGCAGCGTAACGCTCACCATGCCTGCAAGTCTGCATCCAGTCTTCTGCGACGAGCGCCTCAAGTTTGGAGCTCCTAGAAAAAGAGAGAAAGAAGGAGAAAAGGTTAGAACAAGAGCAATACCTTTGATCCTTACCTGAACTCCCGATCCATCGCGCCTTCAAGCTGGAAGAAAGAAGTTATTTTATGTGCGTCGCCTCGCCTGCTGCAGCGCCGCGCTGAACTCACCGGCCTTCGCAGCATCTTCACATTCCACTGCATCCTCCTGCATGTTCCCGCCACATTCCGGCACCTGAGGACAAGAACAGCAAGGTGAGCCAAGGGAATACACAGAGGAATATTAGTAACCCCCCCATAGACTTACCTGATTTTACTACCGGGGGTACTATTCCTCTTCACGGGTCGGCGCAGCTTCCACTGCATCTTCGCCGAACCCCGGTCCCTAAGGGGAAACAAAAGGACAGCAAGGTGAAACAAAGGGACTATCAAGGGGAACCCTCCTCACCACATTAGACTTACCTGATTTTACCGCTGGAGGTATTATTCCCCGAGACTTCATACTTTCTGTCAGTGCCTGAATAAGGGAGAAAGCCACAGGTTACATATTGACATTATCGAACTGTGTTGGAAATACAAATCCTTACCAGAATATTACATACTTTTCGGAGTCAATATTGTTCTGGAACTCACCAATTCCTTCGAGCCAGTGAAGCAACTGGTTATCAACGCGCCCCTGCACTCAATGCAGGATGGAGAGCTCATCTTTTCAAACCATCAGAAGAATATTCCTACGGGCCAAGCAAACGAAGCTAGGTGGGCTAGTCCAGTCCGTCATCTCGGCCCTACGCGTCACATTGGTGGAGACTGCAGCTGTCCAGTTCAGATCGACACTTCTGTGGGAGCCAGGTGAGCGTAACAGAACACGAAGCCTACCCACAAATTCCCACCCGGGCGTTATGGATACCTCAGAGACTGACCAATTGGCCCAATTACTAGGGGAATTGAGGGCTGAAGTGCATTCCGCCCGTCAAGAAACCAATGCTCTTGGGAGAGAACTGATTTTGTCAAAGGAGCGAACTGATGACCTTGCTAGGCAACTATTGCAAAGCCAGGCTAGACAAGCACCCCTACCTGGTTCCGGGGGAAATTCAGCTCCTGTGTTATCAGGTAACCCTGTGCAAATAAACCTACCAGGAAATATTCGATTAGCTCCAGCCGCTTGCACTTTTTATGCAGACCTGGAGCCTTCCCAAACGATCAAGCAAAGGTAGCCTTTGTATGGTCATATCTCAGCGGCAGTGCAGCTGATTGGTCAATTCCACTAGTTACTCAGGATGACCCAATTCTTCGGGATTTTCAGGGCTTTCAAACGAGCATGGAAAGACTATTTGCCCGGCACTCCCAAGGACAGGCCCTGGATAACGAACTTTTGTCCCTACGAAAGGGTAACCAGGACCTTCTATCTTACATCACAACCTTTAATAGATTGATAGTGGAAACTGGATGGCCGGAGGTAAAACGAATCACGTTATTTCATCGAGGGCTTCGAGGAGAACTCAAGGATGTCTTGGCTCAAGTTGTGAACCCACCTCAAGACTGCACTGAATATATTGACTTAGTGGTCCAGTTAGATCACAGACTTCAGAACAGAAAGGCTGATCGAGCCAAGTTTGAGAATCGGGTGTTGGTCAAAACCCACGCTAACCCCAAAGGAGCAGATGCTTCAGAACCCATGCAAATCAGAGGGGTTAAAGGACCCTTAACCCAGAAGGAAAGAGAAAGGAGACGTCAGATGCAATTGTGTCTATATTGTGGAACTTCTGGCCATTTTCTACGGGATTGCCCTGTAAAACCACCCAAGAGGTGGTAAGAGCTGCTGATAAAAGCAATATGGAATCAGACTCGGGAAACGACCAAGCCCGACAAACGTAGAGGTCCGCTTGCCGAGCTTGAAGAAGGATACTCAGACCTCGCATTTCATCATACCAATGGTCCTCGTAGATCCAGGGCAGCCATCGCGTATGCACGCAGTAAGGGCATACATTGATAGCGGGGCCATAGGAAACTATGTGGACTATGAATTGGCTTCCAGGATGAATCTACCTCTCTGCCGAAAAACCACCTCAGATGTCATCACCACAGTCGATGGAACTGAAATGGCCTCTGGGCCTGTAACTCATTCCACCGCAGAGATGTCACTATTGGGTCAGGATGGGCATCAAGCGACTATTGTGTTTGATCTAATCAAAGCCCCACAGTTCCAAATAATACTCGGGATACCTTGGTTGGAAACACATAATCCTTGTATTGATTGGCGAGAGAAGAGAATAACCTTCCCGGATTGTGCACAAACCTGTTACCCAAAGAAAAATCAGAATGCAGGCCTGGCCACAGTAACCACAGCAGTCATGCAACTACCTCCAGAATACCAAGAATTCCAGGATGTCTTCCAAAAATAACAGGCAAAAACCTTACCTCCTCACAGATCGTACGATTGTCAAATCGATCTCATACCCAGTGCACAACCCCCTTGTAGCAGGATTTATGCCCTTACGGAACCTGAGAACCTTCACCTATGACAATACTTAGACCTGTACCTTGCCAATGGCTTTATTCGCCCATCCAAGTCCCCTGCATCTTCAGCTTTGTTCTTCGTGCCCAAAAAGGAAGGTGACCTCAGAACGTGCATAGACTACTGCGCATTGAACCAGATAACTGTTAAGAACCGATACCCATTGTCTCTGATCCCTGAACTACTAGACCAAGTGAAGGACGCTTGTATATACACTAAATTTGATCTCCGGGGGGCATACCATCTGGTACGTGTAAATGAGGGCGACGAATCGAAGACTGCTTTTCGCACTAAGTATGGGTTATTCGAATACCAGGTGATGTCTTTAGGATTGTGCAATGCACCATCAGCCTTCCAATACTTCATGAACGATGTCCTTTGTGAACTCATTGACGTTTGTGTTGTCATATATATCGATGATATTCTAGTATACTCCTCTTCAGAACCTGACCATGTGAAGCACGTCCGAGCAGTCCTTGAGAAATTGCGCCAGCACAAACTATATGCAAAACTAGAAAAATGTGTTTTTCATGCCACAGAAGTTGAATTCCTTGGGTTTATCCTGACCCCAAAGGGAGTCCGAATGGACTCACGAAAGGTGGACGCAATCCTTAAGTGGCCATCACCAAGTTCAGTTAAAGGAGTACAAAGCATGCTCGGCTTGCCAATTTCTACCGCAGATTCATTCCAGATTTTTCACATGTCGTACATCCCATCACAGCACTCTTGCGAAAAAATAAACGCTTTATGTGGACTGAAGAAGCTGTAAATGCCTTCCAAGAGCTGAAAGCGAAATTCACGTCTGCACCTGTATTAAAGCACCCGCGCCCTGACCTTCCATACAGAGTGGAAACTGATGCATCCATTCTAGCCATGGGAGCTGTCCTGTCTCAAAAGGACCCTGAAACTGGCCAGCTTCACCCAGTAGCATTTTGGTCCAGAAAGTTCTCGCCACCCGCGATAAACTATGCAGTTACCGACAAGGAGTTATTAGCCATTAAATCCGCCTTCAAGACTTGGCGGCATTATCTTCTCGGTGCCAGGCATACCATTACTGTGATCACCGGAACTTACAGTATTTAAAAACAGCCAAGGCCCAATCGTCACGTCAACTCCGATGGGCATTGTTCTTTGCCGAGTTCGATTTCGTGATAACCTATCGACCAGGTTGTAAGAATGGCAAAGCAGACGCCTTATCCCGAATAGGGATGGGAGAGGCAGAAGTGAACCCAGAACCAGTACCTATAATTTCCGAACAAAGGATTCTTTGCATGACTACTCTACAGACACTAGAGGACATTCAGGTAAAGATCCAGCAACTCTTTGATCCTACAGCCCTGCAGGACTGGGTAAAGAAAGGCCCGGACTAATCTGTCACCAATGATCTGCCTTATTACCAAGGGCGGCTATTTCTGCCACACAAGAAACTACAAGAGCTAGTCATTTCCCGTTATCATGATACCCTAATGGAGGGGCACCCAGGTATTGCAAAAACTGAAGCTAAAATTAAAAGACAATTCTGGTGGCCCACCTTGCGAAAGGATATTAAATCATTTGTGATGTCTTGTGGCATTTGCGCCCAAAACAAAAGTCAAAAGAAAAAACCAGCTGGACTCTTACAACCTTTAGACATTCCGCCTACACCATGGCACACCTTATCGTTAGACTTTATTACTGATCTACCTCCTTGTAATGGATTTAACACCATTCTAGTTATTGTGGATCTTTTTTCCAAGATGGTCCACTTTATTCCTTTAAAAAGATTACCTTCAGCCTCAATCCTGACCAAAGAATTCCTCGAAAACATTGTTCGCATACATGGATTTCCGTCCGTGTTGGTCTCTGACCGGGGCAGTCAATTCATTTCACATTTTTGGAAGAAATGTTGTCAATTGGCGCAAATCGACGTGAGATTATCGACCAGTCACCACCCCCAGACCGATGGTCAAACAGAGAGGTCCAACCAGACTCTTGAACAATACCTGCGTTGCATGGTACATCAAACTGAGAGTAATTGGAAGGACATTCTTTGGATCCCAGAATATGCATACAATAATTCAGTACATTCTGGAACTGGACAAAGCCCCTTTTATACCCTATATGGGCACCATCCTCGAACCTCAGACCTTGACTAACCCCAACACTTAGAAATGCCCGCAGTGGACCATCTACATGCTACGATTACACAAGCCTTTAAGGAGGCAACTGCACATTTAAAACAAGCGACAGAGAAATATAAGAAAGATGCTGATCGGCATAGAAGTCGTACTCCACAGTACCAGATAGAGGATCAAGTATGGTTGGCCACAAAGCACATACCTCTCAAGGGAACGCGTACCTTTAACGCTAGATATTTGGGACCTTACTCTATTAAGGCCATTATCAACCCGGTGGCCGTCAAGTTGGACTTACCTGCTAATATGCGAATTCACCCTGTCTTTCATGTGTCACTTTTGAAGCCAGTGCAACCAGGGACAAGACTAACCAAGCCACCAGACCCCATCCTTATAGACGGGGAACCCGAATTTGAGGTTAAAAACATCCTGGACTCCAAGATGGTGAAGTCAAAACTTTTTTATTTAATCGACTGGAAAGGTTACGGACCACAGGAAAGGTCTTGGGAACCTAGTGACAACGTGCATGCACCTCGATTGGTGAAAAGATTCCATGGAAATTTACCAGACAAACCAAAACCATGGGGAAGAACGACTTTAGGAGGGGCCTTGGGGGGGAGTGCTGTCATGATGCCTACCCCCGGGGACCCAGACCAGGTCCAGCAACCCCGGAAGCAGGCATCAAGTTATTTTGGGCAAGCCCAAAAACCCCTGCTAGGGGCTGTTTGGGTGCAGTCCTGGCGCCTATGGCGCCAGGCTCATATGGAGAGTCAGTCCTGGCACCACAGGCGCCAGGCTCATAGCGTATAACTTAACTGATGCAGACCATGCTGCAAGCTTACCTGATGCAGACCATGCTGCAAGAGCTCCAAGCCAAATGAGGCTTGGAAGGGACTATTTTACCTAGGGACTATTTTTTACTCGGGCGGGGCTGGGGAGGAATACTTACCTGGGACTACTTTGGAGGCTATTTAAACCACGCACGAAGAGCAGCACACGCTTCGTGTTATTCTGCATCCAGCAGCGTAACGCTCACCGTGCCTGCAAGTCTGCATCCAGTCTTCTGCCACGCCCGCCTCGAGTTTGGAGCTCCTAGAAAAAGGGAGAAAGAAGGAGAAAAGGTTAGAACAAGAGCAATACCTTTGATCCTTACCTGCATTCCCGATCCATCGCGCCTTCAAGTTGGAAGAAAGAAGTTATTTTATGCGCGTCGCCACGCCTGCTGCAGTGCAGCGCTGAACTCACTGGCCTTCGCAGTATCTTCACATTCCACCGCATCCTCCTGCATGTTCCCGCCGCATTCCGGCACCTAAGGAGTAGACAAGAACAGCAAGGTGAGCCAAGGGAGTACACAGAGGAACATTAGTAACCCCTCCATGGACTTACCTGATTTTACCACCTGGGGTACTATTCCTCTTCATGGGTCGGCGCAGCTTCCACTGCATCTTTGCCGAACCCCGGCCCCTAAGGGGAAACAAAAGGACAGCAATGTGAAACAAAGGGACTATCAAGGGGAACCCTCTTCACCACATGAGACTTACCTGATTTTACCGCCGGAAGTATTATTCCCCGAGACTTGTCTCTATGTAACCAACAGGTTACATATTGACATTATTTATCGAACTGTGTTGGAAATACAAATCCTTACCAGAATATTACCGGTTGCCACAAGGAACTCTTCACTAGGGTCAAGCTGCAATCTGCAAGGAATCGGACAAGAGTGAAAGTCAGGCATTTGAACTCTTACGAACTACATACTTTTCGGAGTCAATATTGTTCTGGAACTCACCAATTCCTTCGAGCCAGTGAAGCAACTGGTTATCAACGCCCCCCTGCACTCAATGCAGGATGGGGAGCTCATCTTTTCAACACATCAGAAGAATATTCCTACGGGCCAAGCAAACGAAGCTAGGTGGGCCAGTCCAGTCCGTCATCTCGGCTCTACGCGTCACATTGGTGGAGACCGCAGCTGTCCAGTTCAGATCGACGCCTCTGTGGGAGCCAGGTGAGCGTAACAGCTCACACCCCTTGCGTATTTCCTGGCCCCAAAAAAATCTTAACATTAACATGGGGCCGCCTATCAACTTTTATGCGAGCAGATGCTGCCGGAGCTTGGCCGTAACCCTAGTAAAATTTTGAAAGAGTGTAACCTGACTCTGCCTCTAACATTGCACTCACCACCTTCCTTAAATCAGCATATGTTGGCTGGTACGGGGAGGGAATCCCCATAGACCCGTCTTTCTGTTCTTCCTCAGGAGGGGTGGAAGGTGAGGTGTCTGTGTCTTAGTCACCACCTGTTTCTTAACCTGTTTATAGCTCTCTTTGGCGGCAAGCCCTCTCTTTTTATAAGGTTCATACATTGCCCTAGTTTCAATGCCATAAATTTCTTCTTGTGGCACACAATCTTTTAACAAGGGCAAAAACATGTCCTTTCTGGACACTCAGGAGTCTCTACTATCTTGCCTCCTGCCTTCAGTTCTTCTCTCACTTTGCCCCTCTCTCTCCCGTGGCTTGTCTTCACTCTTGTCCCATTCCCCTAAGTCTACCAGTTGCCAGATGGCATTCACTACTTCATCAGTGGGTTTACCCATCATACCTACTAGCAGTGTCATAATGACACTTTTGTATGCGGGTGGGGCAGTTCTTATCACCATATTCCTGGTTGAAACTGAAAGCGGGACAGCCCCCATGTGTTCTGGTGCATCTACATGAATTGCCTCCTTCATAGCATGCTCTCAGACCTTTTGAATCGCTTCTTTCAAAGTGTACCACTTCTTTTCCTCACTGGGACAGTCTGTGGTAATAGGATATTTGCGGTTACATGCCTGGGCCGCTAGGTGCAACAAAGACACCTGTGAATCTTGCCCATCATCCTCAGGGGGCGGCCCTACCCTTAAGACCTCCTGTATACTGGTGTCAGTTGACAAAGGCAGGAAGCGCAGTGAGTCTGTCGCGTCCACCAACAGCTCTGCTGCATCCCAATCTAGCAATCTCACCATTCATGTCAGTAAAGGCTCCCCTGACTTTTGCCTCAAACGAGTAATGATTTCCACAACCTCCTGCTGAGTGTAATCTTCCAGCGTGGTTAAATCCACAACCACGCCTGCAGGATTCTGCGGGTGGGGTCCGGCACGCCGTCTTCTAACCGGCTTAGCTGTCACTGTCTTTTGATTGAGATTCGATTTGGAGTCTGACTCACTTTCCGAGCTGCTCTCAGGGCTTATTGAGTCAAAAATGTCTCCATCCCACCTATCGGAGTCCCAATTTACACCTGCTGTGGCAATTATAGCTGCCACTTTCCTTTGGTTGACCCCCCCCTTGTCTTTTCCTATATTTGTACTTGGCCACTCTAACTGCTGCCCTCTTTACCACAGTCTGATATTTATCAGCCTTGTCTTTAAAAAGCTTCATTTGTAATTGCTGCATTAATGCAATCTGCCATTCTGCAGCCAATTCCTTCTCTAATCGCAAAATGTTCTCTTTCAACTCCACATTGCTCTGATGTATCTTTCTATAGGCATGCAGGAGGACCCAACCCCACCTGCCTAGCGTGGCACATTCCTTTCCTCTTTCTACTGAAATCTGTTGTAAACAAAAAATGACTTCTGACAGAGCAGATTCCCCTAAACCATCGTCCCATGGTTCACTTAACCCCACGCCATATGCCCAAACTTGGGCCAATTTATCATATGGGCCCTTCGCCCACCCTGGGATCATAACATTGGGACATTCACCGACAGCGCGAGTGCCCTTTTTCCTGAACAAACTATTCATCATTACAATAATTAGCAAAACCTATTTTTTCCTTTCCTCTGCAGTCACTCCTTCGCTCGCGCAAGCATGCGCACACAAAGAACTCAGATTAATACAGTCTGACACTCACTGCCATGTGAAAACAAACTTTTGCTTGCAATATAAGTGGAGCCTATCTGCGTCCATACAGAGATTCTTTAATATTTGGAACTATTCATCACAAATACCCTGCTCACAGCGCCAAATTATGTATTGCTCGCCATGAGTGCATGGACAGTTATTTATCACCAGTACATTTGCAGAGCAGAGCAAATACTTTGAACGCAGGTAGATGAAAGCAATGACTTGCACCCACATGCGTAGTTAGAGAATGAGTGCTCTTATACGGCTATTTATTCATAGTTAAACATACATTTTCTTTTTATTTATTTTATTATTTTCATTAACAATACAACCAATGTATAATTTCTGTTACTTAAGAAATCACAAATATCCCCCCTCCCGTCCCTCCCTCCCAACTTCCCAAGAACACTCTATTCTGTGTTAAGCTTAGTCTGTGCCGAAGGTTATCGTGGGCTGCCCATGTCGCCGTTGGAGGAGCCTTCATCTCTCGGATGGAACAGTGTCTCTGTGAGTGCCACCCATTGTAGTAAGTCTTCGGAAGTGTCCAGCTTTTGTAGTCGTTTCACGTTTTCCCAGGCCCCTGTTTCTGCAGTCGAACGTCTTCGGAGGTCCTCCCACCACAGTGTTATGCTAGGGGTTTTGGGGCTTTTCCACCCCATGGCAATGCATCTTTTCACTAGAATGTACATCAAATCTTTGAGCTTGTCCAAAGGCTTGTTCTTTTTGTTTTTTGGGTATCTGCCCAGGATGCACGCCTTTGGCGTCTGTACGTCCAAAGTGATTTCTGCCTTGGCCGTCCTTGCTTTGATTTGTGCCCAGAAGGATTGTACTGTCTGGCATCCCCAAAACATGTGGGTCATCCCCATGCGGGGTGCTTTACATTTCGGGCATTCGGTGTCTCTCGCCCCCTTAAATTTGGAGATGACTTCTGGGGTGAGGTATGCTCTATTAATGATGTAGAACTGTATAAGTTGCAATCGGGCATTCCTGAATACTTTTTTATGATAATGCGTTATGGTGTCCCACTCTTTGTCTTCGAACTGCAGGCCAAGTTCTAGTTCCCATTTCGCTTTGCACTTGAGGTCTTGTTGGGTTGTACAGCTGAGCAATGTGTCGTAGAGCCTCGAGGTTTCGTGTCCACCCTCTGCGGCACTCAGCATACTTTCGATGGCCTCATGCCCAGTGTCAAAATTCTCAGTTGCAGGCCATGTGGGGGATAGCATCTGCAGGAGGCGTGTGTCAGTTGAAATGTCGTCAGCCATCCATTGGATTACATGCTTCAGTTGGCCCGCTAAGTAGTAAAGTTCAAAATTGGGGACCTTCAGGCCACCTTTGTCGTAGGGTCCAGAGCGACTCTATGTCTTCCCTCATGCCATAGGAATTTTCTGCAGAGTTTGTTGAGGTCCTTGAAGAATTGCTGCGGGATATTGTATGGGACGTTGGTGAAGAAGTGTAACAATCGAGGCAATGCCACCATCTTGACCAGTCCCGCTCTGCCTGCTACTGAGAGCGGCAATTTGCCCCAAAAATCCATTGATTTTACCAAGCCGTCTTTCGCTCTCACTGTGTTTAAAATATGTTCGGTCTTGGGGTCCCAGTGAATCGTGATGCCCAGGTATTTAAGGAGATGGTTTCCCATTTGAGGGCCAGGGTTGGGAGGCATTCTGCACTGGACTCGCTCAGGGCCGCCAGGGGGTAGAGACAAGATTTGTCATGGTTAATCTGTATCCCTGTGTATCTGTGGAACTTCTCCAAGGTCTCGAGTATGTATGGTAATATATGTTCTGTGTCTTTTAGGTAGAGGAGCATGTCATCCGCATACATAGAGACTAAGTGGCGCACCCCATCTATTAGCACTGGTTCAATAGCTATGATATATAGCATGGGAGAGAACGGGCATCCTTGCCGAGTGCCCAGGTACAGGTTCCATTTATCTGAGAAGGTGCTGTTGGTTCGCACTCTGGCGGCGGGGTCTGTATATGTGAGTTTAACCCACTTTAGGAAAGCTGGCCCATTTCCCATCTTGGTCATGGTGGTGTGTAGCCATCTCCACCGGACCGAATCAAATGCCTTAGAGGCGTCCAGGGACGCACCACGCATTTTTCCAGTCTGCTGTGTATGGCATGGTGCAGCTTACATAGGTTTTCAGAGATGGATCAGCCTGGCACGTACCCCGTCTGATCATGGTGGATCAGTAGCAGGATGGTTTTCCGCAGCCTCCTCGCTAGCAGTGCAGTCAGTATTTTGTTGTCTACGTTTAGCATAGATAGGGGCCTGTATGAGCCACACTCTACGCTGTCTTTGTTAGGTTTTAGCAGTGGGATGATTACGGCCTCTCTCATGGTGTCTGGGAGGGTGCCTACTTCGTGCGCCTCATTGTACACTTGGGCTAGTAGTGGGGCTAGTATGTCCTTGTACGTTTTATAGAACTCCCCTGGGAGCCCGTCTGGTCCCGGTGCTTTCCCCGAGGGTAGTGATCTGATGGTGGCCATGACCTCTTCTGGGGTGATGGGCTCGTCTAGGGTCTCGGCTGTTTGCTTTTCATGATTTGGTAACTTGATGATGTCAAGGACATCATCTATTTCGATGTCTGTGGGCGGTGGGGGATCGGTGTAGAGGGCCTGATAGTACCCAGTGAATGCCCGGTTTATTTCAGCCTGTGTGTGTGTTATCAAGCAGTCCTCTCCACGGACCTGGCATATGGGTTTTCTGGGGACTTCTCATTTGTAAAGCCACGCTAGTAGCTTCCCAGGTTTATCCCCCAGGGCATGACTCCTTTCGATGTATTTTGCGTGACTGAGTTTCCCCAATTTCTCCCAGTGTACCAGGCAAGCTTGCTTAAGTTCAACTACTCTTTTTATGTGGGCTGGGTCGGAGGAGGCCCTAGCTTCCAGTTCCCTTAGCTCATCTTCAGCGCGTCCCAGCAAGGTCATTATGGACCTTTGCCCCCCCCCAGTGGCAGCAATCATTTCCCCTCTCATTACCACTTTGTATGCCTCCCATGTCGTTCTGATGTGTTGGACGCTGTCTAAGTTTGCTTGCCAATAGTCTGCCGTGCCCTTCCTGATTTGCTCACAGAAGGCTCTGTCCAATAGTGCTTCGCTTCTGAGTCTCCACGTGGGCACGGGGGGTCTATGTGTGAGCACTGTCCAAGTGGTTGTTAGCGGGGAGTGATCTGACAGCACTTTAGCCTGGTATTGTGTGTCATCAAACGTAGCCAGGTGTTCCTCACTCACGAAAATACAGTCCATCCTAGTGTGTACGGTGTGTGGGGGTGAGTAAAAGGAGTACACTCTTTTCTCGGGATGTTGTTCTCTCCAAAGGTCTTTCAGCGCAAGTTGTTGTGTTAGTGCGCTCAGTTTTTTGGTGGGGGGAGGGACGGGCGTGTTTGCTATCAGATCTGTCAATGCGGGGATCTAGGGTGCAGTTGTGGTCGCCCCCCCATATCAGAACGCTGTCTCTTTATGGGCCCAGTCGTGTGTACAACGAACGGAAGAGGACTGTGGCGTCATTGTTGGGGGCGTAGGTGTTAACCAGGCAAAGTTCCTTCCCTTGAATAGTGCCTTGTATCAAGGCCGTTCTGCCTTAGTCGTCTGTTTTAGTTTGTATCAGTTTGATTGGGATGGTTGTGGCAATCCAGATTAGGACTCCTCTAGCGTACGTGTTGTACATAGTAGCTATTAGAGTTCCCCTCCATACTTTGGCTAGTGCTGTTAGCTTTTGTGCGTCCAGGTGGGTCTCCCGCAGGAGGACGATTCCGACTTTGCAACGTTTCATGAATGTGTGAATTCGATGTTGCTTGACATAGCTGTTAATTCCTCTGACGTTCCATGACATGATTCTGATTTTGTCTGCCATGGGCTTGGTGTGGTTGCGAGCTCGTGGGTGGCCCCTCGGCGATTCGGCTTTCTGATCTAGCAGTTTTCGGTGCCTTGGGTGGTCTTGGTGCATTCCATATAAAACTCCAACTGGGATCCCAACTTGAGGGTTCCCTTTCCCTCGAACTTTAAACTTTAAACTCCCCTGTAACAAAACATGTCTAGCGAGGTTGCCCCCGTTCTGACTACCCCGTTACCGCTCCATTAGCCCTTAGGTCTCTTGGTGCCCTACGGGCGGGTTAACTACCCAAACTATTTCTGGGGGTAAGAGTAGGTCTGCTTCAGCTGGTGTCACTTGAAAAGCAGTCCATGTTCAGTGTAGCTCCAGTCAGATCAATGTTGCCGCGTTTTGAGCGTGGTGCAGTGTCTCATGGGTACGCTGCCTGAGAGTTGTATGGGTTGTCCCCTAGGGTGCAGTTTGCTGTGGTTTGTGCTGTTTCGCCTTGAGGTCGGGGACCTGTTCTCTGTCCATCCACTCACTAACTTCGGCGGGTGTATCGAATAACTAGGCTTTGATGTTGTGTAGGACTTTCAGCCTTGCTGGATAGAGAAGCATGTAACGCAGGCCCGCGTTTTTCAGTCTAGCTTTAGTGTGAATAAATTGGGTTCTACACATTTGGACCTGGAGGGTATAGTCTGGATAAACGGTAATTTTGCAGAGTCTCTTCGTATGCGGCCACCCGATCTTGAGAAGGCAAGGATAGTTTCTCTATCTTTGTAATTGAGGACTTTGGCTATAATTGGTCTGGGTGGGTTCCCCGGGGGCGGGTGCTTGGTGAGGGATCGGTGGGCTCTCTCAATGGTGAAGCCTTGCGAAAGTTTTCTGGCCCCAATTTCTTGTAGTAGGAGATCCTCGATGTAGTTCGTAGGGTCATTTCCTTCGATGCCCTCTGGCAAGCCTAAAATTCTGATGTTATTTCGGCGCGCACGCCCTTCTGCCTCATCAGCTCTATCCTCTAGGCTTTTTACCTTTTGGGCCAAGGCATCTGCTTCCTTTAGGAGCTGGGTTTTTGCGTCTGAGTTCTCGCGCACTTGGGTTTGCAGAGCTTCTGTTCCGTTCGCTAGGGAGCGTACATCTTGCCGTAGTAAGTATAAATCGATTGCGACAGCATCTATTTTGCTTTCCATTGTTTTCTGAAGCATCATGATGGCCTCTAGGAGCTGCGAGTTCGCTGGTTCTGGGGGCTCGGCACTCGACGCTTCCGTGTCGGTGGTATGGGTGCCTGGCCTAGCCGCACCAGTGGCCGCGTAGGTCTCCATGGTGGTTTGCTTGTGCTTGCTTCTTGCCCCTTTTGTGGTCATCCCCCTGAGGGCAGGCGGGCCTGCCGGGTCTCTTCTGCGGCTGTCTTAGTGGTAACTGTGGTAATATGCTTAGAGGTGGCGCAGTTTCTATGCATTCCCTGTGGCCCTCCAGGCCTGGGTGTGTCACTCACTTCGCCTTTGGTGACCGTGGGATGGATCTCCAGGTTCGCTGTGGTGCTGCTAGGCCTTTGTGCACTTAGTCTGGAGTATGGCGTGCGGGGATCGCAGAGGGGGCTTCTCCTGTCTTGTTTGGCAGGATACCCCCGTATCGGTTAATGCGGTGCTCAGGGGGCACTCGCTGTTTTAAGGCACCACTCCACCTCGGATCTGACTAGCAGGGTGCGCAATGTTCCTGATGCTGTCTGTAGTCCTCAGGGCCTCCCTTAGCGGCCGCCGTGAAACGCTGTGACCTGCGCGGTTCTGCCCTGTGCTGCCTTGGGCTGAGCACGGTTTGTGGCCTGCAGGATGTATATGTTCCGTGAGCGGTTGCCCGAGGCGGGTGCGGGGGGAGGTATCGCTCGTCTGTAGTGTTAGAGCGGTTATATTCTCTGGGTCCCCTCCCCACCAGCTCCTTTCCCCCGTATCCTAAGGCCGCACTGCAGGGCTTCTCGGTGCGCCGGCTTGAGGTCACAGCTGTGGCCAGGTGTGCTGTTCTGCCCGGTCTCGGCTCCTCGGGCACGCTCCAGATGCCACGCTTCACACTCCGTAGGCAGCCGCGCTCAGGCCACCCGTCTCCGCTCCTCCGCAGCGTCTGCAGCCGGCGTCGCAGCCACCCGTCGCTCCCCTCCGGACCAGTGTCTGCATGGGGCACAGGGGCTCGGGGGCACAAGTCCAGATTCTTCTGTACTTAGCCCAAAGTTCTCCTCACTCCGCAGTGCTAGGTGCCAGATCACTGAAGTGTCAGCAGTGCTGCCTTGGCGGTTTGCGGATGGTCGCAGGTCCCGATGAGCTCATGCCATCTCCGATCTCGGGTATGAGGCTCGGCAAAGAAGCAACTCATCTGGCGGGCCCCATTTTCCTGGGCTCGCCGTTCCTCGTCACTCGGTGTACTGTCTCGGCCGAGGACCGCAGCCGTCCCAAACTTCGGGCAAAGGTGCTTTAGACATTTATCTGTGTTTGTGCTGGTTTTCAGTCGCTTTCGCTAAACGAAGCAGTACATTTGCGGCAGTATAATGAGCACATCAAGCGGAGCTGCCTGAGACACGTGTTCCCTACATGGTGGTTAGCCACGCCCCCTTAGTTAAACATACATAAAGGAATAAGGGATAACACAGAAATAAATCACAGACAAGATAATACGCCAACAAGAATACATCACCATGGGCGTAACTGAATTCCTCATCTCGCCAGAAGCGGCTGGAAGACCCCAGTAACAGCCAGGCCGAGAGCACAACAGCCCACATGTATTTCGGAACAAGGCATCCCCCCTCTGACTGATGTCTTTGTGCTTTTCCACCTGACCTTTCCAGAGCCCCGCATTATATTCCCTCCTCAAAAGGGGTGGCAATTTCTCAAACCTTCTGGTATTAGCGCTTGCGTGTTGATGAGTGACCGTTGGTTGCCGGGAGGGTTGACCGACGGTAGCCCCAAAGAGCAAAGCGCTTCCCTCTCCTAAGGCACCACAGAAAACAATTCCAAAACTCATCTTCAACCTTGGCAAGGAGCATAACAAACCTTATCGGGTACCAACCGGCACCTGCGTATGCTAGCCTCTCCGAGCTCCGTGTCCTTGGATGAGCTATGCAGACCAACACAAGCAACGAATAACGTTGAAAACATGTTTTTCAGTGAAATACTGCTTACCAAGTGAAAATCTGTGTACAAGTGCAGCTTCCACTGAGGCATGGAACAAATATCCATTATGGCTCTGAGCGCCCCCAGAATGTACTGCGCACAGCACCATATTTAAGCTCAAGCAACACAGGGCCAGATTTCGAGGTATCCAGTATTTGCGACTCCTGTTACCATCATGGTCAGCTTCAGTACCTGGTGGATTGGAAGGGGGATTCGCCTGCTGACCGGACCTGGGAACCAGCTTCTTCGTTTCATGCTCCTAGACTGGTTTGATTGTTTCACCGGATCCATACCAGTAAACCGGGTATGTCTCCTCTTGGAGAGGGGCATACTGCAGCATCCTGGGTACAGCAGCATTCTGTTTGGCAAAGGTGGAGAAGTATTTGTGCCATTTGTCTGTCTTCACCCAAGATGGCGCTCGCTGCGCTGTGTGCAGGTCTACTTGTTTCTGCAGCAGACTTCCTGGTTTCCCCTCATTCCAGCACCAGAACATGTCTTATGCAGTCTCCTCCAGTGACCCAGCGTGTCGCTACTCTTTTCTCATGACACTCCAACCTCAGCAGAGTCTTAGAGATTACCCTCCATATAGTGCATGATGCGGAACTTGCAAACCATTCAGTACACTTCCAAGTGCAGAAAGCTGACTTTAACCTTTCATTCCTTGTCTGCTATATCGTACCTATACACTGTTCTTTCTCTTAGCGCGATACGGCCAGGATTAGTTGTGGGATCCGAACGCTGTACGAAGATTAGAGCGAGAAGGCAGAAAGACCCTCCGGCAGCCTACCCGCTTAACATTCACATTGGTGACATCACGAAAGACTGATTTGAAGTCCTGCAGTTCCTGATACCAGGGTTTTCTTCCCAGATGGTTTGCCTGAGGCCACTGTATCGCCTACTTTATTCTATTACAAGGAAGAGGTGTGCAGGGGTCTTGGAGAATTCTTTATTACACACCACTCTGTACTTAATCAGGTTAATTGTTTATTGTATACATCTGTGCATATTAGGCTTAAACGGTTCATCTGTGGTTTCCTACGCAGTGTTCTTAACAGCATCTTCCAAACAAACCTTAAACTCTACCTTCTATCGTTTTATCGTTTGCTAAACTCTGTTCTCTCTCTCTCTCTCTCTCTCTCTCTCTCTCTCTCTCTCTTTCTCTCTCTCTGCACTGATGTAACTTCTACCTATGCTCAATTTGTATCATTTGAATTGTGCTGTTTTTTTTAATACTCTTTCATTGCTCAGCACCTTTGGCAAAAGGTGCTTAATAAATTCAATAAAATACAAATACCATAAAATTGGATCCATCAGAAACCATTTCTGACCAATTTACTTGAATTTTCACCTAGGAGCTGAGGTCCCTTCCACCTATATGACAACATTTTAATGTCTCACCACTTTCATTGATAAATACCACACTTCCAACTGCACCTTTCCTCCGACCACTCATCCACCTTTCCTAACCATGATAGTTTACTGCCCAGAACCTTGTTTGCATCTCCTGTAGCTGCCCTATGGAATATACAACGCCCAGTCTGGTGATGTCCTCCGATGTCTGTGGATAGATAGCTTTCAGTTTTATTTAGCTTTGGGTCATAGGTGGCATTTTATGAGCCAAAACTAATGTCGTGCAGTATGAAGAAGAGGATGTCATTTGCGGATGGGCTTTACCACCCTTTCAACTCTCTACATACATGGCAGTGCTCATTTGTTATAAGCAAATGCATGTGATTTCAAGACATGTGTTGGCTATTTCCTATTGGCTATTTCTGCTGTCTCTCTTTGTAGGAAGGACTTCCTGCTGCTACCACCTTTTCCATCAAAGAGTGGCAGCAAAAATTGCCAGTATATAACACGGCATAGAGCCTTGTACATATTTTAAGTTTTGTAAATACATTTAGGCCTAAAAAAAACCTTACAATCCTGCAGATCAGTTAGCTTAGTTTATCTACTTGACATAAGAGAAATTAACTCGATTTATGGACTGGAGGGCATACTATTTGTTGTATTGATAAAACATTGTGTTGCACGAAGAAACATTACCAAGACCAGTTCGGATTAGAGCGAAAATAAGTCAAAAAGGTAGGTTTTGTATTCGAGTTTTTATAAATTATCCCATACTCAATGGACCATCAGCTGAGGCCCAGGAAAGTGTTTAAATGTGGGTTAGTGTTTGGGCTTATTTAACAAAAGGAATACTAAATAGTGCAGGTTGTTACCATAAAGAGTATGGTTGGCTGCAAACTGATGAAGAATGATGGTAATATGATTAACAGTACATGTGTTTATTTAACAAGTGAACCGTTTGTATCTCACAATGCAGCTGCTCACTGAAGATCTGTGTCTTATTGCATATCAGCGGTGGCATTCGTGTGCAGGAGGGGCTACAGGCTACTGCCTACTGCTGGATAAACATGGATCAAGAGGGTCATTCATGAATATAAGTGAGCCAGGAGTCGGCCATCCCCAAGCTAAATGTAATTAAAGGACAGCAATTTGCATATCTATTTTGAGGGATAACACTGGGTAACTCATCTGCCCCCCTCTCCAGGTAAGGGGCTAGCTGTGTTGTGGCAGAAACAGCCATGGATACAACAGGCACTGGGCTCCAATGCAGATACTTCTCTTCACTTCTGGTCTTTCCTATCACGAATATCCGAAAAATATCCGAAAAATAACCCTTCTGCATGAAGACTGTGTCAATGCTGCATTGTCCTTACCACTTCCTCAGATTTATTACATTTTCTCTTTAGTACTGTACTTACAATGGAAGCATAGATGGCCTTGCTTTGGGTCCCCGCTCCTCACAATGATCCTGTATGGTCAGTCTGGTGCTTGCTTCTGAAGCCATTAAGCATGGAGCCTAGGGAGCTTGTACTGTGATTCTCTGCCTCACTGAAGGTCTGGCGGTTACCACATAGACTGTTGCCGGCAGCAGTTTCCAGCACTTCTTCGCCCTCCATGGACACATCCAGACTCACTGCTAGGCCTCACCATGAGCTTTATCCTCTCCCACCTATGCGCCTCACCATCAGAAGGCCATTAATGAACGGCCATTAAACAAATCTGTTATGGACAATGGGCCTCATTAGAAGTTTGGCGGTAGCCTTGCCAGTAAAACCGGCAGGCTGCCGCCAAACTTCCGAAAATTTCGGCGCCCGCGAATGGGCAATTACTGGTCATTACAGCCCTGCCAGACCCGGTAATTGCCCATTTGCGGGCGCCCGAAAAAAGGTGCTCCCCATTCCAATTCAGCCCCATAACACTGAATGGGGAGGTCAGATGCACCGGCACCGTTTATAAATGTGCCGATGCATCCGACATGCTGTGCTTGCAGGTGCCTTTCTGCCCGCCAGGTCGGCAGAAAGGCACCCACGAGCGCAACTCGTAGTTTGCCGTCCCGGGAACTACGGTACCGGCATACTTACTAGTAGCGTAGTTCCCGGTACTGGCAAACTTATAATGAGGCCCAATGTGTTAATTATTCCAGCATCTTTCAATGCTTCTCTTCCTCAACACTGTAGCTTTAGCTACCAGGCCTGTCACACTCGTCAGTCTTATTACCAATGCTATTACAAGCTACATTATACATTTAATTAATCCTGTGAAAGTCTGGATCGCATAGCCAAAATCACCAAGTTGTAGTGTGGACAATAGGGAGGAGAGGGTCTGATGTGAATTATTTTGACATAGTGACTGGAATAATGCAAGATTGTTATTGGCGCACACTAGTTCTAGCCCAATAGATACCTTTTTTGTCTTGACTTCTTACATGTCTCAGGAACTGCTCCTCTATGGTCTCTTGTTAGGGAACGTCTGAAGCAATGATGTGCCTGGCATTCAAACCCTGACTTCTAGGGAACCATAAACCACAGAATGCAAACAATGTCAGCCTGCCAAAAGTGATGCATTATTACATTTCTATCCAATTAGTGCCTACATTTGGCTTATATTTTAACAATTGAGCCAATCAATGATATAGCAATGGCAAACCCATTCAAAATAATCTCACATTTATTTTTTGTCACAGGGGGGAAGATAAAAATGGTACACAACCCGCCTACAAAGAACTCAACTATGTTACTGATCTAGCAGATTTTGCAAAGCCAGGACAATGTATGCATTCCGTCGCCTCGGCAGCAGGACCCCAGGAACAAGAGCTACAGGTAAGTGCAGACTTTCAGGCCTGTACCTCCCCAAAAGCCCCCTCCCTTGAAAGTTAACTTTACCCCAACGCTTCCCTTAATTTTAATTAGTTAAATTCAACCCCTGTGCCCGTAATGTTAACTATTTAACCCCAAACCCCTTAATTTGATTTTTTTATTTCCTACCACCCTGCCTTTCATTTTCTTAATTAAATCTGACCCCTTCCCTTCATTTACATTTTTTTTAATTCCAAGCTCCGTGCCTTTAATTTTAATTAATTAAATCCAACCCCATCCCTTAACTTAATTATTTCGTTCCCAACCCTGCCCTTAATTATAATTATTTGAATCTGACCCAATCCTTATTTTAATTATTTAATTCCACCCCATCATTTAATTTAATTAATTAATTCTGACCCCATCCCTTAATTTAATTAAATTACTTCTGACCCCCATGCTTTAATTTAATTAATTCTGGTCCCATCCCTTAGTTTAATTAATCTATTCCAACCCCATTCCTTAATTTAATTAATACTGACCCTTTGCTTAATTTTAACCAACTAACACTCACCCCATAACTTTATTGATGTTTACCCTTTTATAAAAAAAAGTGCAAAAAAGGAAAAAATGACCCACTCCCACTTCCTGTCCCATCCATAGACCCTCCCCCAAATCTCCCCTCCACTTCTCGTTGGTGCTGCTGGGAGTCAAGTGACCCAACCAGCACTCTTACAGCCTTGCCCGGCAGCCACAAAGGGCAGTGGATAAGGGCGATACCTGCTGGCCTGTTTACCTGCCCCTAGCCCTGCAGCCCCCCGATCCAGAGGACCACAGAAAAGTAGGTAAGGGACATCACAAAATAATTCGAACCAATTTGGTTCCCGCTGCTTTTATTTAGCAGCTGTGGCAGGTCAGAAGAAGGACACAGACTCTTATTAGACATTTCTGAACAGGTGTTTATTAAAGAGAAGGTTAATGACTATCTCTCCCTACTTCCATGGGGGTTCCCTACCTAACAAACTAACTAAGGTGCTAGTCAGCCATCAGCGAATGTCTTAAAATAATCTGTCCTCTGTCTCAAACTAACCCTAACTGACCCTACCACTATATTAGCAACTAAGCATTATAGGCTTGCCGGTCCGGTAACTATGATAAGCATGCCGGTACTGTAGTTCCCGGACCGGCAAACTACGAGTTGTGCTTGGGGGTGCCTTTCTTCCCGCCAGGTCGGAATGACTTCCTTCTACTGGGATCTTACTTCTTGCAAAGTTATTTTTAATAGCTGATCTTCAAATAGTTCTTAGCAACTTCTTTGATTAGTTCAGACAGTTCATTTAGGACTTCTTTACTCTTTTGATTCCTCTCAACAAGTTGTTTCCTCAGCTGTATACCGATATCTATTCTCTTGTCAGAGTCTATAATTTGTTGGTTACTTTCTTCCTTAATTCTATTTCCAGAAGCTATTCTTCCATTTTCCTGGTATAGATTTATACAAGCTTTCTGAGATTCTCGTTTGAGTTTTCTTCTCCAACAAGTTCCATCCCTTGGATATTGATACTTTCCTTGCTTTGACTGGGACGAGTATGATTACTCTCATAATGATTATCCTCCAATTATTTCTCTTTTTGTATAAAACTATCAATGTCTTTACTGAGATGAGTAGAAATGGTTTCATAATGATTTTCCTTCTCTTATTCTTAGTATTATATTTTCGTTATCTCAACTGTGACGAGTATGAGTACTCTGATAAATATCTTCTTGTATTCTTCTGATTCTCCAGGCTACTTCCTGGTTGTCTTTACTGTGATGTATGTGAAGATTCTGATAAGGATTCTCATTCACTTCTCTCCTTCCCACTGGTATATTTTCATTATATGGACTGGGATGAGTATGAATGTTCATATAATGATTTTCATTCACTTCTGTTTTCCTCAATAGTATATTCTCATTATATTGACTGGGACGAGTATACATGTTCATAATATGATTTACTGTCTCCTCCCTACGTCTCCCGCTTTCCCTGTTACCTGCTTCTCTCAGGGATAATGTAATTGGTGCTGATTCATGGAATTTGTGTGCCAAAAAAAACGGGATGTGTGCGCCATTCTGCCCGCAAATCCCTGTTTAACAAATGGGGATTTGCGGGCAGAATGGCGCACAAATCCCTGTTCTTCGGCACACAAATTCCATGAATCAGCCCCATTGTGTTTCCATTTCGTTCCGGTTCACTTTTCTCTTTCGTTCGTCTGCAGCCTTTTTCTCTTTTGACCTCCCGTTCTCGGTCTCTTCCTTTCTGATGGCTTTTTGGTATTTTCAGGACTGGTTTGTTAGGCAGTCTCACTTGCTTAGCAGTATCGGCATGCTCTCTGGCCCACCACTGGCTCACTGTGGAACCGCCACTGCTTACGGCTCTTCTGTAGATAGGATACCACATGTCCGCCTCCTCGACTACGGCTCGACAGCCTGTTTGAAACTTGCAGGTGTTGGGATACACATTCAGATCACTGCCCCTCCCAAACGATTCAGATTGCGGAAAATATATTAAAACATGGAGAATGTGTAAAGGGTGGTTGAGAGTCTAACCCTATGGGCAGAAGTAACTAACGAGAGACACATGTATTTTGGGAAGTTATCAAGGGGAAAACTAACCATTTGCTTTGCGATAGTTTCACGTAGAATACATGGTATGCGTGTAGTAGTTATGACATAAACTTGTGTTGCATGTAAGAGTAGGCCTGAGTCCTCGCAGACCATGCAGGAGACAAAGAACAATGAGGCCTCAGCTCTTGCTTGATTTTCACATTCCAATTGCCAGGCGCGGCAAGGAACACACACGTACACCCACATATCAATGTATCGAGGTAGACACTTGAACAATTAGGTAGGAATGTGAGCAGCTGAATGGGACAAATGCTGCAGCCCAGTACGAAGGCCACACTCATGGAAGCCAGGGCAGAGGTCTTAGGTTGTCAAAACATGAACTGAGATTTGGGACACTAGCGTACCCCAGAATGATGGTTGTTCCATTTGAACTGCCAGATCCACTGGAATAACACTGTTAAATCCTTCAGAAAATGGATGTATGAGTGGGACACTAGGCTTACCTCTTAGGAGGAGGAGCTGATAACAACAAAGTCAATGATTTGTACCAGGGAGAACAAAGGGCTATGCCAATGCAGTGGGGAGACATGATGGGGGTGCTTGCGTGTCTGGGATGAGAAAAGAGTTGCTTGTTTGCAAAGGACCAGGCTGACCTCAAAGTTATCTTCCAAGTTCATGTTGACGACCATGTGTGCATCATGTAGTTAGGAGTAAAGACAGGGTGGTGCCTTTGTAGGCTAACCAATTCCAAAACAGCACTTCAAGGTGGAAGAGATTGCTACCCACGTGCAGTAAAGATGAAGGAGAAGACGACATGACAAATTAGAAAAGTGGTTATATGTAACCATTAGCATGTAAATAGTCAGCAGCCAATGCGGGTGTTGGATGATTAAGGTATATCGAGTGTGCCATGAATGACGAGTTGTATGTTTATAAGATCAATTCCATCTTTGAGGAGTGAACGAGCTCTGTCATAGTGGACTTATAATACCCTGTCACCCATTCCTTTTTGTATACAAATTAAAAGCTCTTGTTCTTCTCGAAAAAGGGTGCACCTAGCATTTTTCCCTAGCAGTTTTTTTTCTATGTCTGGTTGTTGTGGAGTTGCCCAACACAGGCTCAACAGAGTTTCCAGTCCCCTTCCCTTGCAGAGGTGATGTAGCTGTGGGCCTTACCCGGCTTTCCTTCTACTTTCTTGCTCTCTCTCGTGACCTCTTGAAACCCTTTATCTTCCTTATTCATCATCTTCATCTCAGTAAAATAAAGTTCTTCCCCTAAAAGGATAGTTCCAATTTCTGTTTTACAATAACACATATTGGTTCCTTCTTCGTAAAAGTCCTTGTGGGGCATAGTTGAAGACGTACATTTAGGAGTCTCTTTAGGGCGTTCCTCACTGGAATGGGAGTCCTTATCTCCACAGGGGGATTCTCTCACAGTGAGGCTCCACTTGCCTCTACCCCTAGTGAAGGTAATGTGGAGTGGGCGCACCTCCCTAGCCTTATAGGGAGGTGCTAACCCTTGGGGAGAATTGGTGAATTCCTGCGATTCATCACATAACTTTCCCCTCAATTCGGTGGCTTCACCTTCTCCATGGATTGGAAGGTGATTTAGGAAGTCCCTATTCCCTTGCTCTTATCCCTTTCGCTGTTCCACTGCGACACAAAAGGCTTGCTGATCCAAAAACTATCCCATGATTCTGGCATTGGTGTCTTTCCTTAGGCCAAACCATGTTACGGGAGAGTGATCTGTAACCAGCCTGAATTTTCTGCCAGCCCAATGTATCTCAAGTGGTTGATTGCCGACTTGATAGCTCATGCCTCTGACTCAACTGTTGCATATGATTCTTCACGTAGAAAAAGCTTGCGGCTAATATACAGTACGAGGTGTTTGACATGTTCTTGTGATAGAACGACACCAAGTCCTCTTTTGGAAGCGTCCGTCTGCAATATAAATTCTTCGTTGAAGTCAGGCATCTTCAAAAGTGGTTCACTACATAGAATACTTTTCAGTCCATCAAAACTTCTTTATTCCTTCCTTATTCCGCAAGAGCTTTTGAGGCTGTGCGTGCTTGAGCTTATTGGTAAGGTTGGCAGCTAAGCTTGAGTAATTAGGTATAACCCTTGTATCATAGCCTGTCAATCCTAGAAAGTACCTTCTTGGTGTTAGGTGGGGAGGTTTGTTGGATAGCCTTGATCTGTTCACTCTGTGGTTGACTGAGCCATTTCCCATGAGAAAGGTATGTAACAGCCGATTGTGCAAGATGGCATTTTTGGGTTTTACCAGTCAGACCGAACTTTCTGAGTATGCAACTTTTTTCATACGGATGCAATACATGTTCAGGCCACAAACTCTTCAGTAGGTTCTCAACATCATGTTCATAAGGTGATGAAATGTGGAGGGTGCCCCATGAAGATCAAAAGGCAGGGTCTTAAATTAAAACAGGCCTTGAGGTGTTGAAAAGGCAGTTTTCTCTCTGTCTGATGGATTGAATGGACTTGCCAGTAGCCTTTTGTCAAATCTAGAGATGTATTTGGCTGAGCCCAGTTTCTCAATTAGGTTGTCTATCCGCAGCATAGGGTAATTGTCAAATATAAATATAGAGTTGAGCTTACGGAAATATAACTCAGCCTTTCATTCCTCCGAGGTCGATAAATGAGCACCACACACCGTGGGTAATAATAAGCAGCGCTCAGATACCTGAGGGTTCGTAACGCTATATAAATGCTAAATTATTTTTATTATTTTTTATTATTTGTATACAAAAACTCAATTTTTGGTTCTGTTTTGCTACCAAAACAATGGTAGAGGATGAGGGGCTTTCAGATGGTTCGATAATATAGGGCTTAAGCATCTCCTCTATTATTTTCCTCCTGGCTTCTGGAATTCTATACAGTTTCAGATTAATGACTTTTCCTGCTGGAGTTCTAATAGAATGAAAGAGCTTAGAAACTCTACCTGGTTGGTCTACAAAAACATCAGGGAATGGAGCCAGTAGATCCCTGATATCTGTCTGCTGAGGGGGTGACAGACCTGAGGAAACTAGGGTATTTTGGGTATCTGGGTCTACAAGGATAGCAGCCACTGTAACAGCAGTGTCCCTACTCTGATCTACCCTCCATTCTTTGTTATGGTATGTTAAAGGATATTTATACTGTACACTATCATCACCGGAGTGGTCCAGTGGCGCTCTGGTGTTGTATCGCCTCATATATTAATCCCTTTCTTAGAAAGAAGAAGGGCGCAGCTTGATTTCTCACCTCTTCTTCTGTGACCACTTTGCTAAAGTTTCTCTAAGTATAGGCTTTTTTCTTTGGGTAAATGCTAGGTCAGGAAGGGGATTAACCTCTTTTTCTTTTAGGGGAAGGTTTCTCCGTTCTTGGTAGGTTTGCTTCTCCAAATGCTTGTGAGCCTCTGTCTGTTTCGTCTTGGTTCATTACCTCTTGGGGTATCAGGAATAAGGCTTTTTCTAACATCCCCTGGGCTAACCTTTCACACTTTTTTACTGTGTATGGGTTATTGCTATGGTTATGTAGGAGGATCTTAATATCACCTCGATAGTCAGGATCAATGACTCCCGCAATTAGATCTAACCCATGTCTCCATGCTAACACTGATTTGGAGGTTAGCCTTATGTATGTTCCTTTGGGAGGGGCTAGTGTTAACCCACTCGGGAGTCAGCACCTTTTACCTGGTGGTATTATGATTTCAGTAGTGCTTTGTAGGACAAAGCATATAGATTCTGCAGTTGCTACTGTAGATGCTTTGCCCTTACGACTTAACTTGGCAAATAGCAAGCATGCCAAACTTTTATCAGTTGGAAGCAATCCCACTCGTGACTCCATATATGGTGGGTCAAAAGAAGGACATAGGGCCTCATTACACGGTAGGCGGCTAGTAGCGCCATGGCTCATGCCGGTAAAATACCGGCACCGCCTTGGCGGAAAGGGGATTTACCGCCCCATTCCAAGGTTGGAGGGGCGGTAAATCCCCTTTCCGCCATTGCCCTTCCCCATTCCCATTTCTGCCCCATAGGGCTCTATGGGACTGGGGAAGGCGCTAATTACGGCACCGCAATTTTGCGGTGCCGTAATTAGCTCCGAGGTCCCTTAGCGGGTTGGTATTTAACGCCTGCAAAAAGCAGGCGTTAAAACTCCAACCCGCTAAGGGACCTCGTAGTACGGCGGTAAGGGTTAACGGTCACCGTTGCCATTAACGGTGACCGTTAACCCTTACCGCCGTCCGTGTAATGAGGCCCATAGTCTATTAGTAGACATTTCTGAATAGGTATTTATGAAAGAAAAAGATGAATGTCTGTCTCTCCCTACTTCTATGGGGTTTCCCTACCTAACAAACTAACTAAACTGCTTGTCAGTCATTAGTGAGTGTCTTAAAATAATATGTCTTCTGTCTCAAACTAACCCTAACTGACCCTACCACTATATTAACAATTAAGGACAGGAGAATGGCTGCCTTAGCCTGGGTTATTGATCCTTGTAAAGTTATGTTCAATAACTGATCATCACATTTTTGCATAACTTCTCTTATTAGTTCTTACCGTTCTTTTAGTACTTCTTTAATCTTTAGATTCCTCTCAACAAGTGGTTTCATTGGCTCTGTACTGTTATCTCTTGCCAGAATCTAATATTTGTTGGTTACTTTCTTCCTTAATTCTATTTCCAAAAGTGATTCTTCCCTTTTCCCAGGGTAGATATATTCAAGCTTTCTGAGATTCTCTTTTGAGTTTTCCTTCTCTTGTAGCTTCCTTCCGTCAAATTCTTTCTCTTTTTGGATTACACTCTCAATGTCTTTACTGAGTCGAGTAGAAATAGTTTCATAATGATTTTCCTTTTCTCCTCTTATTCTTACAATTATACCTTTGGTAGTTTGACTGTGACGAGTGTGAGTACTCTGATAATGATCTTCTTTTGTTCTTCTGATTCTCCAGGCTACTTTCTGGCTGTCTTGACTATGATGAATATGAATATTCTGATAAGTATTCTCATTCACTTCTCTCCTTCCCACTGGTATATTTTCATTATATGGACTGAGACCAGTATGAATGTTCATATAATAATGTTCATTCACTTCTCTTCTTATCAATGGTATTTTCTCATTATATTGACTGGGACGAGTATGAATGTTCATATGATGATTTTCATTCACTTCTCTTCTTCTCAATGGCATATTCTCATTATATTCACTGGGACGAGTATGAATGTTCACATAATGATTTACCATCTCCTCCCCGGGTCGCCAGCTTTTCCCGTTACCTGCTTCTCTCTGGGATAATGTCACCAGATTTCTGTTTCTTTTGGATTTGCTTTTCTCTTTCACTCATCCGCAGCATTTTTCTCTTCTGGCCTCTTGTTCTTGGTCTCTTCCTTCCTGACACCTTTCCGTTATCTCTGGTACCGGTTTGTTAGGTGGTCTCATCTGTGTATGCTTGCATGCTTGGCACCACTTAGTGCTCCGCTTTCTTTTCTGTAGATGGGAGGCCACACGCCTGCCTCCTCAAAGCCTGCTCGACTGCCTTTTTGAAACTCACAGGCACTCCAGAATTTCCAGTCTCCTCTTGCAGAAGTGATGAAGCCGTGGGCCTTCCCTGGCTTACATTCTCCTATCTTGCTCTTTCTCGTGACCTCTGTAACCCTTTGTCTTCCTTATTCATCATCTTCATTTCAGTAAAATAAAGTTCTTCCGTTCAAGGGAACGTTACAATTTCTGTTTCAGAATAACACATATTGGTTCCTTCATCGTAAAAAAAGTCCTAGTGGGGCATGGTTGAAAAGGTAGATTTAGGAGACTCTTTAGGAGATCCTCACAGAAACGGGAGACCTTGTCCCACAGGGGAACTCTCTTTCGGTAAGGTCCCGCTTGTCTCTGCCCAGAGTGAGGGTATTGCAGAGCGGGTTCACCTCCCTACCCTCACAGTGGGTGCTGCCCCTTGGACAGAATTTGGGAATTCTTGCGATTCGTCACACTGCGCTAACATTGTAATGTTTCAGTTAACACTGCTTTTGAATTTAGGCACACTAGAATTGTACTAATTTGGTTCCTGCTGCTTTGAATTTATCAGCACTCACATTTTAAGGATTTAGTTAACACTGTTTTGAACTGAGCCACACTAGAATTGCACTGAGTTAGTTAACGCTGCTGACTTGGAGTCTGTTGCTTTTGAATTTAGCCACACTAGAATTGTAACCTGCGGCTTTTGAAATTAGCCACAGTAGAATTGTAATGATTTAATTTACGCTTCTTTTGAATTTAGCTACACTAGAATTGCACTGACTTAGTTAATGCTGCTTTTGAATTTAGTCACACTAGAACTGTACTGTTTTGCTGTCTTCTGCTTTGAATTTAAACACACCAGAGGCCCAATTTACCAAGGGATATATGAGTCGTAAATCCAGCCTATGCCCAAAATGAGTCACAACTTACGTGGAGGCAGCTTACACCTATTTATGAAAAGGACTTATGAGTAAAAAACAGAAAGGCAAAAGTCAACAAAAAGAGCAAATGACCATCGCAACACGTGCACGCCATCACTGGGTCCACACAAAGCCAATTAGCACGCATCCAGCAGGTGATGCCGGTTATCCATTGAGGTCCTACCTCATGACACCTTACAGGCAGCCCGCCACTACGCAACAGGAAAGGTACAATACGGCATGCAGGGCCAGTAGGGGCATCATTGAGTGGTTCATAGGCCACTTGAAAGTCAGAATTACGATGCCTAGATCACTTGGGTGGTGTCCTCCTGTAAAGGCCACACGCCGTGTGCAACATTATACATACCTGTTGCACCCTGCATAACATTGCAGTGGGCAAAGGTGCCCATGCATACCTAGTACTGCAGGCCTCAGGCCAGAGCCACAAGCCAGGCCACCAACCCAGGGAGAGCCCAATGTGATAGTAGCATCAGTGCAGAAGTTGCTGGTCAACATCTTCTTCGCATAAGCATGCTTGCTGCCAGAAAGGAACACTGACAGCACATGAGACAGTGTCAATAATGAAAGGATAACAAGCACCAGGCACCGTCTGCACACACTCGCCTGCCTGAGACACCCATGGAAACAGACATACGGCCATGCCAACACATAGCAAACATGCACACCTTCACACACATTGGCCCGCTGTGCACAAAAAACGAATGGACAGATACATACAACCATTCCGCCATGCCAGGAGTGCACATACACAAAAGCCCCTGAGGAATGATCATGGAGTAAGCGGGGATCAACAGCAACTCCATTTCACACAGCAGCACTCAAAACACCCCCTCAGCATAACCACATTCAGCATCAGTGTCCACACATACACCACAAAACATGCATCTTACATGGCATGTCACCCATGACCAAACATATGCATGCCGCAGCCACAACAATGACCAGAGAGTGCACATTGGGAAAAACGCATCACCATATCGCATGGATGTGGTGTTATCATGCATGGCCGGAACCTCACCCACTGTGACATCACATGCACGCACAGACAACTACTAACGCTAGGTACTTTCGTACGGAACATACAGGACACAGCGTCCAAGTAGGAGCCAAAAAGTGCCCCTTTGGTGCAAGCAAAGCTAACGTCCCACTACCCATAACTGCACAACGGTTAATTGAAAAACTGTGTGCCTGGACCTTGGGATGCACACCCGATGGAACACATCCTGGTGAAGTAACACCAGGCACACAGTGAGATGCACTAGTGCCACCAAGTACAACGTTGGGAGGCTGATACATAATCCCCATAAAAGGGTTGAGGGTGGCAGCACAGGGGTGAGGTGAGTGTGGCTTCCTGAAGTGTATCGCCAAGGAACATCCAGGGGATCCACAGATGCCAAGAGGCGCTGAAACCGCAGGACAAAACACCCTGAACGTCAGTAAGTATCAACATAGGCAACCTGTGGCGTGGTATAGTGAGGAGGCAGACAACTGGATGGCATTTTGGCTATAGACTTTTATTATCGGCAAAAGGAAAAATAACCTATCTTTCCCTACTTCTATGAGGTTATTTCTACCTAAGCAAATAAAGCTAGAGAGTGTTGGTCATCAAGATGCATTTCATAACAAAAACTGTGTCTTCTGTCCAAACCAACTACTCTATTCCTGCCTATAAAAAAACACAAGACTCCCTTCTCCTGGTATAAGAATTCAGTCTTAGAGCGGGTTAACAGCAGTCTTTTACAATAGGGTCTGATCTACCAATTGGTCCAGTGGAATGCCTCCCTTCTCCTGATCTATCTGGAGGAGTCCTGGAGGCTGTTTGGTTACAGTCTTTTGCACAAGTCTTTAAAAGTCTCTTAGCTTCCTCAGAGGGGCTCTTTATTAACAAATCACGAGGTTTTATCAATTCTTCTTCTTACATCACTTTTACTGTCAGGGATTCTTAGGCCCTGTGTCTGATCTTGATTATTGGGGGGTTGGCTCCCAGACTGTTATTGACTTAATAGATGTTTTCCAGGCTTATTAGGCTCACCACTGTGACAAGGGAGTTCACTCCTGATGCACTCTTGGTTTTTACTACTTTTGTTGTCATCATTGTGATGAGGGAGATCACTCCCAATGCACTCTGTACTGCTTTGTAGATTACTATTGTAGCGAGGGAGAATCCTTCCTTGACTTTTGGTTTGCTGGGTGTCACTATTGTGACAAGGGAGTTCACTCCAGAGGAATGCCTGATTCTTGGTTCTTTGGGTATCACTATTTTGACAAGGGAGATTACTCCTGAAAAAGACTTGAATCTTGGTCCTGTGGGTGCCACTACTGTGAAAAGGGAGTTCAATTCCAAGGAATGCTTGATTCTTGGTTTTCTGGGTATCAATATTGTGACAAGGGAGATTACTGCCAAAGAAGAAACACTTGAGTACAGGCACGTTATAAATCCCACATCACATCATATTATATTATATCATAAGACGGAACTCTTGATTCTCTGGGTATCACTACTGTGACGAGGGGGTTCACTACAGAGGAATGCTTGACTCTTGTACCTCACCGGGGCCACCTGGCTTGCAAACAACTCCCATTACCTTCACCTGGACGAGGGAGTTTGACTGGTTCTTCCCAGGGTCTCAAGTTATGTTGCTTCTGCACACATCCCTTGAATGCATTTTTGCTGCTTCACTTCATTTAATTCAGCAATGCAGAGGCATTTCCACAGTGGTCTCAGTGTTGTCAATGGACCATCTGGTCCACCTTTTGGAGGTTATGCCACCACCGGAGTGCTCCCGCTTCAGTAACAAGTCGGTCTTCCACCAGCTCCGTCAGCTCCTTTCTGCTTCTTGCCTGAAGACCAACTGTCTTTAAGGACTCTGAATGCCCCAGGTCTGAACTTCTCAGGCTATGCAGGTCATAATATGGCTCCACTCGCAGCTACTCCCACTTCCCCACAACCTTAGTCCTTCCTCAGTCTTTATGTTATAAAGCTGGGCCCGCTCCACCATAACGTCAACGCCTTTCTTTGGTATTCTTGATGCAATCCTCATGCCTCCAGGGGGCCACCTCATCACAGTCTCTTGGTAATACAGTCTGTGGTTACTCTGCATGTTTCCTTGGGTAGTACTCATCTCAGTCAAAACAAATTGTGAAGAGAGTTTACAACAACAAACAGTAGCACTGTCAGGTTGGATGTTAAATGACTTTACCAGGTTCATGGCTTCTGGGGAAACAGTTATTTGGAGGTACTTCACATGACAGGAGTCCTTATCCCTGGAGGGGAGACTCTCCCAGAGAGGTCCCACATTCTAACACCCCTAGGGGGACAATTGGGTAGCAGCCTTACCTTCCTAACCTCACAGGGAAGGGCTCGCCCATGGGAGAAGCGACGAGATGCTGTGAATTGTTACAAACCACAGTGTACAAAGAACTCATGAAGACAATACAATGCTGCCATTGATGCACTGAGAGTGAGAGCACAATGCATACCTGCACCTCCTGGTGTGAGAGGTCACGGTGAGAGGGCACCACTTGGAAAACATTGACACACCAGAAAGGTCCACCCACCCCATGGAAACTACTCTACCTGGCCCACATAAGAATGTACAGCACCACTCCCGCCCACAGGGGATGAAACCTCTATGAAAAAGTGCACCTCCAACATCCCAACACCCAACATGACAGCCCATGACCAAGATGGCACAAGTGTTAACATCAGTGCAAATTGCTTACGACACATAGGGACACTGCCGCAGATGACCTGTCACAAAGCACCATGACACATCTATCAGTAGAATGCTACAGGACCCCTGCATGAACCCCATGGAATGGTACATCTCCCCAAAACCCGCATGCAGCCTCCGCCCCTGCATAGTAACTCAGAATGCATGTGAGAGAATCAGCAAGTAGTCACATTTGCGCAAGGGCACCAGCATGAGCAACAACCACCATGTACGACATGCAGACATGTGCATGGTGCCAGGGGCAACTGTACATTTTATCATAAATCATGCACAAAACAGCAGAGGCATAGCACGTGAGTGTGCCAGCCAAGATGCATACCACACCAAGCGGGAAAATCAGCCCTTTAATATCACTGTATGTGATCAACAGTGAGCCACAAAATGGCAGGTCAATGTCTGAAATTTCCCAGAAAAATCCATCTTCTGGGACAAATATTTCTGCAATGGTGATAGACTGCAACAATGTATCTAGGGAGAGGGAAGGCACAGTCAGAAGGCAAAATGGGATATGAGGCCCCTTCCCTCCTAACAGCCTGCAGCGAGACACATGTATGGAGCCATGTGTCACGACCCTCGCCCAAAAAACCCCTCTGGCAAACCACTTGGTCAGGTGGAGTCAGGACTCGGGCCTCTAGAGCCTGGCATCCTCTTCCCAAACCCGCTTGGGGCCAGTTCTGGCGCCTATGGCGCCAGGCTCTTACACCATGAAAAACAATGTGCTTGGGAACTACTTTATTGTGTTGTCAGCCAAAATGGAGGCATCCACATAGCTTGGTTCCTCAGAACCAAGCTATGCAGTCTAGTGTTTTGGGTGTGGCAGCCTAGGGACTACTTTACCGGGACTATTTTGTTGGGGCTATTTAAACCACACCCGAGCAAGACAACGCGCTTCGCGTTATTTTGCAGCTTGCAACGTGACGCTCACCGTGTCCAGCTATACTCCCGAACCTCAGAGAAGCAGAACCTGCATGGAGACAAAAGGAACATCATTAGCTGCAACATCTTACCTGCAGTCTTCATCTTTAGTTACTCGCAGCTCCTGAGAACAGTGTTCCTTGGATCTGCACACTTCCCAGATTGCACAACCTGAAAGAGGAAGATAGAGGCAACATTAAGAAAGCAGAAGAGACATTGCAAATTGCGAACTGCTCAAACGGCTAACCTGGCTGGTCGACTCTCGGCTGGCATCACTCCGGAAAATTCCACACGCGCTGAAGAACACCGCGACCTGCAAGGAAAGAAGACAAAACAGGTTAGCAAAGGCAAGCCATTGCAGCGCTGCACATAGCGCTTACTTACCGCATCATAGCGCTCTTAAAGCACCATCATTTACCAGCAGGGCTCAGCCAAGCCAGTTCGCCGCGCTGAAGCTCCGCATACCTAAGGGAGAAAAAGAGACATTATTAAACAAGAGAGGCCTGCAGGATAGCAACAATACTAAAGAACAGCAATAATACCTACCTGAACAATATCAAATGGGCCGGCATCAGTGAAGTAACTGGACCGCACACGCCCACGAAAGACAATGCGCCCATGCAAGAAGGCAGGACCGAGAGCACGCCAAACTCTACCACAAGGTGAGGAGAGGGCCCCTGAGGGGCTGAAATCATACCGGGGTGGAGGGAGGATACTTACCCCGGTCGGCCAGTCCTGAACACAGTCCTGCTGTATTTTCAGGCAGAACCTTCCCCGCAGACCACATCTGGGCAAAACTGAGAAGCACACCAGCGAGTAACCCGGCTGGGTTGCGTCCCTGTGGATAACAGGTGAGCGTAACACCATGTTAGTAAACAAGTGTGCTCACATCAGATGTAGAGGTCCCAAAGGATAGACATGTGTCGACATCCCTGCCCTGTGCTCGGGTACGACACTGGCACTGTAACACACATAGGCATATGTTTATGCAAGGGCTCGCAAAGTACATGGTCGTTCATCATGGGACAAATGGGTACACTCATATTCTTAATGTACCCACCGGTACTCCGAACATATCTCGAAGCAGAATAGCCTGATGGCCAAGATACACTCCTTCCAGACACTCTCTGTGCAAAATACTTGCAAGACGGGACAGTTTGCCCATATTCATAGGGATCCGGCGAAGGACTCATGACTGCTGCCCATTCTGGGGAGCCCCCGCATGAACGACTCATTCTCTACTAATCAGTTGAGGTAGGCTGCGATAAACAGCATGTCCTTCACAACCTTCACAAGGTTGCCATAAACAAGGCCCCATCACCTTATCGACATAGCAGGCTAGTACAAGGTTGGCATGTTCGTTGAGGATGTAGGCAGGCAATGGTAGATGTACACAGGAATGCATGGCACTTTGTGGGATGTTTCAACCCACTGGTCCAAGCCCTGCAACATTACTGTGAATTGCTTACAGCAGAAACATCAGAATGGCCGCCGGAAAGCATCTGCTCGCTAAAAATCACTGGAAAGTGTGCAGTAAAAATCGGAAAAATAGGATGCCATCCACTTTTGCCTATGTCAGTCGTAGCACAGGAGACCATTGCCAAAACCCATCATTTGGCTGCCCACAGAGCAAAATCATTGCAAAAGAAACACAGAGCTGTTTTTAAAATCTGTTTTTCCCTGGCTGTCAAATTTGCAAAAATCATGGCTCACAAACCACCCAAAAAGATCCAACCTCCTTGTTGGGTGGTGAACATCATTCTACTTCGAGAATCCGCATAAATACAATGTCCACAGAAGTATACATTATCTGAACAAAGTCCACTTTTGAGGATGGTTGAGCTGGAAGAAATCTGCCAAAAATGGGTGTAGTAACGTTACTCACCACTGTCAGAAGCCGGCGATTTAAAACTTGTCATGTGTAAAGTTGTACATTGAACTCAAACTATTCCAAAGAAAGACTTGCTATCAGAGGCCTGAGAGGTGGATACAATTCAAAACTATATTTTAAAAAGGCTTGAAGTAAGAAATTGATTGATGTATTTGTTAAAAATGTAAGTTATATTTTAAGACAAGTCAATTTCAGACATTGGGTTTAAAAGTTAAAGTTTCCCACACAGGGCTTCAAACACATTCCACACCTCCTCCCTAAACAAAGGAACCTGTTCTCCTGTGCTCTGCTAAGAAACTGGCAGGCTGGTGTGAAAAGGAACTGGGAGGTGCACCCTGGCCTGTTGCTCTGAGTGCAGACAAAGGGCTCCCTTGAGCTGAATGGAAATGCTAATTTGGGGCGTCAATAGAAACTGCCCTGGCAGGAAGACAAGTCATGTGACTCTCTGACTCAGCCAAGATCTTGGGGGCGGGTCAGACTGAAAATGTGGATTTGACATTGGATTAAATATATGTTTAAGGAAAATACTTTTAAAATATTGTACCGAACTGACAAAAATATGAAACTTAGAGATTATTAAAATGAAAAATGTGCTCACAGTTTAAAACTAATCTGGAATCTGAGCGATGTTCTGAGACTGAACCACGAATGTTTTTAACATTGTAGCTAGTGTGGTTGTGCTAGGGACATGAAACATTACAGAAGTATGACCAGAGGGTATGTGCATGTATATGTAAAAAATTGTACAGATCCGAAAATGTGTAACCAACCAAAAGTGGGAAAAAACTGTCATTTGTGAACTGAAACTCGTAGGAACATGGGACTTGAAGAGCGACATGCCTTAATTAATCTATTATGTGTATATGTAATATTAACAAGTTGTGCATATGAGAAATATGTTTTTTGGGGAAAATAGATTTTCTAAGTAAAAGCAAAGGGGAGGTTCTTCTCTAGATTGTAAATGGCAGCATCACTCTGACACATGATGACACTTTGTTCCCTTCTCAAATCAGGGAACAGAGAATTCTCTGACCTATCAGATCCTTAGAGGGTTGGGCATAGACAATCAGCCTCCCCACCCACTTTGGAAAATGGATAAATAGGGACTGTTGAGGAACCACTGTAACGCTCACCTGATTCCCGCAGAGGCGCCGGTCTTGACTGGGTGAATGCCGTATCTTCAAAGGTGATGTGTAACACACGGTTGGCTCTTTGGGCTGGACCTCTGTGCACTGTATGTCTGACTCGAAGAGTAAGATGTCTTAGGTAAGTGAACGCCGAGCTCTCCATCTGCCTCGGGGCAGGGTGCCGTCACCAGTTTCTTCACTGGATAAGGGTGCAGGCCTCTTGACCTTAGAGGACTGCTGTCCATCGTTAACTGCACGAACGGTAAGTTCTGGGCACTTCAAATGTCTTAAAAGTCTTTTGTAATGATATCTCTTGTTTTGCAGGGTTCCGGCGATGGCGGATGGCGGGCTGATGAGAGTTGAGGATCGAACCCGCGTGAGGAATAGAAGAGCCTGGAAGCACGTAAGTAAGCGCTTGTAGCCTGCTTCATGATGCGCACTAACTGTCCCTTTTATCTTGAAGGTACAAGTTCGGAGCTTTAGAGAAGCTGAAGGGTGCTGGAATACCCACTGGATTCGGTGTGGGAAGGAGTAAGGGCACGTAAGTAATAAAGTTTCCCAATGTCTTTAAACACACCTTCTTTTGTCTTTCAGATGCGGGATGCAGCGCCGAAGGCCTCCGGAGCGTGCGAAGAGCTGGTAAGCTTTTGTCTTTCAGATGCCGGAATGCAGTGCGAAGACCTCCGGAGCATGCGAAGAGTAGGTAAGCCTTTGTCTTTCAGATGCCGGAATGCAGCGCGAGGCGTTGGTGACAACCGATGGACCAGGTAAGAGATGCGCTGCCACTGAAGACCGTAGTGCTAACCTGTTCTTTCTTTGCCTTTACAGGTGCTGCTGAAGACTGGATTCCAGGATGGTAAGCCTTTCTTCCATTAGGCCCAGGATCAGAAGCAGAAGACACGATGAGCGTTCTGCTGCAGAGAATGCAGAATAACGCAAAGCAAGATTCATCCATCGGGTGTGGTTTAAATAGCCTCCTGTAGTGCTTAGGTGTCTCCTTCCACAGCCTCGCCCAGGTAAGAAAAGAGTTCCTGCTTTCCAGAACAGTTCCAGTGTTCTGAACCTAGGGAGTGGCTCCTGCCCCACCCAACAGGAAAAGTAGTCCCAAAACAGAAGAGGATCAGGGGCTCAACTGGCAGGTAAGTAAGCAGCATGGTCTGCTGCAGGTAAGTCCACCCAAGCATTATGAGCCTGGCGCTTCCAGCGCTGGGACTGGGCATCTTTATGAGCCTGGTGCCACTGGCGCCAGGACAGGGTCCAAAAGGTCCCAATTGGGACTGGCTGGCACTCGGAACCGGGGTTATGGGTCTGCTTCCAAGGGAGTCGGGCAAGTCCTGATCTTTTGGAAGCAGAGATCATGACACCCACAGACACACACACTTTCTCACTCATCAACTGATCCACTGGCGAAGCACCCTACAGGAAGATCCAGACTTCAAATCCAGACTCTAGAACCAGACTCTAGAGCTTTGAAGCAGAGAGGCTTAATCCAAAAAGCTGAACCCTTTTCAGCAGGCCTTTAAAAACCTTGCAAACCTGACTTTAACCCCTAAACTTCCAAGGGGTACCACAAAATCCAACAGCCTGGCTGAGCTGTTTTGCTGTTCTAGCTAAGACCAGAGGGCCTTGCTGAGAGCAGAACCCAGTGCCTGAGACATGTCCGGTGGCGAGAGAATCCCAGCCAAACCCTTGACAAGATCTTTGACGGGCCCATTCCATTCCAAAGGCATAGGAGTGCATATTTAGTATAGGACTGTCCATAGTCATCTCTTAGTTGAAAGTAATCCTATTCAATCCATTTCAACCTATCCAGAACTGCATTATAGAATCTTGTGTCCATCCTGAATTATTCACATTATATAGTCTGTGATAATTGTAGCGATAATCATCTGTGCGCTGATATTTTCTGAAGAAGGTCAAGTGTTCTGGCGCACAGCAATCAAAGCGGAAGGCGCCCTGTTCTGGTGGTTGTCCCGTTGGGTAGCTTGTACTTTCATAGTTCCTTAGTATAAGTCCATCTTGGTTCCTAATCTTTAAAGCGCATCTTTCATTTTGAAACTTGACTCTTTTTCTGAAAAATCTACCTTCACAAAAACCTCTGTAACTTTTGAACCGTACATCCTAGAAACGAATGTCATTTTGAAGCTAACATCCTCACCTTTCAGACGAACCCAAAACGACATTCCTATTCTTATAGTTTTTCCATAATCACGTTTCCCACATGCGGAAAAGTTGCTGCGATTTGCAATTAGGCTCAATTTCACCCCATGTAAAAAACAGCTTGCTTTCAACTTCTGAATTTCGTTTTCCATCTGCTAATCATTCTATAATCATTGCTAGTGTTGACCTGAATCAATCCAAAGCCACTCTCACTAGTTCTGAATTAAATTTAGCGAATTAAAATCATTTTTAGCATTTTCCCATTCATTGCAAATCACATTCAAAAGCATTTTGACCTGTTTTTAAAAGCATTCCTGTTCTCGCTAAGCTTGCTGGGGGGAATCGGGATAGAAACTGCAATTGTTGATTGTTATTCCGGATACCTGTGTGCCCTCATTCCATCTCTTCATATTGCATATTGGGAGTGAGTAACAACAGGGGGAAGGAGTGATTACATTGTCTTTGGTTAATTTCATATCAAGTTTATTCTGTGTTGCATTCTTTCCTATCATTGCATTTTCTTGAACCCATACAAAGTATTCTCTGCTAGATTATTCTTCCTATTCCTACTCCTAATTGTTTAAAGATATTGTTGGTATTGTAATATTACCCATTGCTCATCATTGTTCATATTCATAAGTGTGAGATTCAGATATTATTCATATTCATAAAAGTATAATCTATATATTGTTCAATTATTCAAATACATCTTTTAATTTGCAAAACAAACCTATTTCTTGGTTCAGTGAGACCGGGGGAATTCAAGGAGAGGGGCGTTATATAAGGGTACATCATCCAGAATTAAACGAACCTTTGACATAAAAATATATAAATAAGGGTTTCCACTGGGCATCCATACTAGGCATTGACTTAGTTGGAGTGCTGGATTGAAATCACTTACAACTTAACAACCTCATGCACACACACCCCTCACCTACCCCAATGGAAAACCATGCACATGACCCATCCATGTGGGCACATGCATGGACGGCCCACTGAATGATGTAGACCCAATGTATAGACACATACCTGGCTAGGGCACCTCCATGACTGCACATTACACACCCAACAACTGCATGGCCTAATGGCCACATCATCGATGGAGTGGACACACTGACCCCGGCACAGGACTGCTCACCTGGTTCCCATGTGCATCATGACACAATTACACAGACGAGCCATGTGAAGGTGCAAATGTCGAGAAATTAGAATACATGACACCCATGGGAATGACTGATGATGCCAAGCCAATAGACATACCTGCCAGGACCATGTGCGTGTCAGACGGAACATTGTCCCACACACCACAACCTACATAGCCACTAAGTACCAACACACATGATAAAATGAACACAAGCCATGGGTGGTACATAGAAAAAATGTATTTAAATGTGCAGCATGGTGTGGAAAATAATGTGGGAAGAATTGCACATTTTCTGGCAATGGAAGACGTGAATGAAAGGGGAGTGCATGGTAATGAAACATGCACAGTGATGGTATCTTACACAGAGGGAGTCGGTGCTCCAAGTGGGCATCAGAAACATGAAGTCAAATGAACAACAGAGTTGGCACACAATTCTGGGACAGTGAATGGGATGGACACAATGGGTACATCATGAGAAGTCACTGCTCGCCCTCTGACACCTCAGAATGACTGTCCTCCAAGACCAGCAACTCCATCATCTCTTACTTCATCTCGCCATGCAGGGGCCACTGGCTTGGTGAGATGGAGGAAAAGGTGGAGGGGTGCCCGCTGTGTGGCTCTGCAGGCCCCCACAGGAGGTGTCAGCATGGTAGAGAGCACAATGGGCAGTGTGGGCCCCCCACTTGCAGGTGTCGCAGGACAAAGCCATTCCTTATGCAGGGTGGCAAGAGGAGTACACTCCCTGAGCCCTCATGCCGGGTGTGAGATATTCCAGGGAAGGGGATCTGGCCTCATGGGTGACATATGGACGAGGGGTGGGAGACAGGTGGAGCAAGAGGTGGTACATTTGTCGCAGCAGACAGAGCTACCGTGGTTCCTAGGGGGCTACATGGCCAGGCATACACTATCTGCTGCCAATCCTCTGCCCCCTAACTTGTCCACCTCTGCCATAATCCTCCTTGTGTGTGTGCTGTGGGTCGGGTTGCAGAACTGAAACACAAGCGTTGTCCTGGGCAATGGGGTCACTGGCAGCAGAGACTTCAAGAGAGGAGAAAGGAACACATGAGACAATGCCCGCACCAAGGGACATACAGCACAGACACACAGGTAACAGACACCAGTCACATTGGCGCACGCGGATTCAAAGACAAAGCTATGTAGCATGGGCTGTCTTGAAGATATGATGGCAGACAGGCCCGGTTTACAATAGGCATGTCACAATATTCATCAACAGGCCGTAGTGGCCGATAAGGCGGAGGACACCTACCGGGCAAATGCAGGGGCCTGTCGATGCACGAGAGCCTCTGGTAGTCCTCTGGGCAAATCCGGCATAGGATCCTGAGTTCCAGGTGGCTCATCTGGCCCACCTCAAGCACCTTCCATTCTTTGATGGCAGTGAACTGCCCCAAGTCCTCTCAGCACTTCTTCACCTCCTTGGCATTACCCTCTTAGACCCCAAGAGCATTGATGTGCCCTGCAATCCCGGACTTTGCCCGTGCTGCTACCTTGGTATGCAGCGAGCTGCAACCAGTGAGGTGCCCATACCTTTTGAGAACCTCTGTCACAGGACCTCCTCCTCCTCCTGTTGGGTGAAGTTGGGGTTCTGCAACCCAGGAGGCGGAGAGGACAAATCCTCCCAGGAAGGTGAAGAGTCATCATACAGTGTTGGAGGGGTTGGGGTAGAAGACGCTGACTGTATGATGGGAGCTGCCATGGCTGGCAGTCAAGCAGGGGTGCCCCCCACACTGGGGTTCCCCACATGAGCCATGTGGGAAGATGTCCCCATCCCCTTCCACTTCTCCTTGACCAATCTCGTGGGAGGTCACATGTTGGAGTGGCCACAATGTCCTCGACAGGGGCAGTCAGGACATTACGCTTGGCAGAGTGCACAGGTGCAGGTGGGCCTGGTGGTGTTCTGCTAGCCAGTGGTGCCCCCTCCGCTCTGAAACCTCTGGTGGTTGAGGCACCGATGTCCTCAACAGTGGCCTGCCTGCCCCTGCTCTTTTTGACCCTTCTGCACAGACGGGAGTGCCCCTCCTGTGGATCTGTGGCATCTGCCTCCACAGCATTTCCTGCTCCCTTCCATGTCAGCTCTCAACAACCTGCACTGGCCCTTTTTGTGACGTGGGTGGCCTATGGTTGCTAAGCATGCTCACTGCTGCCATGGTTCCAGATAAAGCCACTTGTTAGGCCATGTGTTGGCAGGCAATCTGCATCTGGCTGGGTGCTTTCTCAGTTTACACATGTGTACTGGGAGTGGTGACTGCAGGGGGGCCTTGACTCATCCATGCAAGGACAGTGGCATAGACACATGCAGACATGCAGATGCCCAAGGGCACGACCATGTCCCAGATGTATGTCCCGCCTCTACTGGGAGGCAGTGGTTGCTATTGCACACATAGAACTGACAGGTCAGTACCATTTACTTTGTGAGCTGTGCACATTCTGGGGACAGCTTAGCCCTATCAGTCAGGAATGTGATGCAGTGTACATACAGGGGCACCTGTGCAAAATGCTGGAACTCACATGTATCTGCATTTGCGATTGGTACCTATGAGTGGTGACATCAGGCGTGACCTGTCCCTGATGTGTGTCGTGCAGCAGATATGGTCCACTGGTGTGCATGCCTGCAGTGATTTGCATTGCATCGCATCCATCCAGGGGGCTGGCGGTCAATATTGGCTCAGTGTGTTGGCTTTCACTGTGAATGTCATGTTCATGATTTGTATGTGACACAGACAGGCTGATGTATGTTTGAATTATGACTTTCCATTGAGTGTCATCTGGTATTGGGGTGTTTGCTGATGCCTGTCAAAAAGTTGCCAAAGTCGCCCCTCTGTGAGAACGAACACGGCTAAATGACCTGTTCTTTGGGAAGTTACTCACTCAAGAGTCCGCAGCCACACTTTAGCTAAGGCCTAGATTGCTGAATGTCTGTGTACCTTATGGCTCTGTCTCTGTTTGCATGCCGCATGTTTGTGTGACTTCGCTGCTACATGTGTTGGATGTCTGAGTATTATATATGGCATGACCTGCCGTATCTCCATGTCTGCCCATGCATCATCGTCCTGTAACATGTGGAATGTGACTATCGACTGTATGCTGTGCTGGCTTGCATGTGGAAACGTCGCTTGAGGTGAATGAGGACACTGTAGGGCCACTCCTGCGTGTGACATAGAGCTTGTACAGCCTGTGTGTGTATGTGGGTGATACTGATGTTGATATACATGGGGATGGGACTTCAATGCTGCTCAGCTTTCGATGTCACTGGACTGATGGGTGGATATGTTGAATGGACGCATGCCAAATGCTGGAATATCTTAGGGGTACATGGTCCATTGCCTTTGTGCAGGTGGATGTGTGGGGTGATGTGGTAGGTGCAATGGAGAGCATGGATGTGCCAATGTGATCACAACGTGTCTCGCCCCAGGCTTCCAATTACACACTCACAACTTCCATCCGCACATAGGCAGCCCATGTCTCTGCATCTTGCAAGTCGCGAAAGACAAGTGCTTGTGGTGAAGATTCTTTTATTGTGTGCGTTACATACATTTTTTAAGTGTGAATGCATGGTGCTATACAAGGGGCTGTGGGGGATGTGCAGGGATGTATGTGATGGTGCTGGTGCATCATAACGGGGGGGTGTTCAGGATTTGGTTGCATGTGTGGAAGGGGGTTGGGAGGGAGAGGAGGAGGAGAGGAATTAAGTGAGTCTGAGGTGGGAGTAGGGGGTGGCTTCCTGGGCCTCCCACGTCAACTCTTGGCCTGTGGTTCAGCCTGGGATGCCAGGGAGGCCAAACTGTCCTCCTCCCCAATGGCTTGGCTGCCTCCAGGCTTAGTGGCACTGTGTGCAAATGGTTGGCTTGCATGCAGGTTGTGGGACATGATGTGGGGTGCCATTGGCCTGCACGGCCCTATCCATTATCTTGGGTTGCCTCATGGGTGTGCCATGCATCAACAGCAGCTGGTCATATTATCCTGACACTCCCAGTTGCGACTCAGTCACAGTGTTGAAGGACATGCCCAGCCCAGAAATGTTCCTGTTAATGTCTTTGGTAGCAAAAGAAGGATTTAAGCTCAATATCCTTCAGTGTGGGTTGCACACCCTAATAACCACTCAGGTGGTTTCTTTTGAACTTCCATATATTAGTTGGTCATTCACTTGTGATCAATTGTATTCATCAGTAAATACTTGGTAAATAAAATGGAGATAATTCATTCGTGATAGTTGCAAAAGAGAGTTTGTGATTTATTCACAGATACCAAGAAATTGCTGGTGTATTTCGGACTGTATTTAGTCCTTCATCAGGGCGTTACTGCTTCATTTGATCGACAAAAAACGTTACAATCAAACAAACAGTTCAATTGTAATTATGTGGTTACATTACCACATCAACACAAGAATCCATTGGATGTTCCAAGAATTCATTTAAAATAAACAGCATGATATTCAGACAGCAAGTACGTGCAGGCCACATGACAATGGCAAACAGGAGTAGACCAGCACATATGAGAATGTTCGAGAACACAAAGTGAGAGAGAAAAAAGACAGTACATATCAGTCCTACTATCAATATTCAGCAATTGAATCACTTGCATGACCTTAATTGAATATGATTCTTGGCTTCCATATGTTAATATACCAATGCCTGACCACCTCCTCCTACGTGCTTAATTCTACTTTATGGTGTGACTGTAAGTAAAGCCAGTGACTGTAAAATGGGACTATGTGCTGATACTTAACCACACTCTCGTGATGGTGCATGGGCAGCACTGGAAAAGACAGGTGCAGTAAATACCAGAAAAGTCCTATATGCATAATCCATTTCTATATCACCAAAGTCATCCCTCGAACCTCAATGACATGCAGCTTACCTATCTATGTATACTGGCCTTCCTATTTCATAAACATGCTTCCTGTTAGTTACAAACAGAACCATGATGATTGTTACATAATGTGCATTCAAATGTGTGCGAAACGTTTGCAATCAAAAACTCAGATACCTCTAGCTTATTAGTTACTTAGTTACTTACCTCCAAGGAGCCGTGTATTTTCTTATGCATCAATCTATAAACAGATGAGCTACCAGTGGTTGCTAGCGCACAGAGTTCCGAGTAAGATTCCCACGAGCACTCGTGGATTCTAATGTGTGTACTGCAACCATGGCGATGGCACTAGACATATAAGATGTCTAGTGCGGTATATGTGACTAAATAGGGTGGCCATATTGGAAGGAAGTATGTGTAATGTAGAGCTACTGAGTCATGAGGAGATATAATGCTAGATAAATAATAAGGTTCTGAAAGGACAAAAATAAAGCAACTCATCTGGGTAGTTTATGAAACCTAAAACTCTGGTCATCTTGTGTTGGAAGCAAAACAAAAGAGGTGATGTCTGGAAGGTTAAGAATGAATCTTAACTTCTGGCATTGCTCTGGGCAACCCTCCAGACCATCATCTTTCACCTACCAAGCCATTACAAAAGTGGAAAGACCATATGCAAATAAGGCGTGGTCCCACCACAAAAGGGGCTATCCAGTCTGAACTGCTTGGTCACTTCCCTTCTGCACAAGACCACAAGCATCCCCAACCATGTTTTGGCCTTGTTCAGCCTCATCAGTGAGGAGCAGCTTACATTTCTAGGCCCACATCTGGACATACCCGTCCCACTCGGGGTGACTAACAAAACAAAAGAGGTAATGGCTGGAAGGTTTAGAATGAATCTTAACCTCTGGCATTGCTCTGGGCAACCCTCCAGACCATCATTTTTCGCCTGCCAAGCCATTACAAAAGGGGAAAGACCATATGCAAATAAGGCGTGGTCCCACCCCTGTCTGGAGGGGTGCCCAGAGCAATGCCAGAGATCAAGATTTATTCTAAATCTTCCAGCCATCACCTCTTTTGTTTTGCTATTGCCACCCCGAGTGGGACGGGTATGCCCAGACGTGGGTCCTGTGCCTGCTGGGCATAGAGACCCAAGCTACTCCTCACTGATGACACCCAACAAGGCTGAAACATTTATGGGGATGCCTGTGGTCTCCTGCAGAAGGGATGTGACCTAGCAGTTCGGGCTAGACTACCCCTTTGGGGGTGGGACCAAACCTGATTTGCATATGGTCTTTTTCCTTTTGTAATGGCTTGGCAGACGAAGAACAATGGTCTGGCGGGTTGCCCAGAGCAATGCCAGAGATTAAAGGATAGTTCCGGGACTTTTTTTTTATTGTCCCTACGGTTCGGCCATGTGTTTTTAAGCATAAATCGGTAGATCGTATAAAACTTTCCTATGGACCTTACCCGACTTTTCGTCCATTAACGCACTCGAAATCAGCTGCCATTTTGTGATAATCCTATCACTTTCTGCATCGCCCTGGCTGACCTGCTTTTGCGGCACTAAATCAAATCCCCCGCCCCTGAGCCTGACATCAGCAGACGCGCACCGCCCATTTCCCAACGCCAAAGCACGTCTCGTGTCAACAATCGCTGCGCCTCAGCTAATGGAGTGTCGCCATGGAAATGGCAGGACGCCTCTTTCCTCAATAAGTATAAACACACCGTTTCACAACACGCAGCAGCAGATTTTCGATTCCATTCCTCTCTCTGTGTTACTTTGAGTATTCTGTGACTCGTTTCTGTGCTCTGGTCAGCTACCTTTGCTGCTTCTAGGCCTTGTGAACACCTGTACCATCTCTGTAAATTATTTTACTTTCTTTACCACACAATGGCTACAATAATGCTGTATATGTACGAGCCCGAGTACACCGAGGAGGAACTACTGGAAAGGCAAGCACGCGAAAACGATGGGGATTCGGACGGCAGTTGGGAGGACCAGTCAACGGATGAAGAGCCTGGACCATGTCGCATGGACGGCGTCTCCACCTGGTGCACGTGCAATCGGTGCGAGCTAATGCCAACTGAGGAGGAGAACTGCTGCTGCCGTGAAAATTCCGGGTGCTTGGCCTACATTTCGGAAGGCGATCCAAGTCCGCAATGCATCACCGAGCTGCCAGAGTTCAGGGAAGCCTGCCTCTCACGGACCGTGTTGAGGATGATGATGGTGCTTATGCACGAACTTCGCGGCACTGTTCGTCCGCGTAATCCGAGTAACGAGTAAGTATACTCTGGTTGTGATGTCAGTGATGCCACTACTATGTCATGGTCGTCTCCCACATAAAAAATTACATATACATATCATTCGAATGCATGTAAATTGGTTCCATATTGTGCATTTTCTAGATAGAATTTTTTTCAAAGCAGAATGACATTTTTTACCTGAATCGACAGTGATGAGAAAGTTTTGTCATTTTAATACAGTTTGCATCTTTCATTTTCACAGGTGGTACAGGCTGGTGGCCTATCGTTGCTTCACTTGGTGGCTTCACGGGAGGCTCGGACACCGCGTTCGGAGAGTAATACCTGCCTGTGCGGTACTTGCCATTAGACAACATTTCCCCAGCGACAGTGGACGATACCGCGGATTTTCCCTGTATGTGCTGCAACCAGAACTTTACAATGTGTAATGTTTATTATTTATGTTCAATTGAAATTAAGATCTAAAATAAAACCCAGCATATATTTTAAAAATGGTTGTTTTGATTTTTTAAATCGATCTAGTGTGTCTCCTTTGAATAGTCTTCCTGTGCCTTGTCTTGTCACACCACATGTCTCCGGCCAGCATCCTCCCTCACGCTGGCCGCCCACCTTCAATCCACATAACCGTTGAACCCATATGCAGCAGACATACATATGTTATTTTGCGGGTTGGCATCAAGCCTCCCGGCCTTGCCTCCTCCCCCAAAAATACTTACTACACCACTTTGTTCAAGCGTTGGCAATAAAAGGAAGGCCGTTGGATTTTATTGATACAAAACATGGTTATAGGTCGATAATCCATATGGTTGATCATAATAAATCATCCTTTTGGACACCGGGTACAGAGATGACCCCCTCTGGCCCGTGCCGCCTTGCCACCACAGGCCAGCCTGCTGCTGACTAACTGCCTAGGCATCCAGGGTCTCCAGGGTGAACTGCAGCCATATATTCTCCTGGGAGGGTGAGGTATTTATAAACTCACCCCCCTGCCTTCCATGTACTAGATCCTGCAGCCTGCCTCTTACATGCAGTTAGATGGCCTCTCCTTGGTGAGGCCCTGCTGCAAACGAGTCTTGTCTGCACGACCACCGCCCCAAACCTGTCAGGGAGCGATAAAGGCCAAGAGGTGCCAAAGACCATGTACACTTCAAAGTGGTCTATAGAGCATGGGTTGTTGTTCCCATGTCTACCTCCAGACCCCGTGTCTCCTGCCAAGCATCCCCCCTCACGCTGGACGCCCCCCTGCAATCCACATAAGTGTGTCTCCATTCACAAGTCTTCCTGTGTCTTGTCTGCACGACCAGCGCCCCAATCCACCCCCCGCCCTATCAAAGGCAGTTCGCACCGGGGTACTTGCGCTGGCAAGTGGAGCTGTCGGGAGCGATAAAGGCCAAGAGGTGCCAAAGACCATGTACACTTCAAAGTGGTCTATAGAGCATGGGTTGTTGTTCCCATGTCTACCTCCAGACCCCGTGTCTCCTGCCAAGCATCCCCCCTCATGCTGGACGCCCCCCTGCAATCCACATAAGTGTGTCTCCATTCACAAGTCTTCCTGTGTCTTGTCTGCACGACCAGCGCCCCAATCCACCCCCCGCCCTATCAAAGGCAGTTCGCACCGGGGTACTTGCGCTGGCAAATGGAGCTGTCGGGAGCGATAAAGGCCAAGAGGTGCCAAAGACCATGTACACTTCAAAGTGGTCTATAGAGCATGGGTTGTTGTTCCCATGTCTACCTCCAGACCCCGTGTCTCCTGCCAAGCATCCCCCCTCACGCTGGACGCCCCCCTGCAATCCACATAAGTGTGTCTCCATTCACAAGTCTTCCTGTGTCTTGTCTGCACGACCAGCGCCCCAATCCACCCCCGCCCTATCAAAGGCAGTTCGCACCGGGGTACTTGCGCTGGCAAGTGGAGCTGTCGGGAGCGATAAAGGCCAAGAGGTGCCAAAGACCATGTACACTTCAAAGTGGTCTATAGAGCATGGGTTGTTGTTCCCATGTCTACCTCCAGACCCCGTGTCTCCTGCCAAGCATCCCCCCCTCACGCTGGACGCCCCCCTGCAATCCACATAATGCCACGACATATACACGTCATTCATTCACAAACACACCCCTGTTTCGAATTCTTTGTAACCCACTTCAGATTTCGAATGAGAACTTCTTTGCGCTTTGCTAGTCAACCCGTGAAGGTGCTGGTTATCTGCTCTTCGTCTCTGTGAACTTCCGTGACCCACTTCGAGCAAACTCGCCAGTTTGCAACCTGTGAACTGCTCCCTGTTCTACGACAAGAAACTACTCTGATCCCTGCATCTAACTGTTTGTTCGTCAAGGTAAGGCCATGTACCATAATCATTTTGCGTCCAATTTTTAAATGTATATCTATTTGCTAGTAGTCATCAAATTGCATCCATGTTTTCTTATCGTTCAAGACAGTACATGCAAGGAACTAGTCACATGTTCTGACTTTAGTCAAATTATTTTTCTATTTTTTTAAATTTATTCAAATACTTATCCGCGTGTGAATAACGTGTATAGTTCCAAGAACCTAAACGAACCTTGCATTCGACCTCTAATGTGTCATTTAATTTTTTAACACATTGGTATTCATTGAGAATTGTTGATCTTTACTTTTCAGAACTTTCCACAATGCCTGCCTGTTCCATTGGCGGTTGCCCTTCTAAGACCCATAATAAATCTGAAGGTACTATAATGCATGTTTTCCCTAAGACAATAGATCAGATAAGAGAATGGGTTAGATATTGCGGGTATCCACCGTCTGAGCTTGAAAGTAGAGTCCTAGAAGTCTTTGCGGACAAGAGGGGTGATCGATACCGCATCTGCAGCAGGCACTTTAGCTCAGACATGTACTCCACATCATTGCTAATAAAGAAGAACACACCGCGAGCGAGGCGAAAATTGCTCCCAACCGCTATTCCCACTCTATTCGTCCACATCCCTCCACTGGTGAGTCAAGTTTACGGATCTAGCTCTCGGCCTTGCGGTAGTGTGTAGCATTAGCTAACAATAATTTCCCCATTTATGTATCCACTCAATATGAAGGCAGAAGATTCTCCATCCGTGTCGTTATTGCAGTCATCAGCCACTTCAAGCGCCTATCGGGTAATCTTACTTAGCTATTCTGCCACTGACTTGTTTTAGGCATGTAAATCAATAGTTTTAATTTATCGTGTAATTATTTTACCTAATGGTACACCCTAGTACTCGTCCTCTAGTCTTTGTTTTCAGTTATAATTATTGTTATCCAAAATAATGCAAGTACTGTCTTTCAGGGAGATGCTGAGGAGTCCAACGCATTGACGACAACCGTTGATGTCACTCAGATGCTCGAGGTACGTTTCCGGACAGTTCCATCGATGGAGATCATCAGATCTTGCATTCTTGTAGCGTGATTGTTACACACAATGTTTCTTTCGTTTTTAGCCATTGATATGTCCTTCTGTCGTCGCCCTCCTATGTGTCTTCTTTTTTCAATATTGTGTTCATTACTAATGAAAGTCCAATGTTTCAGGGAGTCGATGGAGCATTAGTCCAAGAAGAAGGGGGAGCATGCAGTTACGGGTCGGCGCAACAGCTAGCAGAAGTGTGCACCGCAGTTACATCGTCCCTTGATGTTCTTATGCATTTCGAGGTATGGATACTGACAGTTCGATCAAGCGAGATCATATGACGTGATTACATCCGCTATACTTCCTTCTTTATTAACGCAAGTACTATGTTTCAGGGAGATGACGGAGCTTCTTCTACAAGAACATCACCCCTAGTAGTCGATGCAGATCTCTGGGTGGTGACACTTCCAACGATCGAGCAAATCGAATCATATTTAAATGTCCATTATTTATTTTTGACAACTGATCATTTGTGCATGTCTATTCAGATGAGCCGTTGACGCCTGCACAAAGTTTATGTTCTTTCCATACTAATGCAATTACTGTGTTTCAGGGAGTTGCTGAAGCGTCATCTTCAATAATATCATCAATGGAAGTCTATGCGGAGCCCGAGGTATGGATCTCGACAGTTCCATCTAACTAGATCAACAATGCCTGAATAATCTTCGTTAGAATGTTCTACACAATGCGTTGATTCGTGTATTGCTATTGAAATATACGTGGGTATTGGTCCCCAAGTACATTTTGTGTTTTCAATATTATTATACATACTAATGAAAGTTCTATGTTTCAGGGAGTCGATGGAGCGTCAGTGAGTGATGGATGTGCTTATTGTGAAAATATAGTCGTTGCATCGCAAGAGGAAGTGGAGACATGCACACACGAGTCGGAGCAACAGCGTCCAGATGTTAAAGTTCGAGGCAAGAAAGTTTCAAAGAAAAGAAAGCAAAAGAAGGTTAGTGTCCCGGTCACTATATTATGTTGTTTTTCACTGTTAATAGTTCAATACTGTAAGTTGTGTTTAAACTGAACATCCCTTTTCCAATCTGTCCTCTAGTTGCGAGTGGGTGTACGAACTAGATCTACACAGACAGTGAAGCGAACGAGAGATGTTGCTTGTCAAACCTTTTGGCAGGGACTTGAGACTGGAGATGCATCGTGCCAATGGGAAGAATATGAAGTGATTGACAACGGAGCTATACTACCACCACAAATCATTGATAGTGAATGTCCTCCTGGTAGTTCGGATGCAGTCGGAGATAAATTCACAGAATCCACACCCGCAAAAACTAAGACCGCGAGAAAGTTGAAGAAATTGTTTTTTTCTCCCATCGCCGGTGAAGGAACAGATGTTTCAATGGAAGAGAATGTAATGGACGACAATGAAACACCATCAATATCACTGAACATAGCGGAAGATGATATCAGAGATTCTACCTTTCATGTGAGTGACATGTCCTCAACGTTACAGGCCGAACCAGCTGGGATGCAGAGTGACAATATAAGGAAAGAGGCCAAATTCATTGTATTCGATAGTTGTTTGATTGATATTATTATTATGCTGAAATGTGGGCATTTGGTTGGTGGGGAAGTATGTGGGGAGCCATTGATTAATGTGACTCGTGCAATTCGAGGCACTAACCTAAAAATACATGCCACCTGTACACAATATCATCCGTTCTCATGGTCTGCACAACCCGTGCTGGGGCAACTGCCAGCAGGCAATCTACTTTGTGCAGCGGCCGCACTTTTTAGTGGTTCAAGTTTTAAAAAGTTAGAGTCTTTCTTTCAGTTTGTGGGAATCCATTTCATTGCGAAAACTCAGTTCTACAAATACCAAACCGATTATCTATTTCCAGCCATTAGCGAAGCTTGGAGAATGGAAAAAATGTCTATTGAAAGTACATTCGCGGGCAAACGGTTCAGGCTAGCCGGTGATGGACAGTGCGACAGCCCAGGATTTTCAGCCAAGTACTGCACCTACCACTTTCAGGACATGGAAAGTAAGAAAATTGTGAGTTCGGTGGTCGTGCAGGTGTCACAAAGTACATCCTCAGTGGCCATGGAGAAAGTTGGCTTTGTAGCATCATTGCAAGAACTACAATCGCGGGGAATGGTGATCGACCTGATAGCCACGGACAGACACGTTTCAATTGCCAAGACAATGAGAGAAGAGTACAAAAATATAAATCACCAATTTGACGTATGGCATCTTGCAAAATTAATCAATAAAAAAATGTCGGCTGCAGGTAAAAAAAAAGATACGAAAGATATTACACAGTGGTCCAAGTCAATCAGCAACCATCTTTGGTAGAGCTCAAAAACATGTGGAGGGTCGTTGGAAATTCTACTGGAAAAATGGCGGTCAGTAATGTTACACTGTACTAACGTTCACCGTTGGAACACGAACCAACATTTCCACAATTGTGAACATGGCCTTTTGTCCACAGAGGAGGCACGGAAGAAGAAGTGGTTGATTCCTTCATCGCCCACTCACAAAGCCATTGAAAAGATTGTATTTGATAAAACTATAACAAAAGATTTGAGGGGACTCACGGAATTCTGCCACACAGGAGATTTGGAGGTGTTCCACAATATGTGCCTAAAGTACAGGCCAAAACGATTGCATTTTGGCATGGAGGGCATGATAAATCGGACTCTTCTAGCGGTCTTGGCACATAACCATAATGTTGGCCGTCAACAAAGTAGGACGACCGGAACTTTAGGGACGCTTCGCTACAATAAGGCCTTCACTAAAAGAAGTAAACAATGGGTGATCAAACCAGTGTTTGAGGATATGCAATATGAGTTTATTGAGAGACTTATTGTCGATGTCATAGATAGGCACATACATGGAGTTGTGAACGAACCTGTGCAGGGGACAACTGCATTGCCACCCAACATTGCCTCTGTTCCATGTCCACCTAAAGCAGAGCTCATTGAGAAATACACATCGCGGTTTAAATGATTGTAATTTGATTGTCTGTTCTCTCGAGTCTGCTCATGTCGCAGGCCCATTGAATGCTATGTATTGTGTAAATAAAAGTGATTGCTCAGCGTACATGCAATGTGTCTCTCCACCCTTGCCCCTCCCTTCACCGTGCAGTAGTGCGAACCACCCGGGTGTCACCTGTGACTTTGCTCTCGAGTCTGCTCATGTCGCAGGCCCATTGAATGCTATGTATTGTGTAAATAAAAGTGATTGCTCAGCGTACATGCAATGTGTCTCTCCACCCTTGCCCCTCCCTTCACCGTGCAGTAGTGCGAACCACCCGGGTGTCACCTGTGACTTTGCTCTCGAGTCTGCTCATGTCGCAGGCCCATTGAATGCTATGTATTGTGTAAATAAAAGTGATTGCTCAGCGTACATGCAATGTGTCTCTCCATCCTTGTTCATTTGCGCATTGAATTAAACCAAACAGTAATATAAATCATTTTTCAAAATATATAGAATGTCTCCGTATTTATGGTTCTCTGGGGCTGCAAATACACGCACACAAAATGCAAAGATGGAGGGTAAATTTAAAGTCCTGTGAGATGGCCTTACACTGAATGTAGCTAACTAGGAATGTGTGCTCGTTCAAAGTGAAGATCAGCTGCTTTGATTTTTTGCTTGGGTGCCGGAATGGCCCACGACTCAGTATAAGGTTCTATTGTTATTTGACCTTGACAGGCCGGGACCATCCCGAAAGACTTCTTTTTGGGGGTGTGGTGCAGTAACGTGAAAGATAATGAATATAATTTCCGAAACGAAAGCCATTTAATGTTCGTTCATTAGAAGAAATCACGTCGGCATAGAAGGAGTGTTATTTCGTGGCTGCCCGACACACAGATACAATGGAAATTGCAAATATAATGTAAGTAACTCTTTAGATGAGTTTATACCGCAATTTAATTACTATACAGTAGCTTTAAAGACGGGTTAAGGTGTACTTGTTCGTTCTATCTATGTGGCATATTGTTTTGTACCGCGCACTATCTTGAGGAGAACCATCTCCTTTTACGGAAGCACCTCAAAACCTTCCTCTTTGCTTCTGCTTTCTCTCTCCCTCTCCCCTGCTACAACTGGTCCACTGTCTGCGACCTCGGTCCTGGGCCCTTCCACTCTCCACCTGCACTGCCTCCCTGTCAACCCCTGCACTGGGGGACTGTCTCAGTATCCTACAGCCCCCCCTTCCCAGCACTTGTTCTGCACTTACCTTGCACTCGCCACCAGCTGGCCCTATGTATTTATTATTTTATGCTACTTACCTTGTACTCCACTTCCCCCCTCCCCTTCCCCTTTTACCTTCCCCCTACCCCTGCACTTGGGCAATCTGAATTACACCTGGCCTAGTAGGGTTGTTGTCTGTCTTCTCCTTGACCCCCCCTCCCTGCCTCGCCACGCCTTGAAACACTTGTGTATAGGCGCGTTGCAAATGCCATATTATATCATATCAGTGACGAAGTGGTCCACTGGCGCTCAGGCGGCTCTGAAAAAGGTGGAGGAGAGGGGGTGGGTTACTGGAAATGACGTATAATACCCAGTTGCACTGTCCTAGCTATGAAACAATTTCCCGACCTAATATATAAAATGAATAATTTTAATAAAGATCTGATGGTGAGACTAATTTCATTTTTTATGTTTTTAAAACAGGTACATCCTGCTTTACTGTCCATGTCACGAATACCAGACACCGGCGGATGGCTTTTATAGCCGCCAGTTGCTTCTCCGCGTGAACAACGTTACCACCCTGACCATTTTATGAATATTCTATAAACATTTGATGTCCAATAAATGTACTTTGCCAAATGTACAATCTTGCCGTTTGCTTTTAAACCACAGTTTCATATTTCGAATTGTGCCGCTGTATTGTGAGATGATCAAAGACCCTGTGTACAGCAAAGGAACATCGCGTGCCTCAAGACGAACTATTTTGGATCGAGAGCAAATAAAAATGCAAATCGCTGAATATTCTCTAAACATTTGATGTCAAATAAATGTACTTCACCAAATTTACAATCTTGCGGTTTGATTTGAAAGTACAGTTTCATATTCCGAATTGTGGCGCGCTGTGTTGTGAGCTGATCTGTGTTGGTTTCCGGGTTCTGTGTGGAGTCGCGTAGAAGACGCCTGGGCGCGTTTGCCTACGCAGCACAGTCACATCACGGATAGAGGCGGGGAATATGAATGTTTTGATAAAGTCTGTTTCAGGGGCGGGGGATTTGATTTAGTGCCGCAAAAGCAGGTCAGCCAGGGCGATGCGGAAAGTGATAGGATTATCACAAAATGGCAGCTGATTTCGAGTGCGTTAATGGACGAAAAGTCGGGTAAGGTCCATAGGAAAGTTTTATACGATCTACCGATTTATGCTTAAAAACACATGGCCGAACCGTAGGGACAATAAAAAAAAAGTCCCGGAACTATCCTTTAACATTTATTCTAAACCTTCCAGCCATCACCTCTTTTGTTTTACATCTTGTGTTGGAAGACTTGAATGTACACTACTGTGTTCATGTCTCTTAGGGCATGGTAGTTGATCGTTCTAACAACGTGCTTCAATACAGCAAAAAAACATTAAAACAACCTTCAACAGAAATGTACATGTTCAGTTATTATTGAGTACTTAGTGACAATCTGTAAATAGCTAAAGACTGTGTCGAGCCCCAGCTTCTGAATGTAAATAAAATTCCTGAAGTCACTTATGCATACTCTCAACTGGAGCCATTAATAGTACTGGCATTAAAAAAAATTAGACAAGAAACATGACAAAGAAAAATATTCTTTAAGCAAATACTCAAAAATGCAAAACAAATACAGTCTTCTATCTTAAAGAAGAATATGGAAAAGACAAAACTCGTAATAATCAAAAGTGGTTCAGACATGTGATCTGGTAGTAAGAAACAATGGACATGCCTGCTCAGCTGCTAAGGTGTACAGCAGTCGGATGACCTGTCTAACGCAAAATCATATGCAGAACTGCTTCAGAGGAAGCAATTCAAATTCCACTCTCCATTAATTCCATTAGGATTTAGCGTGTCCAACTGGCCTATCCAAAAGCCGTATCTATGTGCCCTTAGCCTTTTCTTTGGCCTTTTGTGTTGATAGTTTCCAGTACGTGGAACTTCAATTGGGAGACACTATGCCCTTTCTCATTGAAGTGTTTCGCCACTGCAGAGGCAGCATTCTTGTTTCTCATGCACAATTTATGCTCATTCATGCTTGTGCAGATTTTTCTTCCTGTTTCCCCAACATAGTATATGCCACATGGGAATCATATACAGTATACTGCTTTTTCTGTAAGGCAAGTTGCATACGTTTTTAAAGGTATTCTTTCGCCTGTACCTGGTTGAAATACTGCAGGTCCTTTGATGATATTGTTGTCAATTCACACAGTTTAAGAAGGTAAAAGTCCCTATGTTCTTAGTTGTCAGTTGCTGTTTGGTATTAGTTTTGGTACTGACAAGTAGGTTTCTTAAGTTATTACTCCTTTGGTAGGTGAACATTGGAGGATTGCTAAATAAGTCCCTTGTCCTTTCATCACTGGTCAGGATATTCCAGTGTTTGGTGATGCATTTCCTAATTTGATGGCTCTGGGTAGAACATTTAGAGACATACACCATTGGGGGTGCAGTTCTTACAACGTTGATGTTCAGTAAATCTTCACGTCTTTTGGTGCCAGTTTTGGATATTGCCGTTGTCAGGTCACTTTCTGGGTACCCCCTTTCTCTTAGTTCGGTGCACAAAACAGCCAATTGTGCATCACATTCAGATTGGTCGCTCACAATTCTTTTGATTCTCAGCATCTGTCCGTGGGGTAAGTTGTTAAGCGTATGTTGTGGTTGAAAGCTCAATCTGTATAACAGATTGTTCCTGTCCGTTGCTTTAGTAAACAACATTGTTGATATTTGGTGATCTTGATGCTCTTAGACCATACTGTATGGTTAAGGTTGGACTTCGAATTTGTGTATAAATCTGTTGGCGTAGGCCAGTGCCAAGGTTGCTCCCATGGCAGTTACTGATGTTTGTAAATAGAATATGTTGTGTCTGAAATAAGAATTATTGTCAATAAACTGTATAAGTACGATGATAAATTCTTTCAATGCTCCAATTTTTTCTTCTTGTAAGAGAAGCCATTCGACAGCTTCCTGAATTGGTCATGGGGAATACTGGTGTACAGACCACATACATCAATCGTAAAAAAGATATTCTTCTCACTCAGCTGTATTGAATTAAGCATCTGTAGGAAGTGAGGGCTGTCCTTGATGTATGTGGATGTTATCTGTATTCGGGGTTGAAGAAAAAAATTGATATAGGTGCCCAATGATGTAAGATGGCTCCTGTGGCTGCAACTATTGCACCTCCAGGTGGGTTTACTAGGCTTTAATGTTAATGTCTTTGCCTGTTTGGTCGATGGCATCCAGGTGGCTGAACACGCCGGCAAGCTCCTGTGTTATATAGCGCCCAATCTCCGCAACATTGCCGATCATGAGCTGCTGTTGGAGGAGTTCGCTGAGTCACTCGGGTTGCTCCACCCCTGGAGCCCGCAGGCTGTAATGGTTGAGGTGCAGCCTGAGGGTGGGCTCTGAGAGAAGCAACGTCTCAGGCCCACGACTTGGGCACAACATGGCTGAGAAACTTTGTGGGGAGTGACGATGGGGGGAGGTGATGTGCATGGAATCTCCACTGCTGGTTTCCTGCTAGTAAACCTCCACCTGTGCGAGGGGCATGCTGTCCTCTGCCCGCACCTCTTGCATTGCCTCCTCTGCAGACAGAGCGATTTGAATACCCACACACCTGTGTGCTGCTGGTGACTCTGCACAGTGCTCCTCCTGTGTGGGGAGATGTGTTCCCTTCAGTCCTCTGCCTGTGCCCTCGGTGGGTACACTCCAGACAGCCAGGTGTTGTCCTCCATCCTCACTGCTGTCAGAGCGTTCCACAGGGGCCCCTTCCTCTTTCGTCACAGCTGCAAAGTGGAAAGAAAAGGAGACATGTCAGTGTGTGGCTTAGATAGGATGCATTCTGATGAGTGGCATTACTGATGCAACATGTGTCTCTGGTTTTGAATGCACACAGCCCTCACACATCTTCCCATTGCAATGCCGACCCACTGTTGCGGCCTATGTATGCATGGCCCCTGTAAGCGTGTTGCTGCGGCCATTGGCGATGTGTTGTGCATGTATGTGAAAGGTGGTGCTGTGAGGTATCTTGTGTGTGATGGTATGGTTGCAGCCCCATGATTCATTGCTTGTCTATGCATGCAGGTAATGGTGCATTGCATGTGGCTTTGTGTCTGATGGTTGCTGGCGGTATCGCTGCTCATGCAGGGGTGGTGTGGGATTTCTTGCTTGGTACCAGTGCACAGGTGGCTCATGTGACATGGAGTGATGCTCTTTTTGCTGGTAACTGACGCAGCAATGTGACTGGGGGTGTGTGTGTTTTCTTTTTTTTTTCTTTTTTTAACATCTTTATTTAAGTCGGTTGCAGCATGGAGAATCATTGCATACATGAAGAATAAACCATTTGAAATGAGTCACAGACAGAAAACCCCCTAGAGTCTACCCTTCACACCGCCCATCTTCCCTCCCCTGCCTCACCTTAGCAACATCATATAGCGACTACTATGCTTGCAAGAATAATCTGGGCAGTTGCGATTTGCCCATAAAAGCTAGGAACTCAGTGTCATAGGCTAGGAGCTGGGACCAGATCTCTGAAAACTGATGTAACCTGCCCTCTTTGGCTGCTGTAATTTTCTCTGCCACTAATATGTCTCAGAGTTTAACCCACCATAAGGCAAGTATGGGGTCCAGAACCAGGCTACAGTGATCTTTGCAGCCAGGAGGAGTTGAGCAATCAGCGTGGCCATTCTCCAAGGTCCGGAAACTGGTGCCCCTAGCAGAAGCACCTTGGGCTGAAGAGGAAGCCTGATGTGAGTGATGTCTTCAATATAGTCAAGAATCTTCACCCAGAAGGTATGAATTAGGGGACAGGCCCACCACATATGAAAGTACGAGCCTTGTGCTCTGCATTTCCACCAACATGATGGGCTCAGGGACCCCAGCATCTGATGTAACTGAGTTGGGGGAAGGCACCACTGAAGTATCAGCTTAAGGGCGCATTCTTCGTTTGTTACATAAGTGGAAGAAGAGTGGCCCCCCGTCACAATGTCCAGCCATTCATGGTCATCCAGCGAGCGACTGAGATCCTCCTCCCATTGGGACATATATTTGGGTTGAGCAGCGAGCAGGTCAAGTTGTATCAGTTTGTATATCTTAGATATCTTGCCCACATGGGACCCATCTTGCAGGGTAAGCTCTATTTTCCCCAGACTGCGGGTGGCTCCCTGTTTCACCTTGGGGCACGTGATCCAGTGGTGAATTTGGGCGTATGTGAATCTGTCTACTTTAGTAAAATGGAATTTCCCCTTACAAAATTCAAAAGTACCAGGCTGGCCATCGTGAAACAGGTCTGCTACAGTGAGCAATCCCCCATGAATCCAGTGCCCAAAGTGACCGGGTTGCAGGCCTGGGGAGAAGGGTTATGAAAAATTGGTGCGAGTGGGCCTATACTTCCCGGGGTCCCTTTGTACCTTAACACCCAGTCCCAGACCTTTTCAGAAGTTTTAGTGGAAGAGAGCTGAGCGGGCCATGTTTTTCGCATCAAGTGGGGAACGTGTGGGAGGGAATGAAGTGGCAGTGAAATCCTGCACTGTTCAATTTGAACCCATTTTGGTTTGTTAGATGGAACCCGCTAGGCAAAGAGCCTCGCCAATTGTGCAACGGCATAGTAGTGAAGTAACATTGGGATCCCTAGGCCCACCATATGTAGATTTCCCCTGATCACCTTTTTAGGAATTCTAGATTTCCTGCCCCCCAAATAAACCAAAAGACCTCCTGTTGTAAGTGAAGAAGGGGGTTTAACAGAATCTTCACTGGGAGGGCCGAACAGAAGTATAAGAACTGGGATTTTACAGGCCGTAAAGCATCCCATTAATGAGATTTCCTCATTCAACCATCTTACCAGATCAGCTTCCAATGCTTTGAAAAGAGGTGGAAAGTTGGTTGCATAGAGCTTTTCTGGAGAGGCTGCAATTCGCACCCCCAGGTAAAGAGTCCCTGTTCCATTTAATTGGGCAAATCGATTGGAGGGAGAGAAAGCCATTTGCAGTTAAACCCACCCCTACCGCTACTGATTTCTTGTAATGAATTTACAAACCTGCCACCTGCCCAAAGGAATTTAATACTGAGAGAGAATGCTCTAGGGAGGCTTGCGTGTTAGTTAAGGTAAGTAGGACGTCATTTGCATAAATAGATATTTGATGCTGCATCTGGCCGATCACCAGTCCCTCTATAGAGGGGTTATTTTGTGTCTTTTTGGGCCCCGGGCTCCATTATTAAGGCAAATAATAATGGGGTGAGGGGGTTATCCCTGCCTACTTCTGCAAGTGAGTGGGATGGGGGCTGTGTGTTGCACGTGAACTCATAGGGAGGTTTTCAGGGCACTATTGTTAGCTAAAATCATTTAATGAAAAATTGGTCCAAATTGAAAAGCTTCTAGGGTGGCCATTAACAAAGCCCAGTTGACTTTGTCGAAAAACTTAGTATCATCCAAGGCTAACAGAGCCAGTTTATAATGATCCGAGGCTGCCACCTCAACCAGGTTTAGGGCCTGATGAATATTGTCCCCCATCGACCTGCCCGGAATAAATCCTGTTTGATCAGGGTCGATAAGTTGGGGGAGGACTCGGGACAAACGGTTGTCTAGAACTTTTGCATAGATATTGGCATCAAGGTTAAGCAATTAAATTGGCCTGTAAGAGGTGCAATCTTTCGGGTCTTTTCCAGGCTTTAGCAATAAGATTGTTGAAGACATTAGCATGGAGGGGGTGGTGGATCCGGCCAGTTGGAAGGAATTGAACAGAGTCGTTAGTGGAGACACCAACTGGGCCCAAAAGATTTTATAGAATTTGTTTGTGAACCCATCTGTGATAAGGGCCCTGGATTTTGAAGATTTGGTAACTACATCTACCTCCTCCATGGTAATTGGGGTTCAAGGGCTTTTCTTTTGGCTTCTGGAAGGGGCGGTAGGGAGGCTTCTCGTATATATTGTGTCTGTTCTGCCAGATTTTGCGGGGGTGCTGTCATAGTGTCGGTCAAGTGAGCGGCAGTTAGTTCAAGCTTTAAGTCTTCCGATATTGTACTTCCCCCAGAGAATCCCGTACGTCCACTATGAAATTGCGTTGTCTAACCGTGGCCAGTTTTTTTACTAAAAATCTATTAGCCTTGTTTCCTTTAGCGTAGTATCCCTGTTTCGTGGTCAGAAGAGATTGAGCCGTTTCCTCCGCATACAGGGCCTCGAGTTTATTTCGGGCTAGCTGCAGGGATCGATGACTTTTAGGGGACCACTTTTTTATGTTTGTCTTCTGCCTCAGCTATTTCTCTCTCTAGTTGGGCTCGTTTTTCCCAAGCTGCCATAAGTTTGCTCCTAACGACCGCCTTCACTGCATCCCAAGTGATCGCCTCTGATATGAGGTTGACAGGATTCTCCCGGAAATAGTTGCAAATCGCTTTTGCTATAGCGTCCCTTAGCGACATATCGTTCAGGATTGGGTCAAATAATCACCACTGCGGTCTCGGAGGGGGCGCAGGGTCACAGATGCAGGCTGTCAACCAGACAGGGGCTTGGTCTGATAGGATCCTGGGCTCAATCTTTACTTCCTCCATGTACTGCAGAAGGAGGGGGTAGCCAATAGGAGGTCAACATGGGAGGAGGTGCGGTGAACAGGTGTCTTCCACGCCCATAGTTCTAAAAAAAATGGAGCAGACTCAGGGAAATCTTGAAATCCCACTCAATTATAATCTGACCTTTTAAAAAGGGGAGGAGAATGCACTCCAATTCTTGTAGAAATGTCGCCTGTTCTTCGTTGGGGGCATAGATCGAGATTAACGTATGGTTGTCCAAATAGCAGCCCCTTAACCTCTGTATAGCGACCCCCTGGGTCTTGCAGAGAGCCCAGTTCCATGAATGGTGTTTCTTGAGGGACGAGAATGGCAGTCCCCCCTTTTTTGATCCGCTGGGAGCGTGAAATTGTGTCTGGGATTCTCTATTTCGCAATCGATTCACATCTAGTGGGGCCAGGTGATTCTCTTGTAGCATTGCCACCGATCCCTTTAAGTTGTTTAGGTGTAGTAACATCGATTTTCATTTTAATGGGGAGTTCAAGCCTTTGACTTTGAGCGTTACAAAGGTATGTTTTTGGTGTGGTGGGAGCATCTGTGGGGGATCCATCTCTGTTAGGGTGGGGGGAGGTGATTGGTGCGCTTCATCTGCCATGTAATTGCCTCTGGCCTCCAACTACACATGACAAGTAAGCTAACTCAGAAAAAAAACAAATTTAAGGCTAAAGTCCAACCTTTGAACTGTAACCAGAATATAGAACTGAAATAGGGGCCTTCACCCCATCTGCCATTGGGTGCAATTGCACTCCCGGCTAGGCATGGGCCGTGTGAAGGCCGGGGTTAGAAGGGTTTTGCTTCCCAAAGTGTTACTGAGAACCCATGGACAGACACCAGTAGAGTGGGGTATGCCAGGGATCCATCGGTATGTGGTCAAGTCTGTTGCGGGGATACCATGGGTTTCTGCCCCCTGGCCACCATCGCTTAGGTGTTGCATTTCAGGTTGGGAGCATCTCGATTCAGAGGAGTGGGAGGTTTTATAGGAGGGTCTGTGCCATCATCGGGAGCGGCCTTTCATAAGATGTCCTTGGCTTCTTCTAGAGAGCTGATGATCCGAGTCGTGTTCTCTAGGGTGAATTGCAGTGCAGCGTGAAACAGCCATCGGTACCAGACCTTTTGATCCTGCAGAAGCGCTGTCAGTGGCCTGAGAACCCTCTGCCTTTGTATAGTCACCATTGAGAGGTCTTAAAATAAAATTCGAACTGGTGCCCCATGGAATGTTAGTTCCCCTGTGTCTGGCAAGCCGCCAGAATTTCTTGCTTCACTGTAAAGAAGGCGACCTGTGTGATAACATCAGGGTAGGGGGGAGTCTGGTGTCCGGTCCAGAAGAAGCATCACTTTATCAAGGTGTGGTAGAAGTGTTTGGAAGAGATTCCTTATGTATTCATCCAAGGCTTTGTCCGGGATTGATGAGGGGACCTATTCTCCATGTCTTCTTGTTTGTACTCCATGGCCTCAATTTTCCTTTCCAGTACCTGAATCCTTTGGTCCATCGTCTGGTCCTCTGCTTCCCCGAGACATCGCTCCACCTCCAGGACCTCATGATCCAGACGGTCCACTTTTGATGAAATTTCAGTCATGCAGCTGCAGAATTCTAATTTAATTTCTAACATGAAGGACTGAAGGTCATCCTTTGTGGCTAGTTGACCTGTGGGTTGCTCCGGCGAGTGTATTTGAGTTTTTGCTGCCTCCTTTTTCTTGTCTCTGTCCTGTGGTGGCAGGAGGATGGCAATATCTGCTGTCTATGGCGGCTTCTGTTGTTTGGACATTGTTTAAGTGCTCAGTGTAGCCGTGGGCCCCCCTCTCAGCCTGCCCTGCTAGATTCTGGCTGTCGTCTCTTGCCCCAGTGCTATATCTTCCACCTCTACTTGCCAAGGAGAGTGTGCTTCACCAATGAGTCCAAGATCTGTGGCCAGGGGCCCCGGGTCCTCCTCCCACCAGGGAGTAGGGGCAAGGGCATTGGCCCCATGAGAGTGGTCCTGGGGAGACAACTGCACTGTGGTGGCCCAGGTGGACTCCCCACTCTGCCTTCCATTCCTCAGCCCACCAGCAGCAAGGGCCACAGGACGACTGTTGGTGCTTTGCTTATGGGGGCTAGAAGGCAGCTGAGCGCCTTATCCCCCCATGTCCCCGGAGTGACTGCTGGGCTGGGCAAGGGAGGGAGTTATTCAGCATTGCAGCCGGGCAGACAAATCTTGCAGAATGGATTTCCTTCAGTAGGCAAGAGGTCACCCGTTGTGGTGGTACTCTGCGTTGGCTCCTCCACCGGCTCTATGTCTCCTGTGGGAAGTTCACCTCCTCAATGGTTGCATTCTCCCTGGGCGGACCACCCAATTGGGGGAAGCAGCTGGGTGACGGAGGGAGATGTCCCTTGGCTGGACGCTGCCATCTTGGGGTGAGCTGCATCATGGGCTCCACAGAGCTATACTTCCAAATTGATCAGCTCCCAAGGTGGACTTCCCATGTCATGCCTCTGGCCTGTTAGGGTGCATGGGTCTCTCAACTGGGCTATGAAGCCATTTACCCGAGGCTTCTCACGGAGGCTCTCACAGAAGCGACCACATTGCCGGCGCTTCAAGCCACACACCTCATGTGTGTGTTTTCTGTCAAGTCTGGGATACATGTTTCAGTGGTGGTATGTGCCATGTGGTATGCCGACATGTGTGTGTCATGTGTATGTGTGTTCTGTGGGCATGTGCTTTCAGGTCCATTTGCGGCCTTTGTGCTAAGGCGTGTCCTTTGTGCCGTAGGGTGATGTGTGCAGTGTACAAGCATCCGGAGCATGCAAGTCTGGTGGCTGTGGATGAATTCTACCATCAGGTCCACCTCATATTTAGTGATGTTCATCTTGTTGTAGGACCTCCTTTGCAGCTTCCATGTTGCAGGACACCACAACCTATGCAGCGATTGGGGCCACATGTGTATGGTATTTATTGTTTGTCAAGGGTGTAGGTGTAGGTGGTTGACTCTGATTGGGTTGTGTGAGGGGTCGGAAATGTGAGGCAGACAACTTTGTAAAGAGTTTTCAACTTTAGCCATTTTATTAAATAAAAAGGATGGATAAACGCCTCACTATCCCTACCCTGACAAGGATGTCCCTGCCTACAATAAGCTAAAGGAAACAGTGTAACAAAAGGATATCTGTCCCTAACACTTATACATTCAATAAAACAATAAGGAAATGGATGACAGTTCAATTCAACAAGTATATATCACATATAACCACATTCACAATATGGCCACTGTTTCTTCTCGTAACCTGAGTGAATTCCCCTTCCCCAGGTTTTGCTCCACAGTTCAAAAGAAATCAGTAAATCCTGGTTTGCTACAAAGTTCCAACCCAGTTCCTGAGGATTCAAATTAGATAACAAAAGTTCAGTTGTTTTCACAATGTACCAAAATAAATAATATGTTCCAACTCCTCCGGGAGTAAAACAGGTTTTATGTTCGTCTTCTTCAAGTAACCAACAACTGTCTTTATCAGGATGGTTTGCCACAACTTTGATTTCAAAATAATTAGTGTGTTCCAGCTCTTCCTGGAGTAAGAACAGGTTTAAACAACAACAATTGTCTTGGTCAGGATGACTTTCCACAACTTGGATTTCAAAAGAAACAGTGTCTTCTCCACAGTAAATTAAATGAGTCGTCTTGGTCAGAACCACAGTTCAGCACTCTATCTACTATTACCTTGTTGACTCCTGTACCAGGCATTCTACTTCCACAACTTTGTTATGTGGGTATACTCACCTGCCCACTCAATGATTCACAAAATAACAAAGTGTGCTTCAGTGGTAACTTCCAATCCAGAACAACAACAACGTCACAAGGTTTCTGTGGTATTAGTTTTTTAAAGCAGCTTTGGGGAAACAAGGAACCACATTAGTGCTCTTTAGGATTCCCCGGCAACTATGCTCCTCTCCCTCTGGATAATTCTCTCCAGAAGAGCAGCCTGTGTGCCACCTTTCTTTCCCCTCTACACCAACAACCAAACAGTGACCAGGATATGGTATCACTCTGCTTTTGTCTTGGCTTTGGCAATGTGTGTTTATGTCAATTGGTGATCTGTACGTCACAACATATAAATAGCAAGTCTTCCCCAATGTTCCCCTCTCGCCTTAAACAATGTTTATGCTATTGATATTGTTGAGGTCTTAAACACTCTTGACTTGGGTATTGCCGGTATGATTTTGGTTTTAACAAAGCTTCCCCAAGGGGTTTTTGGGCCTTCCATCAACTCAAACTCTTGCTTGCATATTCATTCTGCTTCAACCAAAGTACAGACTTTGAACAGTTCGGTATTCAGAATTGTCAATGGGACTCCTTTCACTCACACACAAGCAAATCTGCCTGCTGAGAACAAGTGCGCAGCGTAGGAGTTCTCCAGAGTCACTTGCACACCGTGAACTCACCAGGTAAGTCGCTCACTCATGCTCTGCTTGGTGTTCGCAGTTCTTCTGGTGTTGTGGCTTCCTGCGGTTGGACAAACAGCCTCTTCTAGTCCACCTCCACTCACACCACTCGAACCTGGAGCTCCTGCAGGGAGGTTCAGGTGCAACCCAGCCACCTGGAACATTTGGTGGGGGCACACTTCCCTTGCTGCTTCTGCATCCCATTGCACAACGTCTGCACAATTAATTTACAATGGGTAAGCATTCTCTGCACACTTCCCACTGTGTGACCTCTGAAACAGGGACAACTTGAGGCAAAGACCCTCTCACGACAGGTCACCACTACTGGCTTCTCCGTGGCTTTGCCACCTTTTCCCACCTGTAACTTCCACTTCAGCAGCATACACTGTACACACTGCTTTCTCCTCCCCTGCTGCTCTACTGCCTGCACCTGAGGGGGCCTTTTAAGCCTCCCAGTCTCCCTCAGGTGTAGATCATTTTTATTAATAAGCTGACTGCGCCTACAGCAGTGTTCCTCTGCATCCCTCTTCCTTGTCCCAGTACTGAGGGAATTATGGGACTTGAAGTCCCTTTCAACAAAGTTAGTTCATATAACCTTTTCTAATTTGCATTAAGCCATTAAAAGATTGGAGTTTCAAGGAAAATTAAACAAGGTGGGTTCTCCTTCCTCCAGGTCTGTTCCCCCTCCCATGTGATCCTCCCACAGAACACAACCCCCAGGGTCGGGATCATAAAGCGTCTGCCTTTTGAGGGCGGTGTTGAGCAGCCATGGGAAATGGCCACCTGATTGCAAGGCTCTGGCCCCATCTGCAATCATTTTACTTATAAATACTCTTACGTGCCTAATTCAGGAACTTTAAACAGCGATTAGGTAAGAGGACGGGACCAAGAACCTGCAGTCCAAGTGTGAGTTCCCAGGCCATCATATTGTCAGAGCTATAACTATCCGAAAAAAAGTGGCACAGTGGGGCACCAGCAACGGCGTATGAGGCAGCTCGAAGGAGGGAGGAGCTGACTCCGAGTGAGGGCTGGCGAGAGCCAGGTCCTGGGACAATCGGAAGCGAGGAAATCCTAGCCTCAAAGAATTTAGCAGGCTACAACTGCGGTGGTGGAGAAGCAAGGAGCTGAAGGGAACCGGTGCCCCTTAATTAAACCAACAAGCGGAGGAAGGACCCCAATAGCACGGCCCCGCCTTGCAGCTAAGGAGACTGCATGCGACCGTACACCACCGTAGACCACCACGATCCAGGGAGAAGATTCAGGAAGAGGCGACGGCTCCCTGGGCGTGCCTGAAGCCGGTGAGTGCGACCCCGCCACCCCAACCCCTGGTGAGGGATAGCGGGTCGTCGGTGTCCTGATGCTGGCGATAAGGCCCCGGGACTCAGAGCTTGTAACCGATCTCCCCAAAGGGCAGGCAACATCGGAAGCAGGCAGGGTGGAGCGACTGATAAAGGGCTACACCGCGGCATGAGCAAGAACGTAAAAATCCTTGCATACAGAGCGCATTGCCCCTTTGGGTCAGGGGTGCGGGGCCTGGAAAGAGGAGTTGAACCGCTCAGGATCAAAGGCCCTGCCTCACCTGAGTGGGGCTCGGCTCCCTTGTGACAGCACTTACTCTCGAACCAGAAACAATATCCCTTAACTGCACAATGTTAATAGCGGAACGCCCTAGAAGCAGACCCGAGTGATATAAACACACAGAACAATAATTACATCAGGACATAGCATACACACTAGGTCACCTCATAAGCTCCCGTTTGAGCCAGCAGCAATCAGGCCATATAACACACGGAAGAGGCAGACCTGTCTACAGACGAGAGAGCCGAAACAAGGACAATTGGAACCATACTCGATGGCTCACGCGCATGGGTGACACAACCAGCCTTGAAAAGATACAATCCATGCAGAACCGGCCACAAAAACAAGCAGCCGATCCGGAATCTGGAAAAGGAAGCAGGGTAATCTCCATCAGAGAACATCTAAGGGGATACAACGATAACAGGACCATCAGTTGCATAATACTGCACATTGAACTATAATTGGGACACAAGCTGTGTAGCTTTACCAGTGACAACAGTATAGCCGGTACTAGATAATCCTACTTTAAATGCAATAGAGAGCTCAGCCGTCATCATAGCCTTCTTGGAAGCACAATATATAATCCCTGAGCGGACATAAGGACACCCCAATAACATTGGATGCGATAGAGGCCTTGACACAGCCCCATTGCAAATAAACCCCTCAGGAAGAGTTCAGCCCACTCAGACAATGCCATACTTTGACAGATTTGGAAGCCAAAATACTGAGAAATCACAACAAATTGATAGCGATACAGGAATAACGCATAGCATTATATGCCAGATCAGCCACAGTCTCTGTTAAAAGACACAGCGCATAGTCCACAAACATTAAAGGACCAGAGAGGAGGAAGAGGTCAACGATAAAACGACCAATGTAGCATGACCACTCAACCACAATGCTGTGACTAAAAACCTTGTGATTACTGGACACTGTGAACCAGAAAATGGTGACCGGAGTTGGTGGTGGACGCACACTGAGGATCCAGGCCATAAAACCTCCTGATAACATGACAAAGGGTGCCAATAAGAAAAAGGGTCCCATGGATTAATTTGCTGGTCCCCAGAACTCGGTCCCAGAAATGGCCACCCAGCCCAACACAAGCCAGGGAGGAACCAGGGAAGACAAAACGCGAAAAGATCAGCTCCTTCATACCATGCACAGCAAATTTATGGCAATTAATGTTACGCTTGAGAACATTGTCACCACAATGGTATCCTTGAAAGCAAAGCTTGAAAAAGAAAGCGCCCGCATCAATGAAGTGGAAACAAGAGTCAGCACTACCGAAGACAAACTTGACCGCCATGATCGCGATATAGCATCTTTAATAACAGAATGCAAGAAGATGAAGAATAAATGTGACGACCTAGAATCACGTTCCAGGTGCAACAACATCCGCGTTGTCGGTGTGCCTGAATCTGCATGCAAAGGCCTGATGGAATCTTTCATGGAGAACCTTCTAAAAACACTATTTGACCCCTCTATGCTTTCCTTGCAATTCCTGGTCGAAAGGACGCATCAGGCACTTGCCCCTCCAACACGCCCAGGCGCGCCTCCACGCTCAATAATTGCGAGACTGCTGAATTACAGGGACTGAGATGAAATCCTGCAATTCTTGAGAGAAATGGGGACATTGCGCTTTGAATCAAGTAACATACATATATACCCGGATTTCGCTGCTGGTGTACAGGCACAAAGGAAAACATATGACCCAGTAAAGCATCTCCTCAGGGCGGGTTCGAGTACCATATTCTCTGATCTTCCCAGACAAATTAAGAATTCCACATGGGGGCAGGGCACATTTTTTTGAAACCCCAGCAGAAGCATTTACCTATGTTGAGGCCTCCATCCACACCCCCCACTTTGCCAGAATAGAGAACCGAACGACCCACCGGAACCAAGCACACAAGAATATAGTTATTGAAGTTCGGATGGGGCATATTAGAGCCAGGTCGGGAGGACATGGCAGTCAACATAGCACTTCTGACAGTTTACAAGGTACATGGGATAATACATCATCTTTAAGTTGGGGCAGATGGTGCAAGTGGCGGGCTGGAGGGGGAGTTAATCAAGTTAAAGTAACACGGAGAAAAGGGGGGATGGGAGCCCTCTCACACCCAAGCGCTATAAATGAAAAGGTTGGAGATAAAATGTGCATGTGGTTGAAAGGGTTGGCTAGACAAATAGAAGATTACAGAAGGTACATTGATACAATAAAAGAAATGATCCACACGTTAGAAAGAAATGGCTGACAGCCTGAAATTGATATCATGCAGCGTACACGGGCTAAATAATCCTATAAAAGCCAGGAAGGCCTGGGCCTATTTGGAACAACACTCACCCAGCATAGTGATACTGCAGGAGACTCATGCCCTTAAAGCAACACACAGACAAATTGCACCAAGGTGGGGAAAGCATAGGTACTACACTAGTTATTCATCATAAGCAGGAGGGGTGATTACATTAATACACAAATCCATACATTTTAACGCCAAGTCTACCCACATAGACCCTAATGATCGATTCGTGATTGTTACAGGAAACATAAATAACAAAGCAATAACATTAGTGAACACATATGGTCAGAATATTGATGATCAAGCATTCTACGCCCACAAGGCCGCTTTGATTGGGAAGGGGATGATGTCCCTCTGTTGTGGGGGTGATTTCAGTACAATACTTGATATCACTTAAGACAGATCTAACACTAGAAACTGAGGCAATACGAGAGCAGCATAAATGATGCATCAGATTATGGCACAGTACACACTTATTGACGCATGGAGAGAGGAACAATCAAGCAAAGCGGAATTTATATATTACTCCAGTACAATGCATTTTCCCGAATTGACATCTGGCTAATAACAGTTACATGGTTAGATAAAACATATAGTTCCACCATACTACCGCGCGTCCTGTCGGATCATTCCCCAGTAGTGCTCCATGTAAAACTAACGCCCGAAACAAAATCCCGTCCATTATGGAGAATGGCCCTGTCAGCGCTTATGGACACCACATTGGTTGAAGCCTTAAGAGTAGAGATGGAAACCTTTTTTGAGAATAATGAAGGGTCAGTAGTGAAATATGCTAATATATGGGAAACATTCAAAGTGTGGTTTTGTGGTATGCCTCTACAGCTGGCATACTTAAAAGCATGTGCAGGGAACTGGGCGAACTGGAAGAATCTCTAAAGAAACTAGAGAATGAAGATGGTAAGACCGGGGACAGAGCACTCCTGGGATTAATTAAGGGCAGCCTACTAAAATTCCGAGACTTAGCAGACCACCAAGCCCGATTTATAGTCAAACAAACTCAAGCCCTAAGATACAGCAAAGGGGACTGACCGGGTCACCTTCTTGCAGGAATAGTCAGGGGAGAAAGGGAAATTCAGCATATCACTGGCATCACAAGCCTGGATGGGAGCAATTCTATAAAAACTGGAGAGATAAATAAGATGTTTATGAACTATTATCAAAACCTGTACACTAACTCGAATACAGGAAGAAGTGGATAGATATCTTGAGGAGACTTCCTTAACCAGTCTGGACCGAGAGGCGACAGAAAAACTGAATAGCCTAGTAACATTGGAAGAGATCACCAAAGCTATATCATCGCCTGCATCTGGTAAGGCCCCTGGCCTGGACGGACTGGGGATCGAGCGCTGTAAAACATATAAGGATATACTTGCCCCTCGTCTATTAAAGGTGTGGGAGGAATTGTGTAATACAGGCAGGCTCTCATTCTCCCTGACGGAAGCAGTAATAACAGTTATTTTAAAACCTGGCAACCCCCCCAATGAGATGTCCTCATGACGTCCACTTTCACTGATAAATGCGGACGAAACATTTTTTGCGAAGATTCTGGCAAATAGGCTTCTCCCATACATGCCTAGTTAGTACACCCAGACCAATCTGGCTTCATCCCAGGGAGATCGACCGCCTTAAATCTGCACTGGCTATTCGGATCAATGGCTCAGTTGAACCCGGGTGCGTCCGCTGCAGCCATCATTTTAGATGCCAGAAAAGCATTTGAGTCAGTGTCTTAGAACTTCATATTCGGAGTCTTGAAGTGATTTGGTCTGGGGGACGGGTTCAGAAATTATGTGCAATTATTGTACACTGACCCAATGGCCAAAGTGCATAAGAACTTGAACTACTCCACCCCTTCACACTAGCGAGGGTTGCACCACAGGGGTGTCCCTTCTCCCCTCTCTTGTTTCGCACTGACAATAGAACTGTTAGCAAGTCAGATTAGGGAACTCCACGGCCACAGGGGAATACATATACAGGGTCCGCCACAGGTAATCTCACTGTATGCGGATGACACCCTTTTGTATCATAGAAACCCTAACGAAAATATTAAGCCAGTGTTGGATGAGGTTGGGAAATTCACACTCTGGCTACAGAGTCAATAAAGCTAATTCATATACTATTTCCGCTGACAGAGAACACTATAGAACCGGTGAACCTTCACGGGTTGCGGTGGGCACAAACCACAGTTAAATACCTAGGAGTAATGGTGTCACGAACACGTAAACTACTGTTCGAAAAAAAATCATGAAGAATATTTAAATACCCCAGAACATAAATTAAACCTGTGGGCCAAACATCCTATCTCACTATCTCCTATCTCACTATATGGCAGAATTACACTTTTGAAAATGGTGGTAGTGCCCAAATTATTGTATTTTTGCAATACTATCCCAATATGGCCAGGGTGGGAGTTTTTTACCAGACTACAAACACTCGCTGTACGATTCATGTAGGAGGGGGTGGAACAGCCAGGAAGTGGGAATTCCCTGCGGAGCCATACAGTAGGGGTGGTCTGGCTGCCCTAGATTTTGAACTCTACTACCTGTCAGCCCAGGCGCATTATACAGTGTATTGGTATGGGCCAGACACTGAAACACCACAAAAGAAATTGGAGGACTATGGGGCGTCTCCGACTGATCTCAAATTGGTCATACTAAGCGACCATTATGTAGATTCATGCCCATATGATCCAGTGCACACCACAGTGGACGCATTAGAGACGAATAAATGGCAGACTGGGCACGATCAATCCATACTGCAGCAGCATCCCACTACGGAACTGCCTGGATCTTCCTCCCTCATTTGATGCAGATATCCAAACGACATGGGACTCGGGCAAAGAAATGAAACTTGGCGACCATTATCGAGGGGTAGGTTCATCACAATAGAAGAATTTAAAGCTAGGCTAGGAGGCAACCCAGCACATGTGCTGCAATACTATCGTATGCGTGCAGCCATAAAAAAGAAATGGCTGTCGTTCCTGAACCAAGTGAATGTATTGAGATTGTGGCACTTGGAGACAGTTAAAAGGGTCTAATAGCAAGATTATGTGCTAAGGTACAAAATGGGAAAGACCAACATAGTAAGAAGAAAAAGCCGAGCAGGTGGGTACCACCTATTGTTTATATCAATTGTATAAGTTAGAGAAAGTCTCTTAACTTTAAAAATTCAATTTATTAGTTTTTTTAGGAGCAGACCGTAAAAACACCCAGAGACACCTGGGTTTGTAATAGACCAATGTAAAAAAAAAGCAGAGTGTGACACACCCTGCTAAACGGTCGCTCTCTCTGGTGTACCTCAATTGAAGTTACTAATCATTATTGAAAAAATTACTTGGAGTTTTTCAAAGGAAAATTGTCAATAAGAGTAGATCCAGGTTCAATTTCTGTTCAAAGAGCAAGCACAGAAGTAGTTGTGTCTTGAATTTCGAACTCATATGTACTTATACTGTTTCCTTAGTTTACTATTGCCTGGAAGATAGCAAACAGACCGACTAGGTAGATATAGTAACATTGAGAGCTGTACTCTCTTAGTTTCGTGTTCCACTGTATGTGGAGTCCATTGAACGAGCTGGAGTTCAAACGAGATTCTTCAATGTTGGTGTGTATGTCGCACACGCTGTGCAATAGGAGTGATAAAGATATTTATTTTCACCAATGCATCTCAAGAGAACAGAAATTGAACCTAGATCTACTCTTATTGACAATTTTCTTTTGAAAAACTCCAAGTAATTATTTCAATAATGATTAGTAACTTCAATTGAGATACACCAGAGAGAGCGACCGTTTAGCAGGGTGTGTCACACTCTGCTTTTTTTTACAAAGACCACCATAGTGCAATGAGACTGAAATGGGAAAGAGATACCAAAACCATAATAGATGATACTAAATTGAAGAAATACTGTAACCTTACAAAAGAAATCTTGCTAAATGTTAATGTTAATGTTAAAGGACATTTGTACCGCACACTATAACCACCGGAGTGGTCCCCTGGCGCTCAGTTATGCACGACTCCTATTAATACAATTCAAGGTGTTGAACAGATTACACTATACACCGGCGCAGACCTCACGATTTTACCCCAACATTATCAATAACTGTCCGAAATGCGGGAACGAGGTGGCAGATACCATTCACAAGTTTTGGAGCTGCCCCGCAGTAAAGGTTTTCTGGTAAAAAGTTACTGAGGTGTTGCACAACATAACTGAAATACATCCAACACTTCTTCCCTTAAAGTACCTAATTGGAGATATATGGAAAGCAAAAATAACAATACGCCGACTCTTCAACATGGGGTGCATAATAGCCAAAACATTAATTTTATTAAAATGGAAATCAAACTTGGCACTGACAATGCAGAACTGGTTTAAGGAATTGACGTATGCGAACAAAAGGGAAGAGGGCTATGTAAGTACATCTGTTACAACAAGTAAACCGAAAGATAAATGGGGCCTGTACCGAGAATACATGAACAAGTTACAAAACTAAAAGCTGAGTCCTGTTATCATGAGACTGTATGGTTAACGTATTGGAATGCATAACCTGCATAACAAATGAAGTATAAATGTTTTAAATGACGGCAATGATAGAAATGTACCATAGCATTCATGTGCAGAAACAAGTATATGTGTGTAAGATGGTCTCCCTGTAACCCATTGCAAACAAATTAAATAAAGTAAAAAAAAGAAAAAGTGTCTGCCTTTCTCTGGCCACATGAGAAAGGCCCTAGGCCGAGATTATGGGATGAATCACTATGGATTCATCACAGGTGTGTGCGTCATTCAGTTTTGTTGTTTCGAACATGTGTGCTGCATCACTTGGGTGCGTGGGGGTTGTATCTTTCATGTGACCAGCATTCCTGGTGTGCAAGTTGTTTGCTGATTGTGGGAGCCACATGTTCTTGATTTCATGATATGTGTAGTGAGGTCGCTGTCTGTGTTTTGTATGTTTGTATCTTAGTATGTTTTGGAATGTGTCTATGTCGCTGTGTGATGTGTTTGTCCTGTGGGTGCCATATGTATCTTGCATTGTGTTGGCTATATTGACATTGTTGGAGCAGTACTGGTATACATGTGCCTTCTGCTGTACGTGCTGCCATTTCATGACGTAATGTTGGAGTCAGGATGTCCTGCATGTGATGTGCATGCGTCGGTGATGTGCTTTCCGCCTTATATCACCCTTTCTTGGCCATGTGGTATGGACGTTTCTGTGGGTGTTTCCAGTGAATTGTGGGCATGTTGTCTGTCTGTTTTTGGTTGGTGTGTCGGTGGAAGTGTCCATCCACTGAGGTGTGCGTCAGTGGGAGTGTCCATTCATCTGGGGTGTGCCAGTGGATGTGTCCATGTTTTGCTGGGTATGCTTGGGGTGTATTAAGTCTCGGTGAGTGTGACATCCAAAGGGTGTATGCATGGAGGTATTTTCTAAGTAAAGTTGGAACCTTTGTGGATATCTGTGGATTGTCATAATTTAAACCATGAGGTTGGTGGTGTAAGTGTGCTGCGCGATACAGGTAAGTTTATTGATTCACCCGGTGGCAGCAGGGATGTTTGGTGAAAGTGTGTGGGTGCAAAGGAAAAACATTTGTGGGTAGTATGTGCACATGTTCATCATTTTTTATTTCAGTTTTCTTTGATGCATTCACTTACCGTGGCGTGTGTTCCACCAACAGGAGTTATATGGAATATTTTTGGACATAAGTGCTTTTTCTTAGTTAATCAGGATTTACTTACATCTGATTTTGTGCATGGTGTGAGATCTGCTGAAGTTCTGTGTCTGACTTTGTAAATTTGCCAATTTGTATGTAACTAACACAGCACATATGCTTAAATGACTTTTATCGTAACTTACACACAAAAAAAAAAGTTGTAGTTAGTAAATTGGTGCCACTGTAATCCAGCGGCTTTTGAATTTAGCCACACTAGAACAGCACTGTCTTGATTCACGCTGCATTTGCATTTAACCACACTAGAATTGAAGTAACTTAGTTAACGCTCCTTTTGAATTTAGCCACACCAGAACTGTACTGTTTGGCCATCTGCTGCTTTGAATTTAAATACACCAGAACGTTAATCCAGACGCTTTTGAATTTAGCACACTTGAACCGCACTGATTTGATTTGCGGTGCTTCTGAAATTAGCCACACTAGAACTGTACTGATTTGGCATCTGCTGTTTTGAATTTAGCCATACTAGAATTGCACTGATTTAGTTTCTTAGATTTAGGATAGATGTGTGCCTCCACAATCCATACCCCAGGACCAAAGAAATTACGGGACAATGCAGAATGAAGAACCGACAATAAAACTACTGACCACCCGAGAGATCACCCAAAACTAACTAACCACCCCTCCCCTTTTTCACACCCTCACCCCTCTCACGTACCACACATAGGGAAACAACCCACTAAAACCCCATGAAAAATGTGCAAACCGCAATGTGCTTTCAAAGCAAACTACAAACCCAATACTTGCAGACAACAAAAAACTCAGACACTGTACGCTACCCTTACTGACATAAAAAGCCCCAGTGCACATAACAAAGTACACCTAGAAAGCTCACACGCACAGACTCCAGTTTCTCCTGGTTCTGCACGCATCAACAGATGAGCACAAACAAGATCCTTTTCCTCTCTCTCCCTAACCAACCCTACCCACTTTTCTCATAGAGCAATGTGAGTGCCTGGAGACCATGCAAATGGCAGTGGTGCGTGGTATAAATCAACATAACATAACATTTCTACGAGCACTTCTAAAATTATTTAGAGACTTTTGCAGGAAAGCAAGTCCTTCACGTTACTCCAGGCATTTTCGAATTTTAAAGGACAAGTAAGGTCCTTAAAAACCCAGGACCTTACAAACCTAGCTCTTACTGGTCTCAGACATCGAAAAATGCCATGTTGAATGAAAAATACAGGGTAAAGAATGCTTTCATGTGATAATTTGTACATATTTCTAAAAGGATCATCCTGGTTGCGTTAGAAACAATATTGTGTAAAGAGACCCAGAAGGATCTTTACAACATAAAAAATGTCTACAGCTCTGCAGGAGTCATCCTTCTCATACAGGAGTAGCAGAATATGTTTACAAGTGTTGATGATGGTTTATTGGCGAAATTGAGGCAGCACTTAGCATATGATAGGGGAACCCACACATGTCAGGGTATGCCTTATATTTGAGGAATATACCAGGCATATGATGGCATTAATGGGGGTTTGTGGCTGAAGATTGTTTTAAAGGCAAGTCCTGGATATGTGTGACTATTCCTTATATATGTTGATTATAGTGTCATTACTGGGGAATTTTAGGCTGCAGTTGGCATATAATGATAGAAAATGCAAGGCTTTTCTTTTCAGATGCTACCCCGCATATAAACGCATAATTGGGGCATTTGAGTCTACACTTAGCATACCATGGAAGCAACTACGAAACTATAGCTTACATGTATTGACTATACCAGTCATATGATCTCTTACTTGTGGCATTTGAGGCTGCACTTGGCATGTAATGGCAAGGCCAGCACATGTGAGAAGCATATTTTAACATAAGGTATAACTGATCCATGAAGATGAAAAAATAATATGGCCAACATAGTGGAACAGAGCAAACCATCTGGCTCAACCTTGGATCTGCTGCCAGCAAAACACTTCAAAACATTATTGGGTCAAAATTATCTAAGTACATCTCCATATTAGGTCCAACAGTATTCTTGACCTTTACAAGCTGGTTTCAGACCTGGACAGTGAACTAAACATGGTACCACCTTGTCAGAAAATGAGTACACCTAATGACGGATGTAGAGACGGGGAACATTTGATTGTGGAATTCTGAGCAGTGCTTGATACTGTAAAACAACAACCCCCTGCTTCAACAGCTGCGTAGACTGGGTATCTGTGGAGCTACTCTTATCCTAATTAGTTATTTTCCCCACAATGTTTAACTCCCACTCGTGGAAGCTTTAACATGTTTGTTTATCCTCTCCTTTATAAATTGCATTGATGATACACAAATCGTTTTGTATTCCTTCTACGTAACCTAAGAAATCATAGGACTTTCCAGAAGCCATGGTTGAAGTAGATCAAGTAGGGAATAGTTTTTTTAAACGTAAACTCCTGAAAACAGATATACTTCTCGTAGGGAATGTGCCAACCATCCTACTCAAATTCACCTGGCTTTCCTCACCTCAAGGGGTTGCAACACAAAGAGCAAGAAGGACAGATCGTTCCTGAAAATCGTGGTGGGGGAAGGGGTTGGGGGGAAGATCTTCATACAGCCCCAAATATTTACTGTCACTTAAATCGTGTGCATTCTCCTAGAGTATAAAAAAGAAAGTGACATTTGAAATATGTTGTTGGTGATCTGACAGTGCTAATCCGCATATGTGTTTCAATCCAGTGGCAGATTCATACTATCTTGTTGAAGTAATTTGTAAAACAGTGTTTCTAATCCTGTTGCCAAAATTATTGATGGAGCTCCTTTTTAGAAGGTTTAACCAGTTTCGGCTGTCTCATCTAAGTTCATAATTCTTCAGACCGTTGCTCTGGTGTGTAGGTCAATGTGATTTTCAATTATTTATTACGGAAAATTTGTTCCACTAGTCACACAAGTAAATTGTGTATCACACCATAAATCTGTAACAAAAATAGTCCACTGTTGGGCATTATGTTGTGTGAGCACACGAGAAAATAAGGGTCAGGAAACCTACTACTGCTCACTTTTATTGTGTCTTTTACTGGGCTCATTGAGTGGTACCTGACGGACCATTGTCTGATCTACCATATCGAATTATAAACACTAGAATTAATCTAGGTCAAATACGGCCCAGCAGTATGAGATATCATAGAGAGAGAAACAAAAACAACAAAGCCACATGGGGACAGACTGCCCGTTATTCTGATGCCCACCCTATATGTATGGGTTTGTTATGTTTTACAGAGTTCAAAGAGAAGCAACATGTATATAAACCCCTTTTAATGGTTCTGGTGTTTGCAAATGATTCAGTTAAAGGTACTACAGGAGGCAGTTTTACTGAGCCAATGTGATCTATCATTAGGTAATGTCAGGTCACTGCTTACATTGCCACAGGTTAGACCTCTAGTCCAATACCACCCATCATTTATGAGCCAAAGGTTCAGCCATTATAGACTTTTCGGTAACAGTTTTTAAATACAGTGCGCACGTAGTATTTCACCATTTTACTCAATCACAATCCCTCCTGTCTCAATGTCAATTTAAGACGCTTTCTCTCTGTGGGCTATGTCAGATATCTCGTGTGGTGGCCAAGTGCAGTCAGCAGTCTGTATGCCTTTTATGGATGTACTGTTGAGGTTACATGTATGTAATGTGCTGGGAAATGTTTCTCAAATACTTAATGGACTGTCTTGTCTCTGTTATGGGGCAGACAGGCTTGTATAGCTCTATTTGCTAGAGACTGACTAGCCTTGTTGAAGTTGCATAGGTCACTTCGACCCTTTGTTCCAGCTTGATAACATTATATTGGGGAATAGATTGGGGTGATGCCTCTCGATGTTATTGATATTAATACAAATATTGTCAATCATGCTCAGGATATGCTCTTGTGATAATAGAGATGAGAGTTGCACCTGGTCTGGCCATGCCTCCACCCCCTCCCGAAGAAAATACAAGCTGAGAAACGTTCAGTAAGCCACCAATGGTCACACAGCTGAAGGTACGCATGCATATGTAATGTTGTGCTCACACTTGGAGCTTGTACTAATCACCATATGCGTTAAAAGAATGTACCTTTTGTTAAAAGAAGAGGCCTTCTCTTTATACAGCGGCGTTTAAGACCTGCTGACCTGGCAAGAACTTGTTTTTAACAGAAGAATTGTGTTTGGTCACTGTATGTCGAAGCATGCTGAGCCTGCTAAAACTATCTGCAGATTACGGGTGGGGGAAGGAATGAGTAGGCATGGCCTTGAGCACAGAGATACGGGCACAAAGGGGCACGGAAGAATGTGAAGACCGGGATAACAGGAAACCACGATAAACCACGATAGCAAATGTGCAATGGTTGTTCGTTAAACTCCAACTGGATACTTCAGATAAACTCCAACTGGAGATCCGCCCTGGGGTGGACGTGTTCTATGTGCAAGGCAATGTAAACAGAAAAGTATAAAAGAGCATGATGTGTAGAGGAAGGGGCGGCACTTCGACGACTTGCTTAGCGAGACGTTTGAACTTGCAGCCCATTCGCGAATGCTTGTGCATTAATAAAGTAATGTTTACTTGGCTCTTTTCTGTCTGAGTTATTGCAGGGTCCCTCATTGTACTGGTTATGGTGACGGCGAGAAATCGCACCCACAATTTTGGTGTCAGAAGTGGGATGCGAAGGAGCGACAGTCCGTCACTGGGTGAGGAACGCCGCGGCGGAACCGGAGAAGGAATTGATCACGGGGCCCCAACAACTGAATCCGCACCTTTGATTGCAACCAACGCGTCATCCTTGTTTTTCCGGCTTCGTCGGCGGTGGAACAGCAGGCTGTCGCCCTTCGGGTTTGGAACACTCTGTCGGGACCCTTAAGGTAAGTGGTATGGATGGATGCATGATGGAATAAGGAAATAACGATTTAGGGTTTATGAAGAGGACAGTGGTATGTCCGTCTATGGAATAATAATGATGAAACGGTGATGTATTGATATTGGTATGGCGATATATGTCAGGAGGATGTACTGTTAATGTTAGCCTATTAATGCACATTTGGGAAAGGTGAGTGTTTTTAGGCAATTGCGGTATACCAACAAAATGGGTCAAGCGGCTTCCAGCAGGAGTGGTATAGGCAAGAGACACTATGCCCCTCTTGAAGGAACCCCTGCATTTGATATGTTGATTAAATATGGATTGAATTCAACATTGTTCTTAAGGGAGTGGTCTGAATATACAAAAGATTCGATTGAGCATAAATGGCCAGACACCGGGTCCTTTGATGTGGACCGCATATCCAAAGTAGAAATAAAATTAGTAAAAAGAAGGGTCAGACCCGCACAGTTTGAGGCTATACGACTATGGAGGGTAGAAGCAATGCGCAGGCGCAATGCTCAGAACAAACAAAAGGCAAAGGGGCAGAAGAGAACAGTAAATCAAAAATTACGTGACCTAGAGATAAAAGAGAAGGATGAGAAACTAGACCAGTTGGATAGACGTATTATGATTAAGAATAGCGGGGGTATGTATCCTGCCTTGCCGGCTCCTCGGTATGAAGATGTGATAGGACTAGAAGCAGAACAAACAACGACTGAATTGTTATTTCCAGGGGCTACGGCTCCTCCGAGAGAAGGTGAGGGTGAGTGGGCGGAATTCCCAATGAAGTATGGAGACCCAGATAGGTTGATAGACCATAGGAGAACGACTACTGTAGAAAAGGATAGAGATGGAGACTTGAAAATCCTTATGACCGGGCTGTATGGCACACCCCTCAATGACAGCCTACAGGACCAATTGGGGCGTTTGACACCTTTGGAATTCAGGACAGTGGCCACTAAACTATATACCTTTTATGAGGGTAACTGTAAATTGAGAGGACAGAGTACTGCGGATCTGCCCTCAGCATATCAGGACGCTGTCGCGTTACTACCAGTGACTGCGTCCAGTTTTCAGTTATGGGGATGTATGTCCGACATAATAGCGGAAGTCATAAGGGGCGGTGTTGAATGGGAGAAGGAAAAGAGGGCATGGGAAAGAGAGGTGAGGGAAAGAGAGGCTAAACTCAAAGATGCAGACCAGGCGGGCCAAAACGTAGCTAATCGTATGATAGCATCCATACACTCGCAGTACATGTCTACCCTGGTGAGTCTGATGGAGGGCCTTGGCTGGCCTATACAAGTAAACGTAATTAAATATCTTCTTATTAGGGTGGATGATATAGAAGAGGAAAAGGAGCCTAGATATGTGTCCCAGTGGAATAGGATTAAGACAGAATTGGATAAGAAACTGCTATCTAATATAAGAGTGGATGATTCTGGGGCGGAAGAATGGAGAATGGCTAAGGTGGAGAAACTGTTAAAAGATTATAAAAAAATAAAAGAGAAAAACCTTAGTCACCAGTCCTCTGCTTCATCACCAGTGCAGGCCCTTGTAAGTGAACAAACAAACATGGAAAAGTTACTATCAATGCCAATGAGAGAGTGTCAACCCACCATAGATGCAGTTACTGGTAACATGATGCGCACCTAAGTGTATGTCCCCTTATCTCGAATAGAATTGATGCATATCACCAAGTCCATCCCCGACCCCGTATAGACCCGGCAGGATTCTACAAAGAAGTGGGAAAGCTATTCAGACCCGGGTTATTTACTGTAGAGGATGTAGATAACATATTGTTAGCTATTGTCCCAGAGGAGATATGGACCCCCTTTCGTGCCAAAGACAATGATACAATAAAATGGAAAGATGTAATGGAGGCGAGTAAAAATAGGAAACTGCATGAGGAATATCCCAAACCCCTAAGGGGGCATGGCATGGCAGTCCTGAGGGCTCTAGAAAAGGTATTACCCCCATTTGATGTGAATGTGGAGAAACTGTCTGTTGTGATACAGGGCGCAAGTGAGGAAGTAGCACAGTACTTCCTGCGTTACGAAGCAGCATTTAAAGCACACAGTGGGCTAGAGATAGGGTCTGAGACGGGCCAACGGTACTTTGCCACAAACTTTAGAGAAGGGCTCCAAGGGCCAATCCGGGAGAACATTAGGAAGGCAGAAAGTACGTGGATGACTAGAAACCCCGGGGATCTCCTCGAAATGGCCAGGTATTATGAAAGAGGAGAAAGAGTAAAGGGACAACAAAAGGCACGACAAGAGAAGGATCTAAAAACCAAAGTGTTGATGCAACAGTTGCATCAAGGGCCCCAAGGCAGGTATAACTACAATAATAATGGCCCGTCACAGGGCTATAGTAGCAACATGATAGGGGGCCAAGGGACAGGTAGAGGTACAGTGCAAGGAGGTGCGCTATATGGGAGGAGGGATGGGCTACCCCAAGATGTATGTGCCTTCTGCAAGAGACCCGGACACTGGAAATCCCAGTGTCCCCAGAGTGGTGGGAGAGGAAGGGGCGTACGGCCCCCTTCACAGACAACATTTGCCCCAGGAAATAGGACTGGTGGGTTCGGCAATCAAGACAATAGAATGTTTAAACCCCCTCAACCCAATGCCTTTCATGGACAAGCAAGAGGGGATGTTCCCTGGCCGGCCCCGCCTCCCCCCAATCTACTGTATCAGCCACAACAAACAACACAAGTGCAAGGTGTATGCCAGGGCGAAGGATGTGGGGAAGGGGTATACTATAATGACGACTTCCAGGATAACACAAGTGATATGTCCTGAGGAGGCCGAAATGAGACAGCGGGAGTGGTACAAGTACCTATAGATCAGAGGGGGCCTTATGCCTCCATTAGGATCGGCCCCCACCGAAACTTGAGATGTCTGGTAGACACGGGAGCTGGAAACAGTTCCGTGAATATCAGAGCCGTCCCCGCTGTCCCATTATCGGATAAAAGCAAGGTATCAGTTGGATTTGGGGGAAATCCAATAAAGACTCCTGCAAGTGAAATAGTAGAGGCGGAACTTCATGGGGTAAAATGGGAGAATGGGTGGCTATTGACCAATCACTGCCCAGAAAACTTGTTAGGTATTGATGCATTAAAGACACTAGGGGCCACAATATATTGCTCCCCTCAGGGGGTGAGAATGACTATAAGCAAACCTATGGGTATGATAGGAGTAACGCAAACCCTGCCCCCGGAACTCCAAGACATCCCGAATGAACTATGGGCCACTCATGGGAATGATGTAGGGGTGTTGGATGTTTCCCCAGTAGTAATCAAACTAAAGCCCGGTGCCAGGTTGCCCAGGATAAAACAATATCGCATATCACACGAGGGAGAGCAGGCACTATATCAAATAGTACAGGATATGATACGGTTAGGGGTGGTAGAGCCAACAAATGATAGCCCTTGTAACTCTCCGATCCTTCCAGTACACAAGAAAGGTGATGAAGCGGTACCCTATCGTTTCATTATTGATTTGAGGGGGATAAACAAAATAGTAGAACCCAGATATCCAGTTGTCCCTAATATTGCAAGTGTACTCACTTTAATTCCCAAAACAGCGAAATGGTTTACGGTAATTGATTTGAAAAATGCCTTCTTCAGCATTCCTATTGCCGAAGAAAGCAGGTACCTGTTTAGTTTCACTCTTCGAGATAGACAGTACCAATTTACTAGAGCCCCGCAGGGATATACAGAAAGTCCCGCCATATTCAGCCAAGCACTAAAAACACAGATGGATAACCTAGCCCTACCCGCTAACACTGCTCTGATACAATATGTTGATGATTTGCTATTATGTGCAGCCACCGAAGAGGAATGCCATTATGTGACCAGATTGGTGCTAATGCACTTAGCAGAGAATAAGCACAAGGTAGCCCTAGCCAAAATGCAGTATGTAAAACAAAAGGTCCATTATTTAGGCTTTGAGTTGTCCGAAGAGGGGCGAACTCTGTCTACTGATCGCATTGCTTTGATACAGTCCATAAAAGGCCCCGACACGGCAAAAGGTCTCCGAAGGATAATTGGTGTTTTATCCTATTGTAGGCACTGGATTCCTGAATTCTCTGTATTGATCCAGCCCATGCTAAAAGCCTTAAAAGAAGTACAAGAAAACGGACCATTAGAATGGACACCTGAGATGGAAAAAGCCCTGACAGCTATGAAAGATGTTCTATGCCACGCACCGGCCTTAGGCACACCTGATTATACCAAGAGATTTTGCCTTTTCGTTGATGAACAGGAAGGTTGCGCTGTGTCAGTCTTACCGCAGGAACAAGGGGGTAAACAGAGACCATGTGCATATTTCTCCACTGCTCTAGACTCAGTAGCTCGAGGCCTACCCCCATGTATGAGAGCAGTGGCCGCAGCAGCGGCAGCCCTAAAACAAAGTGCAGGTATCATCCTAGGGAGCGAAGTGACAGTAAAAGTCCCACATGCGGTGGACGTTCTCCTGAATAGAGTGCATACACAGCATTTGACCACAGCTAGACTCACACAGTATGAGATGATTCTGTTTACCAGTAATGTAAAAATCGAACGATGTAACACTTTGAATCCAGCGACACTGCTTCCTTTGCCCGTCTCACCTAATGACATTAGGCATGATTGTGTGATCCAAATGGAAGAACACACTAAGGGTAGAGCAGACCTGCAAAACACCCCGCTGGTTGATAATGAGGGTATATTATTCTGTGATGGTTCCTGTTTCAAACTGCCAAATGGGGAGACAACAGCAGGGTATGCTGTAACCACAGGGGAGCGGTTGATTGAGAGTGGGAAAGTGTGTGAAAAATCGGCCCAGGCAGCAGAATTGATTGCGCTAACGAGAGCATTAGTGTTAAGCAGCGGTATGAAAGTGACAATTTATACTGATTCAGCCTACGCTCATGGGGTGGTTTCCAGTTTTGGTAAACTCTGGGGAGAGCGTGGGTTTTTAACCTCCCAAGGTGATACTATTAAACATGCCCAATTGATTGCTGAATTATTACAAGCCCTTACGTTGCCCAAGATGGTGGCCATAGTGAAATGCCCAGCGCATAAAAGGACTCTAGATTATGTCACGCAAGGAAACTCCTTAGCCGACCAGATGGCTAAACTAGCTGCCACAAGGGATACACGGTGGGAGGCCCGACAACTCATAGTGGGGAGGGATGTGACTATGGAAGGGATGAAGGAGCGTGTAAAGGAAATCCAAGCAGATGCAACCATTGAAGAAAGACTATCTTGGCACAAGGATGATCAATACGAGGAGACGGTAGATGGGCTATGGGCACATACCAATACGAATACTTGGGTACTACCTGATGCATACTTACCTGTGATAGTGAGTGTGGCTCATGGTCCAACTCACGTTAACGCAAGGACTATGGAAGAAGTTTTGAGTGCTGTGTGGTACAACAAAAGATTGGGAATGTATTGTCGTCAATTGGCAAAACAATGTGAAATATGTGTTCTATACAATGTGGGGAAAGGTGTACCAGCCCCGGCGGGCCACAGTAAGTTACCCACCTGCCCTTTTGAGGTGGTGTATATGGACTTTATACAGCTGGAGCCTGTAAATAAACATTCCTACTGTTTGGTGATGAGATGTGGGTTCTCAGGATGGGTGGAAGCATATCCCCTGCGGGACAATAGTGCCACCTCCACAGCACAATGCATATTGAAACACTGGGTGCCCTTGTATACGGTCCCCAGATATCTATGGTCTGACAAAGGGACTCATTTTACTGGTGAAGTAGTACGCAAAGTTTGCAAGGCCCTTGGTATTGATCAACGCTTCCATGCAGTTTTTCATCCTCAATCAGCTGGGATTATAGAGGGCACAAATAAGGTACTGAAGAACAAACTGGCAAAGGCTTGTGCTGAAACGGGACTGAAATGGCCGGATGCATTGCCTATTGCATTATTAAGTATGCGTACTATGCCTAAGCGTACACATGGTTTATCTCCTTTCGAAATTGTTATGGGGCGTCCACCAAGTATTGGGACCCCCATATCACATAAGAGATTGTCTGAGCAAGCATGGCCTGCATTACAACAGTATTGTATTGGGTTAACTAATAGACTGATTTCTATTAATGCACAGGTGAACGCAATAGCTCCATCTCCTCTGATAGGAGAAGGTCACGACGTGCAGCCCGGTGACTGGGTTGTTATAAAAGCCTTCGATCGCACCAGTGGACTGCAACCCAGATGGAAGGGCCCGTTTCAGGTGCTCCTCACGACACAAACTGCGGTAAAAATTGATGGCAAATTGCACTGGTACCACGTGAATCACATCAAGAAGACGCTTCCATTACTGATTCCTCCAGAAAAGGGAACCAACCAACCCCAGGTTGCAACAGTACTGCCAGACGCCATTAGTAGGTGTGCCCATCGTCTCCGATCCCGTGACGTGTATGTGCCAAGCAACGTGTAAGGACACTGTTTTGAACTTTGATCATTAGGGAGATGAACATTTGGACTCTCTTGTTGGTTTTAGCAGGATTGTGCCTTACTGAAGACAACGGGCTTGTAGCCTGAAGGGCCTCCGGCGTTCCCCTCATGGGACAGGCACTACGAGACGTGGGACAGATCGGATGAAGGTTTTCAGTGAGACCTACCACTATTAGAGTAATAAGGACACTGGTGCTTTAAATAGGGAATACAGCTATATCGCTAGGTTGCATCTGATACGCATACGTACCTATAATTGAGCCACATACTGAATTATGTCTGCACCCGTATATGCTGGTTTAATCCCTGAGCAGGTAAATGTATGCTCCCCAAACACAGAAAGTAAGAGAAAAACACCACTTTGCACCACAAGGAACAAAATCTTATTTTTTGTATGCTCGATAGTAGGCAGCTCCTTACGCCCATACTGGTTCTAGCGGCAATAGTTGTAGGAATTTGTCTCTGCATCCAATGCTTCCCGGTATGTGTGTCGTGCTGTGTTTCCATGTGTTCTTCCAGCATAACGCGCCTAAATCCAATGGATAAAAGCCATGTACAACAGGAATTTTTTGACATGGGAGGCCTGGAGAAGATTATGGTACATACAGTATGTAATGATGTTGCTTTCCTGCCATCTGCTTATGCTAGGACTGTTTAGATTGATGCTCAAGTGTGAGCAAAGGGTGGATTGAAGGTACGCATGCATATGTAATGTTGTGCTCACACTTGGAGCTTGTACTAATCACCATATGCGTTAAAAGAATGTACCTTTTGTTAAAAGAAGAGGCCTTCTCTTTATACAGCGGCGTTTAAGACCTGCTGACCTGGCAAGAACTTGTTTTTAACAGAAGAATTGTGTTTGGTCACTATATGTCGAAGCATGCTGAGCCTGCTAAAACTATCTGCAGATTACGGGTGGGGGAAGGAATGAGTAAGCATGGCCTTGAGCACAGAGATACGGGCACAAAGGGGCACGAAAGAATGTGAAGACCGGGATAACAGGAAACCACGATAAACCACGATAGCAAATGTGCAATGGTTGTTCGTTAAACTCCAACTGGATACTTCAGATAAACTCCAACTGGAGATCCGCCCTGGGGTGGACGTGTTCTATGTGCAAGGCAATGTAAACAGAAAAGTATAAAAGAGCATGATGTGTAGAGGAAGGGGCGGCACTTCGACGACTTGCTTAGCGAGACGTTTGAACTTGCAGCCCATTCGAGAATGCTTGTGCATTAATAAAGTAATGTTTACTTGGCTCTTTTCTGTCTGAGTTATTGCAGGGTCCCTCATTGTACTGGTTATGGTGACGGCGAGAAATCGCACCCACACAGCCGTCATGAAGGGTAGAATAGGTTGCGCGACACAAGTGGGCGAGAAGTCGTTTGCATTCATCGAAGTAGTGACAGGTTGCAGAATACCCAGACAGGGTTATACAAGTAGTATAGCGATGGGCAGTGTGATGAATCCTGCAGAGTCATCACTAAACCCCATCCCAAAATCTCCTCCCATGTGGCCAGGGGAAGGCAGCCGCTACCTGATCCTGACCTTGGGGGTGGCATCATGAGGCAGGACCACATGGAAGGAGATGGCTGTTAGGGGGAAGTGGTGACTACTTTGGGAGAGACACTGTATTTGTCTTCTTATGAGGACCCTATAATTCTCAAATAACTAATGGCATGCTGTCACTGCACAAGTCCCTTCCATGAGAAAACCCAAAGAATATGCTATGAAAAGCCATCCAGAGAGAATTAGGTTTGTACCTTGGGAGTTCATGAATTAAATGTGACATCCTCTGATTATCATGATTCTGTTTTAGGAAGAAGTCCTAAGCCCAATGTTAAATCCCAAACCATTTATATAGCATCTCCAAGCTCTGATTATATTCAGTTTACACAGCAATTAAAACTAAATAGATGTAAAAGAATCAAAACCACTATGGATTTCAGGAGGCATAATGCCTGTGGAACTGGGATGAGAAGAGGACCCAAGAGTTAGTAAGGAATTCAAAGGTGTTATTGAAAAGAATGTGCGGTCTAGTTGTTGCCAATCAAGACCCCTAAGGGGGACATATAAATGCAGGAATGAGCCACAGCTGGAGGAAGGAGTAACAGAGACAGAAGCAGTCAGGAGAGAGGCCGATGAAGTCGGGAAGGCCGCCGACATGCCGAAAAGTGGTTGGTACAGAAGCAGAAGGAAGAATGCCAGCTTAGGCTGACACAGGAAGAGAAAGTATGTGGTTTTGCAGAGTACGCGCAGTAGGAAGCAAAGTCATGGATAGCAGCAGGGAGAGAATCTGAGCCATGCAGGAGATGTGCTCAATGTGAGAAGAAGCAGTGGTCAGAGAAGAAAGTAATGCTTCCTGAGACAGATAACGAAGATGGAGGATGGAGAACAGTGATAGCCCTCAGTGAAGGACATAGGCTGACAGATTTCACAGGCAAAGAACTGTTTAGAGATGACTGCTCAGAAGATGAACTAGTGTATTTTATTAAAGTAGAGAATATAGAAATACCGCAGAGAAAGGCGTTGGTAAAAAGGAGACCATCATTCTTCCAGGAAGACTTAGAGAAAGTGCCAAAGATTTTATGGATCACAAGCCCATATGATTTGGGTCTCTTAAAAGGGATAGGTGCAGTTAAAATTACATTAAAACAAGGAGCCCTTTTGCCACGAGCAAAACAATATCCCATGTCCAGAGAGGCGGATAAAGGTATATTTGAGACCATTTCCGCTTTAATGAAGCAAGGTATATTAGTGCCATCGGATTCATCAATTAACACGGCTGTGTGAGGAAATCATAGGGGGGGGATTCCTGGTTGAAGCAGAGCTTCCTTTAGTTCCGAATCCTGCAACAATATTGTATAACATCTGAGGGGCTAAATATTTCACAATTATAGATTAAAAAAATGCATTCTTTTCGATTCCCCTTCATAAAGACTCACAAGATTTAACTTCCTTTTCCTATAGAAATACCCACCTGAAACATATTAGTTTGCCTGGGGGTACTGTGAGTCTGCTTCAATCTCTAACAGAGTCCTCCAGATGGACCTGGGTAATGGCCAACTCGAAAGTGAAATAAACCAGTAGGTGGATGACATTTTGGTGTGCAGTGAGACAGAAGAAAGATGCAGAGAAGACTCAGTTAAACTCATGACCATACTCTCAGAAAAAGGGTACAAGGTAGACAAAGAGAAGTTACAATAATGTCAGGAAGAGGTCTTGTGGATAGGACAATTGATCTTGCACAAAGGGAGAAAAGTGACACCTGAGAGAGCAGAAGCAATCATGAAAACCATAGCACCTAAAACAGTGAGGGAAATGCAACAGTTTCTAGGTTTATATAAATACTGCAGGGCCTGGGTTTTTGATTACAGTATATATATTAGACCACTTTTAAAAGGACTTAAAAAAACATAGGTGGACAAAGGTCTAATAACATGGACAGATGAGATGACTGGAGGATTTGAAGAATTAAAAAAGTCAATCAGTACAGCTTCCGTGTTGGGGATTCCAGATTATAATGAAGAATTGTATTTATTTTCCCATTCAAATGGAGAAGTTATGACCGGAGTCCTCACACAGAAGACAGCATTAGGACATGGGCATAAACCATTGGCTTATTTCAGTGGGATTTTAGACCCAGTCATGAAGGGACATTATCCCTGTGAGCAATCTTTAGCTGCTGCTGCATTCGCAATTCAAAAGGCTTCAAGCATAACAAAGGGGTGCCCAACAACGTTATTTATAGAGCATGCAATATTTGCTATTTAAGAGAAACCCAAAACATTGACCACACAAAATGCATCAGGACATGAGGTGATTATTTCTAACCCTACGATCAAAATGGTTAGATGTAAGATAGTAAATCCAGCAATGTTCATAGCAGAACTAGTAGGTGAGGATGATTATGTAGATGATTGCACAATGTATACTGAATGTTAGAATGATATTCCACAGGCTAGAGAAAATGCCCTCGGGGAGGGGGAAGTTGTTTTTATTGATGGTTCTTCAAGAATTGACCAAACAACTGAGGAAAGGCCTAGTGGATCAGCAGTAATAAAGCTGAATTGAGATGGTGAATTTGAGGTAGTGACAAGTATGAGATTGTCTTTGAATTATTCAGCACAGACTGCAGAATTAGTGGCTCTCATTGAAGTGCTGCAGAGATTTGAGGATGAGGAAGTGACAGTGTACTCTGATTCCACCTATGTTATGTCAACTGTAGACGCAGGTTTGTCACGCTGGAAAATTAGGGGCTTCCTTCCCATAGACAGAACTCCAGTACAACATGCAGCCCTATTGGATAGGCTTACAGATGCATTACGTCTCCCATTGACCCTAGCAGTCGTAAAGTGCGCAGCGCATTCCAAAAGAACAGTTTAAATTTCACACAGAAAAAAGCCAAAAGATTTAGAAGCTAAAAAAGCAGTCTATTATCCACCCATATCTAGTTTTCGAAAGTAGAAGATGTTAAACAAATGACAGGATAATGCATGTTGGTAAAGAAGGGCTTTAACATGATGGCTATTGTCCAGTTAATTTTATTTATTTGTTTTTACATTTGTAAAGTTCGCTAAGCCCAGAGGCATCAAGGCGCTAATTGAGATACCAGGTCGAGCCCCGCAAGAGGAACAGGATTTATGGAAAAAGCGGGGTGTTCATTATCCCCCACTGAGGCAATTTGGAGACAGGCTAGCACTGGAAAGCCAGTTATGCCTCTAGCATTATTTAGAGTAGCACTGGAGCAGCTTCACTACCCAGCACACATGACTCAAGAGAGTCTTGCTGCTGCAATTGCAGAACAATGGTTCTCGCCCAATCTATTAGAACATGTGACACAGTTCATTGTAAATTGCATCGTATGTCAGAAATGTACTGCAAGGCAGACTTTGCGAATAGTAAGAGGATCAATTCCTAGACCCTATGGCCCATTTGAGCATCTACATATAGATTATGTGGATACGTTACAGACATGCAATGGCTATAGTTATATGCTGGTTATATGCTGGTCGTAGTATGTCCTTGATGGATCGAGGCAGGTCCATGCACACACCCTGATGCCTCGTGTGCCACCAAGTTCTTTGTATGTGAGGTGTTCCCCAGGTGGGGGGTGTGTGAGGTTTTGTGGCCTGACAACTGACCACATTTTGTAAATAAGCTGTTTGAGCAGATAGTTCTTCTATTAGGTATTAAACATACATTTTCTTCTGCTTATCACCCACAGGCAAATGGCATCTGTGAGGGATTAAACAGGTTATTAAAGGAAAGAGCAGCAAAGCTCAAAATGACATTAAAAAAAGTGATGGCTAGATTGCCTGCCCCTTGACCTGTAAGCTCTGAGAAATCAACCTGGCTGAGATAAACATCTAACTCCTCATGAGTTGGTGACTGGATGCTGTATGAGAACCCCATTTGCTCCTCCAACAAGGGTAAGAACTGATGCCCACAGTGCAGCAAAGACATTAGGTGATGAGATGCATGATTACCTAACAGAAATGACTGAAAGTATTTATTTCATGTCTCATTAGATCAAGAACAGAAGGGAGGGGTCAAAAGGAAGCGATAAAGATAATTAACGTCCTGAAACAGAAGAATTGCTAAAGCCCCCAAGTCTGTATCCAGGCGACCAGGTGCTGGTGCGCAAATCCGTACGCACCTGGAGTATGCCCAGCTTTGAGGGCCACTTGAAGTGGAAGAAGTTAGATCCACAAATGTGAAACTAAGGGGACAGAGAGTGTGGCTGCACCTACACGAAGTCACATCCTATAAAGGCAAAATATGGACCCCTCCTGCAGCTGCCTACAGTGAAGCAAGAGGAGTAGTTCCTCACATGCTGACTCGTTCGATGGCCAGAAGCAAGGATAAAGAGAATGATGAGCATATCAGTCCTTTAGATTAGGGATTAACGATTTCAAATTCGATAAGGAGAAAATAGACAGGCTGATATCCTGGAACTTTTTTTAAATAAGATAAAAGAGACAATGGGCCTCATTACGAGGCTGGCGGTAGCCGTGCCCTTATTAAGGGCACGGCTGCCACCGGTAATGATTTTTTACCAAGCCCATGGAATGGGCAATTATCGGGTCATGCCAAGCTTGGCGGACCCAGTAATTGCCCATTCCATGTGCCTGGTAAAAGTTGATCCCCATTCTCATTGAGCCCAATAGGGCTTAATGGGAATGGGGAGGGAGCTAACAATGGGCCCATTAATAACGGGCCCATTGTTAGCTCCCTGTTCCCCTCGTGGGACCCGGACTGGACGTCTGGTCTGACCAGACGTCCTTTCTGAGTCCCCTGAGGGAACTTCGTAATAGGGCGGAGTGGGTTTAACGGCACCGGCACCATTACTGGTGCCGTTAAACCCATTCCTCCCACCTCGTAAATGAGGCCCAATGAGAGAAAAATCTGAAGTTTGAAGAAAGAAAAAAAGAGTATCTTTCATTGTTTATGGTGCCTTCTATAAGTGACAATACACACACTTTTGTATGCTATTTTTTCCTAAATCTTACAGTCTGATTCAGCCCTTATATGAAGAGGAGTAAACATTATTATGTTTTTCGGAGATCACAAGAATAATTGTATTGTTTGGAGAGTGATAATTGCAATTATATTGCAGTTTTATATATAAACATGATTGAAAATTAGGTAACAGATTTGCATATTAAAGTAAACACAAAATGGAGTGGTTTCAAAATTTCAGAAATTCACTACCATCCAGAAAGTCGATAGATGTTCATGGAATATTGAGGGTAATATCAGTTGATATTATGATTTGTGTTTTTCTCCTTCTTGTTATGGCATTCCGAAATGTCGTAAATGATAAAGTAGACATGTGAAATGTCAATGAGACATCTACAGATATACAGGGTGTCAATGAGACATCTATTATCATTCCGGATAGAGCTGGAGATAGCCTGTTTTACAATATAACTAGGGATCTATTTTGATTTAAAAAGGGATGTTGAGGAGAATCATGAAGAAATAAATATGAGCTTGATAATTAGTTTCATTTACAGAATAATCTATGGTATCAGCATATGAAAAAGGTGGGGAGAAGTAAATCAGGTGAAAGCTGTTATGTGTGTTCCTTAATGCCTTATGCTCTGGGGACATGTAAAACATTAATAGCAACAGAAGTATCAGTGAAAAGGGCACATTGCCTGATGCACCTTGAACTCTGTATGAAAAGAGGACAATTTCAAGGCAGAACAGCATCCATAAAATGGGTGAATAAAAATATGTCTCAAAGAGAAGACAATTATGTACAAGATACAAAGTCAAGGGAAAACCAAGAAACAAATTACTGCATAATACAATATGAACAACCTGGAATAAATGAGGCAGGAATCAAGATAGAAGAAAAATAAGATGCTCCAATGTAAAGACACAAATTGGGAGAAAAGACGAGAATGCTGGGAAAGAGGCTAGCTATGAATTAAAGCAACAGTGCTCACTCCTGAAGGATGGGTTGATGGATTGGTTTCGTGTAAAACATTGGCATTAATCGGACAATGGGAAGAAGTTGTGATGAAGGCAGAGAAAGAATGCAAGGACCAAAGGCCCAAGACTGCAAGATTGCTAACATGGGTGGATGATGAGGGGGAACCCATGCAAATAATACCCCTGAACGCAGAGAAAGGATGCAAGGACCAAAGGCCCAAGACTGCAAGATTGCTAACATGGGTGGATGATGAGGGGGAACCCATGCAAATAATACCCCTGAAGAATGCATCCTTATGTTTCATAAATAATGGCACAATCAAAGTTGGAGAAAACCTCAAGTGTGGCCAAGGTTTCGATGTCCTAGGCATGAAGAAAGGAACAGCAGTCCTGATGGATCACTATTGTGCCTGCGGATCCACACCATATCTGAAATTACAGCCAAAATGGGGAGGGGTGTGTTCATTGGTACTGATAAGTATATTGCCATGGTAGTACCACAAAGTGACTTGCAGATAATACATTTTCCGATGCACACCTTTGGAAGAGAAGGTCGTTCAGCAGACACCAACAAAACAGAGAATTACTTTTGAGCAAAATTAGTAGAATTACATCATGATATTTCAGATGAGCATAAGCTGTTCAGCCAAACAAAAGTGATATTTACAGCTATCTTCATGCCAGGAATTTAGACTGCGATGAATGGCAAGTGATTGCAGATCACCAGATGCGGGTTGCTGCAGACGATAAACACGACAATAAAAGGATTCAATGCAATCAGAGAAGAAATGAGGGAAATCAGGCTTATGGCCCTCTAGAACAGGTATGTCCTTGGCTTAATAACAGCAATGGAAGGAGTCTTGTGTGCGCCGAATTCGGGCCTTTTTGCTGTACATTTACACCTGTCCACAATGGAGAAAATGGGACTCTGACAAAAGTAATAATGATGTTGTCAATGTTGCACACGAAGATGATGGAGGAAGTAGATGAAATTGAGGATGATGATTGGTGCACAACTCTGCTTTGTGGGTTGCAACCTGGCTGGTGAATGCCTTCAAACAACTTTGAGCAATCTTAGTGTTTGTATTGCTAGCATTTTGTCTTATAAGGATCATCTTGGGACAATGCCAGAAGACAGCCAAAAAAAGCTATCGGGATGATGATCTTAATTGATACAGACTCTGGAACTGGTGAGCAGATGCAAAATGAGGAAAGTACCCGTGAGAATATAAAGAAAAGTACCCTTGCACTTCCAGAAACAAAGTTATACTATCCCAAGGATCATACAAAATATGTAGGACATTGGATATTCTGTCCACTGCCAGGAGATTATTTTCACATGACCTGGAGTGTGAATAAACATATAAAGAATGCAGGTCACCTGAAGTGAGTGACAAAGATATGGATTCCCGAGAAATGATTGTACGAAGAAATGATAAAGGAGAATGAAAAAGAGAATGAAAAGAGAAATGTGGTTGAGGATTGGAATGGAGGGGGGAATGTAGAGGAGCAGGTGGATGCATTTTCTCTACCTCCCACCCCGTCACTGCCATCATACTGGAACAGCAGGAGAAGGTCAATATGTGGTACACCATGTGTTATGCCTATACTGCATTGAGTGTATGAAAGACATTATGCATTCAGACAGCCATATGGAATATACCCTCACACTGAAAGTGTGGAAGGATGCTGCATGGAAGGATGTCAGCAAGCACCTATGGACATCATGGAACGTGAGCGATATCTGACGAGGGCAAAGTGATGCCATAAAGAAGATGTATGAACCTATGCTGAAACAATATGAAAATACTTAAGAGTGACTATGTAACTGAAGCACCAAGAAAAATATGCACCGAAAGCTAAATTAATCATGGATATAAAGAAGAATTAAGGAAATTACTGGTTAATAACTGTAAATACACATTAACACAAAATAGATGAGGCATATACAGGCTTGTTATAGAGGAATAAATAATGTGGCAAGGACGGCAATGATAGAAAAATGTATGCAGGCTCATGTTGAACTCAACCAAGCTCTCAGAGACAGACCAAGGTTGCAGAATCAGGAGAGGCTGGAAAGCCCTGCGTGCAGAACAACAGGGAGGCTATGTTGGCTTAGGATCGATGCTATTTTAGGGAATAATTGCAAGGCACAAGGGGAGTTGACCAGGGTAAGCTATGAACAAAAGGCACATTTCTCTTAGATTAAACAAGAAGAAAACATCTGCAACAGCCAAAGTATTGGCCAATTAAAACTGTATGAAGTCTATGCAAGGTAGAGTGAGCAGGTCTCTAGAGGCCAAGAGGAGCAATAGCAACCTGCATAATTGAATCAAATAACAGTAAATAAGAAGTTGAAGAAAAAGACTATTCATTAGAGCCTCAGATGAAGATAGTGGTGTGATCACACTCCCTCAAATGTTACAGGACAGTGAGCAGGCTGCAGGGTCAACTACAGACAGTCGACTTTGTCTTATGCCGATGAAGGATGATGGATTAATTGGGAGAATGGGGAGTAATCTGATGCAATTTAAAGCACCTAAGTTTCGTTTCATGTACATGCTGCTAAAGAGCCAAAAGTCCAAGGTTGGAATAGCATGCCAACCAATTAGTGGGTCTAAGGGGCAACCTAAAATACAAGGCTGCATAGACCAATCTGCTGGTATTTTGAATGCTATAATCAGTACTAGATGTATTTAGAGGTAGTTAAAGGCATGTTCTAAAGATAAGGGGCAGCCAATGCTGTATTCATTTGTTTATGTATATATGTTCCCATAAGCAATCCTTCCTTTGATAGGCTCATGATTTGCCGCGTAGGATGACATCATAGATGATGCATATTGGGGTATAAGACCTGTGTGTAATCAAGTTAATGTGTAAGTGTGCATGCATCAGTCCGATGCCTGTCAGTTCTCCCTACTTTATTAAATGAGAATAAAGTAGTACTTTGCCGTTTTGTGTTCATTTCATAAATTGTGTTTCATTTGGTTCCACCTTTTGACACACTCATGCTTTTGTGGTTAGGTATGATTGGTGTGTGTGTTATGTTTGGGTAGAGTTGTGTTTATGAGGATTGCCCTTTACCTGTAAAAGCACATTTTTTGTGTCACTTGGATTTACATTCATTGCAGATATTTATATTTATTCACATCTAATTTTTCTACAATACATTTTGATATATAGCTTTTGCCTCTGACTCTTTAATTTGGACGCACAGAACCTTCTTCCTAGTTGTTAGCTCATTCACCCCATCCCCCACCTATTTGTCCTATGTGTTTCTAGATTAGATTGCGGTAACCTCTTGTTGTGTTACTCTTAACAGGTTTAGACATCATATCCTAACATTAGAGAACTTCGTCTTCCTCAGAACCGTAATTCGTGTCTTAGCTGTAGTAAACCAAAGAAGCCTAGGATTAAAAGAAATAATGATCAAACCTGACAACACTTAGGGAATCTAATCAGCATAGCAAGAAAGTCAATGGTACCATTTCAGGGTTTTAAGATGTGTATTTTGTAAAAGACGATTATTGTTTTTGAGTAAAATTTGTAAAGGTGTAAATTAAGTTTTGCTACCAAAAACAAATTAATACATTTTAAAACATGTTTTAAAAAAATGGTCCCATTTCATAAACTTCTAATCCGAAAACCATTTATTTTCTCCAGAAGAAATTAAATTGCTCCAGGTTAAAGACAAATCACCTGAGGAAGGAGGTAAAGCACACAAAAGAAATTAAACTGTAGCAGACCCTACTGACAGCAAAATAGCCTATATCATAGTTAATTGACAAAAGCAATGTAAACATTCCTCAGTAGAAACAGTGCACCTTTTAACATTTTCCACATTTCTATTCATTATACAATATGCATTGAATATGTGCTATTTGTGCTGAGATATATATCACTTCATGTTTCAATATCTCTATGTGTTTTATTTAACAATGAATGCAGCCCTACTCCAAGCACCCGCTTGGAAGAGTCGTGTAAGCAAATTGGGCAAACAGTTCAGAGTCCCATAGCATATCCTTGAAACTCATCTAGTAGGAGCTGGGCTCCATTCAATTGAAAGTCATAAATGATTTTAAGGAAGCAGTGGTCCAGCACTGCCATGCCCCCCACCCACCACCCACTGTCCTGCAGATGTACTTTACAATATAACATAAAGGCACTTTCTTTGCCTACTTTAAAAGAATCACAGAGAGGCCAGGTTGGAGAAGGGACAGCAGGGCCGCTTCATTGCCCTGTTCTTAAGAGGAAAGCTGTAAGACCGTAATCAAGTACTAAACTCAGATGGGCAAGCCTCATGCTTGACATGAAGAAATGGATATTCGAACGGCTGGCGGTCAATCGAGAGTACAACCAACATAGCCTCTGTAATCTACTTATTACAATCTAAAGCGACCCCACATCAGCTAGCATACAATCTACAGAATTCCTTGAGTGAATGGAATGACAGCCTAACACTAGAGGAGGTCAAGGACATACTCATCCTGGAACAGTTTTGTAATTTGTTGCCGCCAAACAGCCTGACAGTTACACCAACCCAGCGTGGGGCAAGTGGAAGAAAACACAATCGATTACCAAACGCAGTGCCAATTCTGGCTCAACCACCCAGAGTAGCTGCCAAAGGAAGGAGGTGCCATTGGCTAGAAGAAAGACTCCAGTCCACTCCCTGTTCATATGGTGACTTTTATGAAACCTGGGAATAGAGGCAGCATCCAATCCATCAAAGCCTTTAATTATTGCCTACAGCACAGGGAACACAGCAACCATTACCAGGAGGCTTGGGACGGCCAGTCGAGTCATGAAATGCAATGCCTACTACAAGCTAAGACACATTCCAAGGCTTGCATAGGAAAGGCTCCTGAAGAAGCCATAGACTCTAGTCACTGCATCCCGGCTGCGTCCCCAGAGCATTGCAAGAAGTGGTGGCTGAATCTCAAAGCCTCAAAGGAAGATCTGGCAGAGCAGCTAGAGATGGAAACAAGGAAACAATAAGGTAACTGTACCTTATTTAAAACTGGTGCTCACAGTTGACCCTTGTCAGGGTTGCACCAATAGTTCAATTTCCTAATAAGCTGTTTTTCAATCTTTCAAACGAATAGTCATAGAAAATCACTCAAAGTTTCTCGAGAGAAATGTTTAATTCACATTTCAATTCCCCTATCTCGTTTTTACTATTTTTTAGTGAGGCATCCCATGAATACGTGGGTCTATTAGTGAGTTAGTACATATGCCTATGCATTTCGGTCTATGACCATCTTCAGGGCTGTACTAATATCTGATTTCCTAACACTGTACAACTATGCAAAGTAGGACAACACAACACATTTCAATTGAGAATGTAAAAATGTTAAACACATACCCCAAGTAGATCCGGAATTATTGATAATAAAAATGAAAAGAAAAGAAAAACAGGAGCAAATATTATGATAATGCTGTTCAAAATGGTCAACCAATAATACTATACTATTCTCATTAACATTCTGTACCTTGTGTGCTGCTGAAATTCTCATGGAATCGTGTGTATAGTTCTCATGGCGTCCAACGCTGCTGTTATGTGTGAGAGGAAGAGACTATCAGTTTACTGCTGTGCGTACGGGAAGTATTACACATACATTGTGTTAGGATCGCTTACCTGTATACCTGTTGGCAGCAGTCTGGACCCGGGCGCATTCGCGTGTGAAAGCGAAATGCGTGTGAGCCCGACACTTAACTAAATGTCCATGGCACCATGGGCGGGGCGACAGGGAGCAGCGCAAACGCTGCTGCACGTACGCCTCTGGCCCCACCTCTTCGCGTGGAGACACAGAGAGGTGGGGTTGTCACCATGGAGACTCACATTGCTCAAGGTGTTGAATGCGTGTGGAGAGCTAATAGCAATGCCTGTTATAAGTGTGGGAGCTGCACGATCACAATCGTGCCGCTTCCAACTTGTTCTGTCAAAGGATGCTTTTTGTATTCTTAAACACTCTATGCGTTCTTACGTCTCGATGCACACAGTGATGTGTCATTGAAACCGGGGGAAATCAAAAGGCGGGAAGAAATAATAATAGAGAAATCCAGAGGGGATACTGGTGTTCACCATAAATCCAAAATCTACTGTATCCAATCTTCTAAACATAACTTGGAGTGGTTGGAGGAAATTAAAAAAACAAGTAAGAGGTTTCTACTTGCACACCCGATCAGTGATGACCGGGGTTCTCTCCATAATTGTCCTACGAATGACAGAGATGTTATAGCATTGTGTAAATACCTTATAGTGGAAGGAGACTTGCATTTCTAAAGTCAAAGAAATATCCAAAAATTAAATAAATAAATCGACAAACCCAGATGATACTGTCATTAACATTACATCAACCATATCATGGAAATTACAAGAAGGTTCTCAATGAAGGGGAAAAGAAAAACAACGAGACAGACCCAACACGAGGCTACAACAGAAGAAAGTATAATGATCAATTTATCTTCAAGAATTTTGACCTCGGGTGAAACTAAAACTTTACAAAAAGGACTCAGCTTCGTTCCAACCAATGACAGCACCCTGTTTGATTCCAAGATCGAATTATACAAATTGGTCTGTAAAATGAAGTTAAAAGTGTTCTTTAGCGAACTAGAAGAAGACAACCACAGAGCCATAGATTATCTAGACCTAAAAGAATTCTGAGGAAAGAGCAACTTCATTCCACCAATAACTGTTCCTTCTGTGGACATCTTTCAAAAACAGGTGACAAGGGACCTGGAGAAAGTTAAATTTAAACAGTCCAGGAATCAAAACATGAAACCACATGAGCTGAAATTGATAAGGAATCTTTATGGAGATGATTCCATAACGATCAGGTTTGCAGACAAAGGAGGGGGCTTAGTTTTATTAAACACTAATGATTATGAAGAAGAATGCACAAGACAACTTAGTGACATTAACACTTATGCGCCACTCGATCAAGACCCCACTGAAGAAATTTGATGTAACTTGGAGCAACTTTTGGAAAAAGCAGAAGAACTTCAATGGATAAACCATAACACAAAGAAATTTCTGATCAATACACACCCGAAGATTCCACATTTCTATACACTTCCTAAGATACATAAGGACATGCAAAAACCACCAGGAATACCTATAGTAGCATGCATCAACAGCATCTTGGAACCACTTGGCAAATATATTGACTATTTTTTACAACCGTTGATTCAGAAAACCAGTACGTACATTAAAGATTCTAGACATTTTCTACAACATCTGAGAGCCATCCCATTTAACAACAATAACATTTGTTTTACAGTAGATTTCAAAAGTCTCTATACGTCAATCCCTCACAATCTCGGCAGAGAAGCAGTGGAATGGATACTTCTGGAAGAAGGCGAAATACCTGCTCAAAAAGAGTTCATCGTGGCACTTCTTGAATTCATTAGCAACAATTCCTATTTCCAATACAAGAACACATATTATTTACAAGTTGCAGGAACAGCTATGGGGGCCAACATGGCCCCTCATATGCAAATGCGTTTATGCACAAATTCGAAACTGAACACATCCTCTCGAATCATCTATGGAACCAAGATATGGTCATATGGATCTGATATATCGATGATATCTTTGGTATATGGAAAATCACAGAAACGCAAATCCTTGAATTTTTTGGCTATGTTAACAACATTGATCCACGAATACAGTTTACTTATGAATACTCACAGGAGTCCATACATCTCCTAGATGTGGAGATCAAGGTCTCAGAAACAGAATACCAGACGACGATTTATCGTAAGAGCACGGACAGAAACAGTTTGTTACAAAGACTAAGCTTCCATCAACCAAGCCTATTCAAAAATCTACCCTATAGCCAAATGCTCAGAGTCAAGAGATTAGTCAGTAACCAGAGAGACTATGAAGCAGCAGTTAAAGAGATGGCCAAGAAATTCTTGGCAAGAGGTTATTCAGAGGAAGAAGTAACATCTGCAGAATTACACACAGCCACGCAAAACAGAGAAGATTTACGTGAGCCGAAAACAAGCAAGAAAGAGACCGCAGCACCACTGGTCTTTGTGTCGAAGTATTCACGCCAAAGCAATCGAATTAAGGCTATCATGAAGAAGAACTGGAACACTGTCACATGCGACAAAAGAGTCTAACACTTGTTCAAGGAAACCCCCATGTTTGCTTACCAACAAAGTGCTAGCCTCAAAGACAGATTGATCCACACCAGACCACCACAGAAGAAGAAACAAACTAATCGCATGGGCACATTCCCATGTTTAAACTGTAGCAACTGTGGCTATATCATGAAAGGCGATACTATAAACCATCCATACACTGGAGAGAAGATCAAACTTAGAGGCTATGCTATGTGTGATATACCAGGGATCATCTATGGTGTTAAATGCCCATGCAGATTGTATTACGTTGGCCAAACACAGCGAACAGCAAAGGCAAGGTGGAATGAGCACAGATCCTGCATCAGAAATAAAAACTCAAACTCAGCAGTGGCCAGACACTGGCAAAGCAAACAGCACAACTTGGCTCAAATCAAATTTGTAATTTTTGAAAAGGTTCAAAGAAAAGAGAAACATGAAGATTTACAAAAGAAACTAGATCAACGAGAGACATTTTGGATTGACAGACTGAGCGCCGAAATGCATCAATAAAGAGATCAATTACATGTGCTTCCTCTGACAGGGGGGAGCACACATGGGTTACTCTAACCAGAACATTGAGAACCTTCTTGTAATTCCATAATATTTTTGATGTTATGTTAATGACAGTATCATCTGGGTTTGTCGATTTATTTATTTAATTTTTGGATATTTCTTTGACTTTAGAAATGTGAGTCTCCTTCCACTATAAGGTATTTACACAATGCTATAACATCTCTGCCATTCGTAGGACAATTATGGAGAGAACCCCGGTCATCACTGATCGGGTGTGCAAGTAGGAACCTTTTACTTGGTTTTTTAATTTCCTCCAACCACACCAAGGTATGTTTAGAAGATTGGATACAATACATTTTGGATTTATGGTGAACACCAGTATCCCCTCTGGATTTCTCTATTATTATTTCTTGACCCCTTTTGATTTCCCACCGGTTTCAATGACACATCACTGTGTGCACCGAGATGTAAGAACGTATAGAGTGTTTAAGAATACAAAAAGCGTCCTTTGACAGAACAAGTTGGAAGCTGCACGATTTTGATCGCGCAGCGCCCACACTTATAACAGGCATTGCTATTAGCTCTCCACACGCATTCAACACCTCGAGCAATGTGAGTCTCCATGGCGACAACCCTGCCTCTCTGTGTATCCATGCGAATAGGTGGGGCCAGAGGTGTACGCGCAGCAGTGTTCGCTCTTCTCCCCGTCGCCCCGCCTCTGTTGCCATGGACATTTAGTTAAGCGTCGGAGCCCACGCGCATTTCGCTTTCACACGCGAATGCGCCCGGGATCAGACTGCTGCCAACAGGCATACAGGTAAGCGATCCTAACCCAACGTATGTGTAATACTTCCCGTACGCACAGTAGTACACTGATAGTCTCTTTCTCTCACACTTAACAGCAGCGTTGGACGTCATAAGAACTATACACACGATTCCATGAGAATTTCAGCAGTACACAAGGTACAGAATGTTAATGAGAATAGGATAGTATTATTGGTTGACCATTTTGAACAGCATTATCATAATATTTGCTCCTGTTTATCTTTTCTTTTTTATTATCAATAATTCCGGATCTACTTGGCGTATGTGTTTAACATTTTTACATTCTCAATTGAAATGTGTTGTGTTGTCCTACTTGGCATAATTGTACAGTGTTATAAAATCAGATATTAGTACAGCCCTGAAGATGGTCATAGGCCAAAATGCATAGGCATATGTACTAACTCACTAATAGACCCACGTATTCATGGGATGCCTCACTAAAAAATAGTAAAAACGAGATAGGGGAATTGAAATGTGAATTAAACATTTCTCTCGAGAAGCTTTGAGTGATTTTTTATGACTATTTGTTTGAAAAATTGAAAAACAGTTTATTAGGAAATTGAACTATTCGTGCAACCCTGACAAGGGTCAACGGTGAGCATCAGTTTTAAATAAGGTACAGTACCTTATTTTTTCCTTGTTTCTATATCATTAGGTCCGGGTGCCAAAGGACCGTTTTCAAACTGGAAGCTCCAGGATAAAGCAATTCTATATTCAAATCTACAGTAGTTGAACCCTTCTACAGTACACATTTCCGTAGTGCCCACCTATACTCCGTTTCTATTGAGCAGCTAGAGATGCTCACCGAAGTGGCTGATGAAAGGAGTACCATATTCTCATAAAGTATACAAGCGAGCTGTAACATCATTACTTGATTCTGGCAGCCAGCAACTAGTGATCCAGGTGGACCTGATCTTCCCTAGCAAACTAATACCCACGAAGGTGGTCCCAATCACGTGGGTACTTGCAGAGTAGGAGAGCTACCTGAAAACATATTTAGGGGTAGAAGTAGAAAAGGTCAGAGACTGGTGGAGACTGTTGTAATTCCTGGCCTCCCAGAAGAAATCATCATGGGATGGATCTGCCAGAACTTTCAAAATGGATCAACTAAGTTCAATTGGCCTGTACCCGCGACAGGACCCTTCAACAGATGGGATGACACCAGAGAGGGACTGGCCTGGCTGGCTGATAGGGAGCCTTGAGACTCCTGCCAATGGCTGGTGACTTTGTCAATGAGGCACTTAGAAAGTCTCTTTAAATGAGAACCTAGCAAGAGTGGGGCTTCATAAAAAGAAGGGGGTATGAGATGAAGTTCCATGCTGGATGATGGATCTGGGGTGAACCTGTGGGCCAAGTGGAGAGCTTTGTGGATGAGACATGGCTGGACTAGCAGTGCATGGTGTCGATCAGATTGGGTTGTTCCTTGAGAGCTGTATGGATATCTTGTTTATGGAATAGCATTGCACCGGCAGGTGAACACATTGGTGCAGTGTAAGAGATGTGACTACCAGTACTGGAACTCCACTGCATGTTCAGGACAGATGTGCTGAGTGACAGCTTTAGCAGAAGATAGGATAACACCCTGATGTAAAATACAGTTATTACATTGAAACAACTGTTCCCATGGTTAACGTACACAGTTTTACAAAATTATATGACACCAGATCAGCTACAAAAGGCCTTGTGCACTGATTCCACATCGACAAACACCTCTCCTTCAAGACACATAGCTAAAAAAGCTCAGACAGCTTGGTATCAGCTCTCCCCCCGGTGAAAAGTCCACCCCTTCCTCCCTCTGGACAGTTTTAGATCCACCGTTCAAGCACTGGTCGTAACCAACCTGGATGGGCGCAATGCACTCATCGAAGGCCTACCATCATCCTCCTTTGTGCCCCTGAGAAGTGTCCTACCGGGCGCAAATATCATCAAGGGTCTACGCAGATGAGACCACATCATCCTGCCCCTCATCGACCTTGACTGGCTCCCTCTGCACACACAAATCACCTTCAAGTCCTGCTGAATGATCTATAAGGCAGTCACTCTCAAGTCACCCAGCTACCTCACAGAGAAACTCTGCATATCTGGCGAACAGCGCCCCACTAGAAGCCAAGACAAATGCAGACTTGAAATCTGCAGATTCAAAAAGGAAAGGACCAGAAAACAAGCCTTCTCTGCCTACGCCCCAAGACAATGAAACCTTCTCCCCCTACAATTCAGCAAAGAACTCAAGACCCACCTCTTCAAGGCCATCACATCAACCCTCCTGCCACCTGATTTGCTAGCTGGTACAGCTGTACACCTCCTCTGTACCAACCCCCCCCCCCCCACTGTATATCTGTTCTGTTGTTACCACTGAAAAGCGCTCCATTATGTATCTCTATTGATGCATACCTTTGTAAAGCGTTCTGTTGCTTCTCAAAGCTAGGTCAGCGCACAATAAATACTCTCATAATAATAATGATTATTGATAGCAAATAGCCATGCTTTGTCTCCTACACCCTACGGTGTTGCAGTGCGAAAGTATGCACGCTTGTGATAGTTGACCAGTGGCTATTTATGCATCGCAATCCTAGCATTTTACACAGCTGTGTCCTTGTCTGCTGCCTCAACATCTATGGTTGATCTAATTTTATGGGATTCCAGTTAGAAAAATATATCTGAGAGCCAAAAAGATGTGTAAAAATGCAACATCCTCACATTACCACTAGATGTCAGGAAAGTGAAACAAACGCATACATGTTTTTCGAAATCTGGCAGTTTATTAACATATGCTTTTTCACCGTGGCGGTAGCACCTTTCGAACAATCATCCTCTGTAGCGGTTTACACTCGGAAAAAGTAAGGAATGTAAGATACAAAATCGTGGTTTCATGTTCAGAGGTCTGCCTCCTTAAAAGAGACTGCCCAAAAGGAGACCCCTAAAGCTGCACCATTCCAAATGTCACATTTCTATAAAAAAATTCCTGCAACTTGACCAATACAAAATCCGCCCCAAACTCTTAAAGTTCGCGTAAAGTGAGTCACTGCAACGCTTGGACCGTCTGCCGCAAATGCTCCACGTTGTGCAGAATGGGACGAAGGAGACAGTCAGGAGGCAGCAGTAGTAACCATTTAGGGTTTGGTTTTGATGCCCAGTCTTTACATGTACTGAGGATTTGTCAGGAGTGCTGTCTTTCCACTGCACTACTTTAATAACAGCACATTGTGAATACGCCATTTTCTTCTGTGTACGTAACACATATGATTTACCTACATTTCTGGACGGTGTTGCATACTAACCCTTCTGGGAGCATAGTAGCTCCCAGGATGTTGTCATGGGTCACGTGGCAGTAGCCATGTGACCAACATAATAAAAGTAACGAGCCGCTTCAGGCTCGTCAGTCACACTCTACCCGGGCTCCGGTGTTGTCCTTTGTGTGCCTGACTGGCACAACACCGCGTGGTGTAGGCCCAGGGACCGGGCCCACCACGAGGCCTGCGCCCCTGCTGGGGAACGCCGACCTCCACTGTCTGTGGGCCATGTGAGCATGGCTATTGGGGACGACCCCGGCCTGGTTGCCCCCAGCGCCGGGGTCATCGTGTGCTGGGTGCCCCCAGCCCAGTGTGGGCTCCAGTGATCTGGAGCGCAGTGGGGTGATCCCCACTGCATTATCCGTGGCGTGATCGCTGCACAACGGAACCCCATCGGGTGCCCCCGACATGAGTATGGGGCCTGCCCAGTGACCCGGAGCAGGCCCCCAACAATGGCGACGAGGGAACAGGCCCCGTGTGCCCTGATGATGTCATGAAAGGCCTGACTCCAACTGGGCCCACAATGGGAAGCGAGGACGGCGCGCTGCCCGCCCCATCCCCCACGGGAGACGGAGCGAGTCGGCGGCTGCGCCGCAAGGAAGGAAAAGGTGGCCCTGGGCGGAGGAGCAGCTGCCCTCCCCGTGTGAGGAAGGATCTGCAGCATCGGCCGCGTGAGCAGCTGCCCCCCCCTCCGAGGAGTGTGAAGAATGTGTGTGCGGCACCCCTCCAAGAAGAGATGGAGCGGCGCTCGCTGCCGGGGAGAGCTGTGCTGCCCCCACCTGGTGGCTGCGGCGATGGGTGCCGCAAGAAATTATACGAAGCGGGTCCAACACCAACTGGGCCTGCAAGGACGATTAAGGGCTCGCTCCGAGGAGCGGGCAGAAGAGATGTGGCGGCTGCGGCCACATAGGAGAGGTGAGCTGCCGTGCGCCCCTGCCCCGGGTGAAGAGCAGCAAGGGTCGCTGCCTTGGAAACAACAGAGACCCACGGCGGGCTCCCTACCATTAAGGAGGGGGCATGGCCTAAACGACCCAGGCCCGTAGCGGTGAAAGTGGTAAAAAAATAGAGGAAAATGCTCCGGGCCGGAAAAAAGCAGAAAGAAGGCAGACCCATCATCACCTGGGCCCGCCGCTAAAGAGATGTGCTCCGGAGCGGAACAGAAAGAAAAAAAAAGACAATGGTGCGGACCCAAATCCAACCGGGCCTGCAAAGGCAGTAAGGAGGAGCTGCTGCCCCCCCCCCGCGTGAAGGAGGATTTGCGGCGTCGGCCGCGTGATCTGCTCCTTCTCCTCTCCCATCTGAGGAGGAGGAATATTTGTGCGGCATCAGCAGCAATGAGAGGGTGGAGCCCCTGGCCCCACAATTTGAAAGTACGGGGCCCGCCAAACAGCTGAGGCGGGCCCAAATTCAACCGTGCCCGTCAGAAAGCGGAGGCAGGTGTGGTCTGCAAAGGCCCCGAAATGGATCAATGAAGCAGGCCCATTACCACCTGGGCCCGTGTAAGAAAATAAAATGCAAACTGTGGCCGTTGAGGCTTGAACAAGACAATGGAGAGCGGTGTAGTGGCCCTTCCAACAGCATGGGCAATGATGGCAGCAGGCATGGAGGAGGGTTGCAGCTCTTATGACTGCTTGTGTGCCCTCGGCTGGGATGAGCAGCAACCTAAGGGAATTGGCCTGCCGTCCGGCCACCAGCCCAGCACCCGGTCAGGGTACTACAATGATCCCGGGCACCCGCAGGAAAGGAAAGAGCAGGAAGAAAGGAAAGGTGACCAACAGCACCCCGCCAAGAAGAGCTGCAGCAGACCTGAATGGCCAAACACAATGCCAGCAGCCCCTATGTGATAGGGGAAGTGTGAGGAGTGGCCTGTCATCCGTCACCAGTGCCCTGCCGCGGGTTGCCCCCATACAAGTGGACCTAGCCGATGTGGCCCCTGGGCCCCCCCAGGTGCGGCTTTGCCGGCCCTGTTTGACTCTGGTGAAAGTTGGTGAGGGCTCAGACTGTGTTTATTGCAAATCCACAGGTGTGGAAGATGGACATCCCCATTGACATCCCCATGAAGACTGGGGGCTTGCAGACATGGACTTGCCTAAAATCGCCCAGTTGGTGGGCAAGGTGATGCTGTGCACACCCACACATGCAGAATGCGCCATGAGGTGCCAGTAGCTCTCATCAGTGGTGTGTAATAGTAAAACCACTCACCCAGGTTAATAAAGCGTGTATTAGTAGAGTGATCATAGGAGCCGTAGTGTGTAGTGGCGTAAGCTTTGTTTTGTTGTTATTAAAAAATGGAGTGGTGTTGCATAGTAACCCTCCTGGGAGCATGGTAGCTCCCAGGATGTTGTCATGGGTCACGCGGCAGTAGCCACGTGACCAACATAATAAAAGTAACGAGCCGCTTCCGGCTCGTCAGTCACACTCTACCTGGGCTCCGGTGTCGTCCTTTGTGTGCCTGCCTGGCAAAACACTGCGTGGTGTAGGCCCAGGGACCGGGCCCACCACGAGGACGGCATCCCTGCTGGGCAACGCCGACCTCCACTGTCTGTGAGCCATGTAAGCATGGCTATTGGGGACAACCCAGGGCTGGGTGTCCCCAGCGATGGGGCCGTCGTGTGCTGGGTGCCCCCAGCCCAGATTGGACTCCAGTGACCTGGAGCCTAGTGGGGTGATCCCCACTGCATTATTAGCGGTGCGATCGCCGCAAAACGGAACCCCGTCGGGTGCCCCCGACGTGAGTATGGGGCCTGCCCGGTGACCCGGAGCAGGCCCCCAACAGACTCTGTAAGGTAGTTCAATGAAGACAGCTAAGCCCCTCCCCACCAGACAGCTATGCCGCACCCACTTACCTTTGTTCATCCGCGCAGATGGTTCACACCCCTCTGGGGCTAAAGTAGTTACTGCTCAGGTGCCCCATTTTTCAGGCATTTCTTTGTGCAGCTGGGCCCGGTTGGCCAGTTGACGGACAATAAATCCGGATTTGATCTCTCCTGTGGGAAGCCAGGGGGTAGCAGCAGAAGTAGCCTGTGGGCTGTCAAGGTGTGCGTCATCTGTGGTGTTCCCTGCTGTCATCTGCAGCTCCATTGTCAGATAAGGGCTGTCCAGTAGGTAGCAATTCATGGAAAAGTAGTCATTGGTGCGAGTTCGCCTCCAGCGACACTCTCATGCAAAGAATTCCAACTCTTCATGCACATTTTGATGGCCCATGTGTATTTCGATTCTAAGTCCAGGTGACCGGTCTCACCATCTGTTTGATTTATGTGTGAAAGAAAGGGTCAACTGTATATTTATAGAAATGCACAGAGCTGCCTGCTTTTTTGAACATAGCAAGTTGCACTTTTTTGCAAAACTGCACATTTTATTTACACCAATGCATAACAATATAATGGATGCTTGTTTCCAAGAATGAAAAACACAAGCAGCGTTTATTAATATTACAACTAACTAACCCAGGGCAGGCTTCAGAAACCTCACATGTGAATAGGGCATCTAGGCTTGACTCCATTTCTCATTCTGTCACTTAAAGCTCTACAATGATAAATGAGAAGCAGAACTATGTGTTAGCGGGCTCTGAGACCCGCCACACCATGAGCCCCCCCACTCCCGACACACAGACACGGGGCACAGGTAAAGGAATACCGGCATCGATTACCGCTACGGGCTATTCTGACCAGGCCAACCGTTATTAGCGGCATTGTAAAGTACGGTACCGTTAATAGCGGTCTGGGCGCGGGCACACGACCCACCATGCCGGCAATAGCGGCATGCCGTAAACTGGAGAAGATCACAAGGTAAGCAGACATGCAAATAACGGCTTCATGAAGGCGTTAAAAGTGGTTACCGGCATTCCGTAAATACTGGCATCGAATACCTACCGGAAAATGCCATGTGCAGTGATTCAAACTGCCACAGGTGCACACAATTAGCACAGGTGGAGGCAATGGAGTCTGGCCCACTACAAAAGGAGCACACCCACACACCACACCCCTTACCACACCAAGATCAATCCAATAGCAGCATCAACACTTCAGCTGGAGGACATGCATGCATTGCAACACCAGCAACAACAACAGCAGGCACCACAGAGGAGACGCAGCAGGAGAAGGAGGGTGAGACAGGCCGTGCATGCCCCACCAGTGCAGCCAGAATAACCACGGATGCAGCCCCCAATCCCAAACATCAGAGCCAGTCCCTCCAAACCAACCCCGCAGCACAACCACACCCTTTACCATCTGGACCGGGACACCATTAACACCATTGTGGACATGATACATGACTGTCAGCCTCATTGAAATATGCACCGCCATCCCCCCTCTACTGAAGTTATTGTCGGTGCTCCACCTCCATCCCACAGCCACCTACCAGCACACAGTGTGGCACATGCATGGCATATCCCCACCCTCATTCACTTGCATCCTGAAGCAAGTGGCAGAAGCCCACCTCAAGCACACAACGGAATACATATCTCTACCACGGACTCCCCAGGAGATACTAGAAACAAAAGGTGGCCTCCATGCCATGGAGGTGGTTTACGGCAATCACAAACTATACCACTACAAAGAGATGCAGATGAAAGGTGACGCAAGAAGATCTTCACACATTGTTGTGCCCAATATCCCGGATCAACCACAGGAATGCTGCACGTCACCATGGGAAAAATCAGCGCAGAATGCCCAAAATTGCAGAGCTTACTGCCAACGCTCACCATCAGAAAATCCTACACAACACAACAAATCACAAAATTCACACAAACACAGCACTATGCATACACAATGCATGAGTTACAATACGGCAGAGCACACCATTTATCATCTTGAAGATGCAACCCACACCATTATTCCATGGCACAGGACACATTGAGGACCTAATAATGGCTTGCATACAACCAGGGACATGTGTATGTGACCAACCATAATCTGCTGGCATGTGTGACTAGTACAGCTGTCCATCATTATTCACATGACATTTACCTTTAATTGCCTCTCATGCAGGTGATAGTGGCTATCCCTTGAAGCCGTGGCTCCTCACCCCTGTCCGAAACCCACAGAACAGGCATGAGGAGGACTACAATCGTTCCCATACCCGAACCAGTGTGGACATCGAGCAGCACTTTGGCCTGTTGAAGGCACAGTTTTGCTGCCTCAGCCGGTCGGGTGGGCCTCTCCTCTACAGGCATGAGAAGGTGGCCAAGACCATCATGGCATGCGTCAAACTGCACAATATGTGCATCTGCCGGAACGTGCCCCTGCTCCCTGACATTGAACTGCTACCACCTGGTGATGATGAAGGGGAAGAAGAAGATGTGGCTGGACATCATCGCGGTGGCGATGCACAGGAGGGCTGTACTGTGCGCAAGTCAGTGATTGCACAATATTAGTGACACACATGGTTGGACAGAGGGCACTGGGTGTGGGGGTACATCTACACTATGCACTGTAACTGAATAAATGACACATGCGCAATGATGAATGTCCACTTAGGTCTTGTTTTTCACACAACTGGTGTATTAAATGTAACAATGTAAACGTAAGTGAAAAAACCCTCCACCACCCTCACCCCCCTCCGACTCCCCCACAACTCCCCCACACACCCTCACCCCCTCCCACTCCCCCCACAACTCCCCCACACACCTCACCCCCTCCTACTCCCCCCACAACTCCCCGACACACCCTCACCCCCTCCCACTCCCCCCACAACTCCCCCACACACCCTCACCCCCCTCCCACTCCCCCCACAACTCCCCCACACACCCTCACCCACTCCCACTCCTCCCACAACTCCCCCACACACACTCACCCCCCTCACCCTCCCCCCACAACTCCAGGATGCCCTGACAATTAATTGGCACTCCCTGGTCCAGGGGACGGCATGCCTTGCCGGCGCAGGGTACGGGGCGACCTGCGGAGCGGGCTTGTTTGTGTTGAACTAGAGGAAGACGGTGGGGCCGACTTTGGTTGTGTATCGGGTTGCCCTGCTTCCAGGCATCCACTATGCGGCCTAACACCTGCCGGAGGGCCGAGACCTCCTTGCAGAGGCGGCTGGTGTTTTCAGTCAATGATTTCACCATGGAAGCAGTGTTGTCCATGATGGACCTGCCTAGTGCGGCTAAGTCCTGACGCCACTCCTCCCTGGCCAGTCGGTTGTCCTGGACGAACTCCCGCACAAGGGCAGTAAGCAGGTCAGTCCGCTGCGGCCCTATGGGTGCACCTGTGGAGGTAGGCGGCCCCTGGCTGTCCTGCCCAGCCTGCTCAGCCTCCCTAGCTCGGAATATTGGACTGAAGTGTCCCTCCGTCTGGTCATGACCAGACTGCTCCGGGATGGTGGCCTGCTCTGTATCTAGTGACGATACTTGTGGGGATGCCGGTGGAGTTGGGGTATGGACCACATCCGAAAGATCGTCCTCCATGGGGACCCAGATGTCCTCCTGTGTGTCCTCCACAGTCAGGGGTGCCGTTGCTGCCACCTCCCCAGCCATAATCGACTTCTCCGAATGTGGTGCCTCGCATGTGTCATCAGGCTGAGCAATGGGTGGAGGTGGTGGTGGTGCTTCGCCCTCCACGGACCTTGGTGGCACCAGTGCAATGGGTACCTTGGGTGGCTTGCATGTTGGTACACGGGACCCCCTGGGTAGGCCCTTTGAGGTTGATGGGCGTTTACTGTCATCCCGGGACCTCTTCCGGAGTGTGGTGTGTGCAGGGGTTGCGTCCTGGCCATCACTGTCATGTCAGTGCCTGTGGTGGTCGAAGAGAGGGACGGCATGAGTGATGTTTTGATAGGCATCATACATACATTAGGACAATTGCTCATCCACACAATTGGGGGTAATAGGCATTTGTGTTTGGACGAGCACGTTCTTTGATACATGGGTGGTTAATGCAGGCATATGTCGGCATCACTCATGTTGCCCAGGAGCAGTGCTATCTGACATGAATAGTATTTTGGCCATGCACGCTGTGTGACTCGTGGCAATTCCAACTTTGTGTGGTATGCGCCATATACGTTATTGCCTTGCACCAGGCATCTGCATGTGTCTGTGATGCATCAGCCTACTTTGGTGGGAGTGTGTGTGTTTGGGCGACCATGGCTTGACTCTTTGAACTGACATATTGGTTGACTTTCATCAGAATTGGCATAGCAATGTTTACTTTGGAAACTCACCTCCATCGCCCGATGTAGTGGTGCCACACTCCATCTCACCAATACCTTCAACGCTTTCCGTCCCTATAATACTGGCACAGATGTACTTCCATGGGGTGAGCTTTATCGGGGAACTGGGACCTCCTCCTGTTCCCATGGCCTGGCTGCGGTTCACAGAGAGGATGTTGAGTACCCTTAGTCACAGGTCGTCCCAGCGTTTGCGACAGTCTTTTCTTCAGGTCTCTTTCTTCTTTAGCAGTGCCTCTCTCTTCATGTTGCTGGAGAACACTATGGCAGCATGCTCCTGCAGTGTGTCCACCAGCATCTGCAGCTCATCCTCATTGAACCATTATTTTCTGAGGCAGGCAGCTCCCTTCTTCAGGGCCTTAGGCATAGTGGTGTTGGAGGTGGATGTTTTGCAAAAATCAGCAGAGTCCCAGGGGTCCTGTATGGTGAGGATGGCAATGGATTGTGTTTTTAAAGATGGCCGCCGTGCTCCTTCCCGTTCCTGTGCGATGACGCTACTTCTGGTTCCGCTTATTAGCGGTCACCGTAAATAGCTATTTACGGTGACTGCTAATGCTGCATTGAACAATGTCGGTACTGTTGTCTGCGCTATGCTTGATGCCGCTAAGGGCATTTTGGGTGCCTTTAACGGCATGGTGCAAAATGCCTTACCGGCATGGCGTAAAGCTCGTGCCCGCGAAGTCGTAATAGTCCTCTGTTAGCGGAGTGGTGACTGCACGGACACGCTATTTACGCCATGCCGGTAAGGAACGTTACATACCTCCAAACTCGGAATGACCCCCATAGTCTGTCAGACGGGCAGGTCTCCCACATCCTGTTCTCAGGGGGTACCTCCTGCCCGGTTCTCTGGCCGGTGTTCCTCCGCTTGGTCCACCACAGGTTGGGGAGTCCACCTGGATGGGATGTCCCCCTCCTTCGTCTGGTGCTTCCTCCAGGTCCATGTCCCCCATAGTCTCTGTCTTCGGTTCGCCCAGCCGCTTAAAAAAACTGGCGTTTCTGGTGACCGATGCTGTCCCGTCGGACGCAGTCACCATAGATCCCTTGACCGCCACCACCTCCAACGGCGCCGGCTCATAGGTGAGGGACAGCTTGCCCTGCGGGTGGAGATTCCTCACTAGCACCTCATCGCCCGGAGCAAGCCTTGGTGGTCTTCCATTTCAGTCCTTACCCTTCTCTCCTCTTCCACCTGTTCATTGTCGATGACGACCGGCTCTCGCTCCCCCCACCTCAGGTATTATGTCCCTCAGGCAGCGCTGGAAGAGTGCCTCCGCTGGCGCCACTCCTGTGGATGAGGGCGGAGTGGCCCTGTATCCCCGCAGGAATACGTATAGTGCCCTTGTAGGCACTCACCCTTCCCTTGTGCGATCCTGAACACCTTATTCAGCGTGTGCATCATCGCTCAGCTTCACCGTTCGCATGAGGCCACAGCGGAGTCAACTTCCTTTGGTGAAGACCATAGTCCTTCATGAGGTCGGCGAAGCTTTGGCCCTGGAATGGTGCCCCGTTGTCGGAGCACTGTACCTCTGGCAGTCCGTGGGTGGCAAAGATCTTTTCGAACGCTACCACCACTCTCTCGAACGCCACTGACTCCACAAATTCCACCTCAGGGTATCTGGACCATTCGTCCACCACAACCAGGAAATGGGTGCCTGTGGTCATGTCCCAAAGTATGCGTGGACCACCTCCCATGGCTTTGTGCCTCGGGGCATGGTCTCGATGGATGGCTCGCGTTGTGCCGGCAAGGCTGCCTGGCACCACAGACAGGAGGCCCCAAACTCATCCACTCTCCTCTCTAGCTCAGGGAACCACACCTTCTGCCGGAGACAAGCCTTTGTTTTAGGGGCGCCTTGGTGTCCCTTGTGAGCCAGAGCGATGATCTGTTGGATCTTGGCCCGGGGGACCACGATTCTGTCTCCTTGCAGCAGTAGCCCGGAGTCGGAAAATGCCAGTTCTTCACAAATCCGCCAGAGCTGTTCCAGGGCTACCCTTGCGTCATTGGTTCTTCTGCTTAAGGACTCCAGCACTGTTTTCCAGGCTCCCTGTTCCATGGCCGCTTTCAGGATCCCAAAACACTTGTCCTCTTGGGACGTCAAATCTAGTTCCTCCACCTGCACCGAGTTTGGGGTGGCTGTCTCAATCACCAGCCTTACATGCTCATCAGCCTCCTCTGCACCTGCCGACGGTTGAGTACCCCCACTCGGATGTCTGGAGAGGTAGTCCGCAGCATTGTTGCTGCCCGAGCGGTAGACCAAGGACACCCCATACTTCATGAGTGCCAGCAGCCATCGCTCTATGTGCACAGGTGGTTTGGACAACGAGCCCGCCAAGATGGGAAGCAGGAGCTTGTGGTCGGTGATCACAGTGACTGGCCTCCCCAATATGCACAGCGAGCACCTCCCGTTCAATTTGCGAGTAGCGCAGCTTGGTGTCGGAGAGGGCCTTGCTGGCATAGGCTATAGGGCGGACTTCTTGATCACTGCCCACTTCCGTGAGGACTGCCCCCAGGCCGTAGGGGCTAGCATCCACGATTATCTGAGTCTGTAGGGCCGGGTCGAAAAACGCCATGGTGTGCTCAGCAGCTAGGGTGCCCTTGATGTCATCGAAGGCCACCTGCTCCAGTGGCCCCCACTAGGTGACGTCTTTTCTGGTAAGTGTTCGCAGCGGCTCAGAGCGGGATGCTAGGTTTCGGATGAAGCGGCTACAATACGTGACCATCCCCAGGACCATCCCCAGGAAACTTCTCACCTCGGCCACATTTTCCGGCGGCCTGGCCTCCTTGATGTCTTTCACCTTGCACGGGTCAGGAGACACACCATCTGCCTTAAAGACAAAGCCGAAAAAATCGTGGTTCTGAGGCCCCTGTGCAAGGTGAGTCCCAGGGAGCGCAGGCGCTCGAATGTCTTTGTTAGGCATGCCAGGTGTTCGGCCTCTGATCTTGCAAACACTAGAATATCATCACTGATATTGAGTACTCCTTCTAGGTCCAAAAGGGCCCCTCTGATGACAGTCTTTTATATCGGTATAGCCCCGGTGGGTAGTAAAGGTTGTTATGTAGCGTGAATCGGGGTGTAGGACCACCTGCTGGTACCCAGCCCTGAGGTCTAACTTGGAGAAGAACCTCGCACTTTGCAGTTCCGTAATTATGTCGTCAATGGTGGGGGTTACGTGTCTCTCCCGCTTAATGGCCTTATTGGGAAGGCGCATGTCCACGCAAATCCTCACGGTATCCGGTTGCTTGGGCTTGCGGGCAATCACAATGGGAGACACCCACGGGGTAGGGCCCTCCACCTTCTCGATTATGTCCAGCCCAATGAGGTTATCCAGTTCTTTATCCACCAAATCTTTGAGATGGAATGGCACCCGTCGATGTATGAGTGCCACCAGTTGGATGGACTCGTCGATGTGGAGACGGACAGGTTCACCCACCATCTGTCCTATGCCCTCAAACAGAGGTACGTGCTTGCTCAGTAATACCTGGATGTCGTCTAAGTACACTGAGTATGCAAAAGTCACAATGCCAAGGGCCTCCGCCGCAGCACAGCACAGGAGGGTGTTGGTACTCACTGGAATGATGTAGAGCCTGGCCCTGACAGGTGTCTCACCATACTTTACATTCGCAATAAAAGCACCATCCAATGGGATTGGTTGTTCACCCCCGAATGTGAAGATGCGCGCCTTTGGCGCAGACAGGCCAGGTGGGGATTGCATGGTGTCATAGTGTTCCCTGGCCATGACGTTGACTGAGGCACAAGTGTCCACCAGCATTGGTATAGAATCCCCATTCACCAGGACATTGTCGTAAATCTCCCCCTGTCTTACCGGGGATCGCTTCTTGCTCTGTTCCGTGGGAGGATTCCTCTTGTGGACGGATCTGGTCTTGTATAGACTCGCTCGAGTCTCGTCCGGCTGCAGAGTGCGTTCAGAGTTCCGGGAAGGCCACTGTTCCAGGATGTCCAGGAAAGTAGGTAGCAGTCGCTAAGAATGGGGATTCCAGGAGCAGATTAGAGGGAAGGGGTGAAGGAAGGAAGAAGGAACCAGGATCTAGGATTAGTGGATTCGCCGAACAGCACACACACGTCAAGTCACTACCCAATGATAGTGTTGAGACACGCGGGGCCGCGGGGGCGTGGCCAATTTATAGAACGTGCCGTGTGCGACGTGGAAGCTGGCGAGGCAAGTCGCTTGTTGCAGCCATGTTGGGAGTAACAAAGAATACAAGCCCCGGCGCGATAAGGACCAGGAAGTCCAGAAGGGCAAGTTACATGGGTCATGACAGACATAGCACCTGGGCTGACGCTTGGAGTTGGACTTCAGGACACCCACACTGGACATGAAGAAGACATTTTCTTCTTCTTCTTCCTCTTCATCCCCCTCAGCACAGTTGCCATCATCCCCTTGGTCCACTTGTTCCACATTTGGTGATCGCTGTGGGCGGAAGAAGCTCACCCTGACGGGGCCTCTGAGAACCACTGTCGGTGTCACAGCCCTACACATTCGGGCATAGTGGCCAGCCCCACCGCAGCTGCCGCACGACTTTCCCATGGCCGGGCACTCCACTGGATGTGGGAGATCGTATCCGCACTTCAGACATGAACTGTTCTCCGCTTGACCCTTTAAACCCTGGTTGCCAGCAGGGCGCCTAGACCCTCGGCCCATGCCGACAGCGCAAATGTCTTCTCCTTTGCTGGGGCGCACTCCTGCCTCCATTCTGGTTGCCTGCAGCTCAGAGACCTCATGGCACCTTCCCAGTTCCAGGATGTGGGGAAGGGTGATGCCTGGCTCCCTCAGGATCTGAAGGCGCAGATTGCCAGACACACACCCTTGGATGAGTTGGTTTCTTATCATGGTGTCTGGGTCATTCCACGCACACGATACTGCCAATCTGCGCAGCCTCCCATGAAACACATCTAGAGTCTCATCATCTTTTTGGCATGCTGTACACATCAGGAAGCGTTCATAATCTGCGTTAGCCATGGGCAGAAAATGATTGTGGAGCACATCCTTGGCTGCTGCATATGACCCCTCTGCTGTTTGTAGGGACAGGAATATCTCATGTACCACAGGGCCAGCACAGTATAAAAGGGTTGCCAACTTACTGTCATCACTCGTCTCCATGGTGGACCTAAAGTACATTTCTAACCTGTCCATCCACATTTTCCACCTTGGTCCTAGGCTTGATGGCGTGCCCGAGACATCAAACTCAGGCATTGGCTGCACCAGGTGGTTTGGGTAGAGGTCGAGGCGGTAGAGCAGATGGAGTTTGTTGGCCCACTACAGGGACAGCCGGCTGCTGAGCAGCAGCTGCAGCTTGTACTTGACTCATGATGGCAAGTGCACAGGCACCCCAGAAGTACAAAGAAAAATGGGGTCGCAACTCACCACCACACTTGTAGGAAGTCCTTTCCAGTAGACAGGCCCCAGATGTGACCAGCTGGCAATCCCACAGTCACAATGTCCCTCCAGGCAACACAGCAGATGCAGGTCCACAGATATGGCAGGGCAGATGCCAGGCAATGTAGAGGTTCCAAAAATTTAGCAGGGTGGGCCCAAGGATTACACATACACAGCGGGCCTTCCTTGGTTCCTCACCCAAAACTCGACGAAAAAAAGTGAAAATATGAAAAAAATCACTTCCAAAATGCAGGTACTGCTTCCTGTGGCTGTCCGCCACAAGATGTCCCAAAAATTGAGGCTGGATGGCTCACCAACGCTTTTTTAGAAGCGGTGACCTCCCAAGGCTTACTAATCTAAAATGACTGTCAACCGCGTGGATTCTTCCCCTCTCTGTGGCATGGTCTGATAGATTTGCCTCATATAAATCATTTGCGTACTGCAAAGAGGCTACTGCCTTTCCCGGGTTGGAATTCGCAGTTTTGTCGCCACTGTTAGTGAGCTCTGAGACACACCGCACCTCAACCCCCCCCACTCTCGACACACACAGACACGGGACACAGGTGTGCGTAGTGCGGGCTCCCCGGTGGCTCTGAGGCCTTCGGGAACACCCCATTTATTTATATCCGCAAGAGGCAGAGTGGACGTCACTCAGTCGCGTGCGCGCCCTTAAAGGGCCAGCTTCGCACTATGCATACCATAATGCATAGAAACAGTCAGCACAGCATGGTGTGATGGATGCACATCTCTGATTCACAAGCCCCATGTGGCGTAAGCAGGCAGAGTTGAGAAAGAACCTGACTAGTGGTCAGTGTTTGCTTTTCAGCCATTACCAATTTGCATTTGATTTGCAGTATACACATTTGCTAAATCACAAGTCGCAGAGTGCAAACCCCTATGAATGAACAGACAGTGAGGTATTACACATGTTATGGGACCACGTGTCAATATGTAATGCTTTGTTGGCATGTAGTCTCTTCTCTGTAGCTCTATCAAGCTAACACATTTCGAGTGAGAGTCACACCATTCATGGCCTCCAGGCTCACATTTTGTTGTATTTATTGGTTAAAGTGCAACCTGAGTTCCAGAGCAGAGGAGCACTGTACACGGTTTGGGTAGCCAGCATTAGGGCTTGCATTTCTTAAGAGTAGCATAGTACTGTTTTTTGCGTTCTGTCCATCCATTGAGATTAGTCCATGGTCTGGTGCCACGATTTTAGAGATTTGCAAAATTGAAGCATGTGGGGCCATTCCGAGTCAATACTGGGATCGAGTTCCAGAGGGTGGTGTGTGACAAAGGAAGGATTGTTTGCAAGTCCTCTCTTTGTGGACTAGTTGTGATTCGAGCCGGTTGGTCTATTTGCTGTGCAAGGAGCTTGTGCCACCAGATATGTGGCGATTAGCTGCCAGGTACTGTGGTGTGCTACTCGTGACTGCTTTGCTGTTATGTGTGCAATACATGTTCAATACATGCACATGTATAATATATGTGCAATACATGCTGTCTTGCACAGTATCCTGGCCTGGAGAGGAAGCCAATGTAGTTCGCTTAGGATGGGAGTGGTTGGGTCAACTTTCCATGTACCCATATTAAGAAGTGCTGCAGCATGGTGGGCTGCTTTTAGGGGAGCCAAGTGAGTGGCTGGGAGCCCTGTCAGGAGGGCATTTACCCCATCGATGTGCAAGATCACAAGGCCTGCAATATGATCAGGAAGTCCTGTGGCGCGATGAAGGGTTTAATTTTGTGAAAGGTGGAGATTTGTAGACAGGCTGTTTGGGCATTCCTTTCTATGGGGGTCGTTACGAGTTTGGAGGCAGCCATGGCGCTATTAGCGCCATGGCTGTCTCCGAACTCATGTCTGGACCTGGCTTCTCGGAATGGGGACTTACCGGGTCATTCCAACCTTGGAGGACCCGGTAAGTCCCCATTCTGAAAACCATTCCCCATTCCCATTCGAGCCCCCATAGGGCTCAATGGGAATGGGGAAGGAGCTAGTAACGGGCCCGCAAATAGCGGGCCCGTTATTAGCTCACTGGTACCTTAGCGGCTCCCGCTAAGGGCAGGTGGTAAAACCAGCAGGCCTTAGTGGATGCCGCTAAGGGACCTCTGAAAGCGGCGGTAGGGGGTTAACGGCACCGGTAAGGATGCCAGTGCCGTTAACCCCTTACCGCCGCACTCGTAATGAGGCCCTATGTGTTTCTGGAAGATCCGGCTGCTGTCAACGGAGAATCCACATCACCTTCAAGCCTGCTACCTGCAGATCTGCATTCCCACAGAGAAATGTAAGCTTCGTCGTTGTGCAAGGGAGCAAGATATCTACAGTATTGCTGTAGGTTAAGCTTAACAAGTGCAACCACAAAGATAAATTGGGGCGATTAAAATAGCAGCCCCATTTCTGAAAGGCCTGGCACAAAGGGGAAAAGCCAGTTGCAAGTCAGTGTACCCTGCTAAGCCTCTCTTCTCATCTGACAAAATGAATATGATTCTGATTGAAAATATTAGCTGCCAAGATTTGATGACTAGTCTATGGGCCTCATTACAAATCAGGCGGTCCGGAAATAATGGTGGCGGTAAACCCGCCGCCACTGTTGTTTCAGGACCGCCTGATCCTGACTCCTGCAGGCGGGAGGTGATGTTCCCGCCAGGTTTGACCTGGCGGGTTTAACACCGCCCGCCCACAGGCGGACGAGGAAACACCGGCAGCATCACGAGATGCTGCCGGTGTTTCCATGATCCCCATTCCCATTGAGTCCCAGAGGACTCAATGGGAATGGGGATTAACACCATTCCGCCTCCGTGATTCCCGGGAAACCGGGGTTGTAATGCCACGGTAATTCCAGGAATCACGGAGGCGGAATGGTAATACGAGTCCGGCGGTAACCAGGTGGTTTTACCGCCTCGGTTACCGCCGGACTCGTAATGAGGCCCTATGCCTCTAAAAGGCTGCTCGGGACTGGGAAGAGCCAGCTGAATGTTAGATGTGCCTTAACCATCTTTTAAACATTCTTGCTCTTATAAAAGTGAAGAAAAGTGCTGCAGTTGTGAGCTGAGCAGCTTTAGAGCCAGGATGCTGTTGATGAGTGGCAGGTGGAACAGATGGAGTTTTTAAATTCTGGGAACCATGCAAAGTGCTTGTGTGAAGTGAAACAGCAATGTGCTGAAGGTGTGAGTAGTTTGGAGTAGGAAGGTCTATGGGGGACATCCAAGGAGTTTTTATTTTTTCAGGTTTGCCACCCACATGTACGATTTGTGGATCAAAACCAAATGTTTTTATCTACTAATCGGATCCCCCTGCCCCCTTTGCCATCAAACATACCAGCTTGCTTCTTTTTGATCACATTATAAGACGCTTTGCAAAAGAGAAAGCCCCTTCCTTCGCTTATAAAGATATAAAAGTTAGAATCACTGACTATTCCAAAACTAATCAGAATCATGCTGTTAGCAGATTGGCCCCTCAGTACCCACCCACACCATCTGTGCTTCCTGCGTGCCTGGCAGATCATCAGTGAGTACAGTTGCACTGTCTGCTTCGGGGGCCTCTGCATGTTTCTTGGGGTTTTCAGCTTTATTTTCACAATCGTGCTTCAGCACTAAATTTATCTAGTAGCAGTGAGTCTGTACAACTTTCTAAACATCACTCTCAGTCAGTATACGGGCTCTTTTGCCTTCATGCAACCAGAAAGGTCAGTTTTAGGTGGGTCTCAACTGTTTGATTCGCTTATTTGAGCTCGCCTTTTCAACCGACCCGGGATCCTTTAATTGGGCTCAAACTCTATTTCTGCCCTAAACTTGGTTCAGAGCTCACTTGTCAGATTATATGACAGTATGAATGTTAAAGTGAAGTTTCATGCCTCATCTTTGAAAGAAATTAAGCAACAACCGTTAAGGAGAGCTCGCAGTTTGCAGTGAAAGCCAAGCAAACGTTCACAAGGTTACTAGTTCTTCCCCATCTAAATGCCAAGATGTGAAGGGTGGACATGACTTCATTCCCCTGACGCTTCTTGAGGAATCTTTGGTGGAGTTGAAGAGATTAGAACCATCACCTCCTGATGATGCAGTTTTTAATTGGTGAAGCAGCAAAGCCCTAAACCTCTTACAAAATCTAAGAGCAAAAACAAATTGCAGTCAACTCAAAGAGAGGCCTCACAGAACTTTTTGAGATCACTGCACTTGTCTGCTCATCAAAAATCTCATATAGAATTAACACATTTGATTTTCTCTGAAATTACCAATCTGGATGAGGATGAGGAGAAAAAGAACTGTGGGCCTACTACTCTTCCCTCTTCAAGGGAGGATCAGGGAATTGAATTTTTATCAAGTGGTGATGCTCCCTCGTTTACACTGGTTAAAGACATTTAGGGGTGTACCGAATAGTCAAATTACTATTCAGTCGAATAGTTGGCACAAGCTGAATAGAGAGCTGAATAGTTCTCTATGGTGTGGTCCCTGCCCCTTTTGCTACAGAAGTAAGTTTAATATACTGCTGGGGGCACTTTACGGAAATGGTGAAGCATTTTCGTATGGATATATGCAGATTTTCTGATTGGTTTAATGATCTAGCTGATTACAAAATATGCCATTATACATAAGGCAAGTATCCATAGGAAGATGCTGCACCATTTCCATAACGAGCCTCCAGCAGTACATCCTATACTGCTGGAGTCACGTTATGTAAATGCCACTTTTGCTGGTGTGCTGGATGTATTTTGCCTATGGAGTGTCTCCAAGGATTCAATGTATTTTGCTCACAGAGTGTCACCAAGAATTAAATGCTACCTTTGTTGGAGGGTGTAATGAATGTATTTTGTTCATGGAAGGTCTCCAAGGATTTCTTTTGGAGACCATCAGTGTTGTAACACCTTTACCCCATCCTACCTGGTAGGATATTTGGGAAATTTAGCCCCACACCCCTTTCCCTTCATTAACACTTTCACACGGACAGCCCGCTCTGGGAGAAAACAGACTTACATCCGAGCATTGTACCTGACATGTGCCACTACTATGGTCAGGCACCATCAGGGAATTGCTGGTAAGCCCTCACTCCGGACTTCCATTAAGCGTCCCCACACAGATAAAAGGTGGAGCACGAGAGCACACTCTGAGCGAGGCAAAGCACACAAAAGAACAGCATTTCCAGATGGCATTTGAATGAGGGAAGATTGACGGCAAATCAAGAAGGGTGTGCATGGAGGGAGATGCCCTTGACCATTCCAGCGAGAAACCATTACTTTCCAGAATCCTTCAGATTAAAAAGCGTAAGGCCAGGAAATCAGACTGTAGACTCCAGATTGTGTGTCAGAGATACCCGGGCCCTACTGCATGGCTGACTGAGTCGGGGAGGAGCAACAGCCGCCGTGGTACTGTTCTTGGCTCCAGGATCAAAGCAGCACCAGAGAGATCGACACAGTCGGTGAGTTGGGGAGACCGATGCAAGACCTGTCTGTGTTAAGTCAAGGTCACAAGTGGCAACATTTTATAAAGAGCGCAAGAATGAAGATTGGTAACGTGTATGATGAAAGAAGCGAGGAAAGCTTAATTGCTGATGGATGTATGAATTTTAACGGAGAAAGATACAATACCAGTGATAGAGAGGTCCGGCACCGCTAATGTGCTCAGTTGAAGGTCTCTGTGAGGTATGCAGACAAGAAGTGGCAGAAGCGAAAGTAAAAGATGAAAATGAGAAATAAAGTGAATTGAAGTCGTCCTGCGACAGTTTAAGTCAAAATCCATCGCAGAATGAAAGTATTCCATTTTTGATACAAAGAGGAAAGCTTTGAAAGTGAGATTACATGGTTTGAGCTTGAGGGAGCCCAATTGTGAACATTGTGCCAAAAGTGGGCCCAAGTCTGAAGGAGGGAGACCCATGGTGAACAGTGGACTTGAGAACTTGTGAATGTGAAAATCCTGATAAAGAAGGAACTTTGGTGCTTGTTTGGTATGTCAGGACCTCTGCAATAAGAGACTGTTATTGGGAAAGAGACTTTGGCAGAAGGCCCTGATCCTATGCTTTGAACTGTATCCTTGTGGCAGAGAAGCCAGAGTGTGTGCAAAGCTCGAGCATGCTGCCTTGTCCCGTGCTGAAAACGTGGGGAAAGGAAGCCAATTGCTCAACTATCGTGACATATCATTTCTTGAACACTTTTCTTTTTCCATATTTTGCCAGCAGAAACTTCAGATAGGGCAGGAGCCCTGCATCGACCGCACCGACTGCAGGATCACCTCCCTTCATTGGGAGTATGCCTGTTACCCGACAGATGGAGACCAGCAACATGGGGTCTCGCGCATTACCATTCTGGTAATATTGCCCTTATTATTCGTTATTTGAAATTGCAGAATATATGCCCCTCAATCGTGATTGCAGCTCTGAGGAAATAGTAATCCTGATGTTCATCGCATCACACTGTCCTAAGATGGCCGCCACCCCAACTGCCTGAAACAGCTGACTGGAAGCACAATGTCTTTTTAAACCCGATCCCCTGACTGGAGGCGGAAGCCGGCCACTCTGATCAAGGGCCGCGAGCCTTAAGGGCCTGTCTGCAGCTGTTTCCAAACATTGCCTGCAGAACCCCCAGATAGGGCAGGAGCCCCGCATCAACTGCATCGACTGCAGGATCACCTCCCTGCATCGGGAGCATGCCCGTGAGCCGACAGATGGAGACCAGCAACATGGGGTCTTGCGCATTACCATTCTGGTAATGTTGCCCTTATTATTCGTTATTTGAAATTGCAGAATATATGCCCCTCAATCGTGATTGCAGCTCTGAGGAAATAGTAATCCTGATGTTCATCGCATCACACTGTCCTAAGATGGCCGCCACCCCAACTGCCTGAAACAGCTGACTGGAAGCACAATGTCTTTTTAAACCCGATCCCCTGACTGGAGGCGGAAGCCGGCCACTCTGATCAAGGGCCGCGAGCCTTAAGGGCCTGTCTGCAGCTGTTTCCAAACATTGCCTGCAGAACCCCCAGATAGGGCAGGAGCCCCGCATCAACTGCATCGACTGCAGGATCACCTCCCTGCATCGGGAGCATGCCCGTGAGCCGACAGATGGAGACCAGCAACATGGGGTCTTGCGCATTACCATTCTGGTAATGTTGCCCTTATTATTCGTTATTTGAAATTGCAGAATATATGCCTCTCAATTGTGATTGCAGCTCTGAGGAAATAGTAATGTCCTGATGGTCATTGCATCACACCATCCTAAAATGGCCGTCGCTCCAACTGCCTGAAACAGCTGACTGGAAGCGCAATCTCTTTTTAACCCCAATCCCCTGACCGGAGGCGGAAGCCGGCTGCTCCGATCAAGGGCTGCGAGCCTTAAGGGCCTGTCTGCGGCTGTCTGCAGCATGGCCGCGGAGGGGTCACATCCACTCTTCCTGAGCAAACCATCCTCAACACATCCACAACATGAGCTACTATGCCCGAACTGTAAGTAATCCATGCTATATAGTATGCTGATTGCTGGACTAGAACTACCCATAAGTATCTCTCCATCCGTTATGTATCTTCAAACAAGATGTAGACAATGAGTCTGACGTCTGATACATTGTGATTGTCATTGATAACTATATGTGTGCAATCTACGAACACCTCTAAGTGATTAAGGCTCATTCATGACAACTATCCGACTCAGTATCAGTGCCAAGCCTCGTCAGCTTTCATCATTTGTTAAATATTTTGCCCAAACCATCGCTAGATTACCAATGCAAGTAACCAAATAGTGTGCATTTACCCAGAAAAGTTGTAGGCAAAGTACCACCCTGAAATCGCTTTACAATGTTTCACCCTACTAGAACTATTTATGCATTCTCCATGAGCACAAATTCACAGGTAGTAACACTGCTGTATATCTTGTAGTTATTACTTCTGCAGCCAAAGTCTCTGAGATCCCTTTATATTTTGTGTATTTGCTTATCACAACCTATGATAACTGTATTAATAGACCACGTAAACACCGCTAACTATGCCACGGTCGTTAACTTTTATCATGTGTCCCTTCTGAATTGTACCCTTCAAATTGCCTCGCTCAGGTTTTAATTTCATTACCCATTTAAATGGTCTTACTAGACTAGTGTGCCCTAGACACCACCCCATCCCCTGTCCCACCCCATTCCTCCCTAATACAAATCCCTTCCACCCTCACCCTGACCAACAAAACAGAACTGCAGAGTTGCATAGCACCCAAAAACTAGACCTACCCTGATTCCAAGCACCCCCACTATGAATAATAAGCCTATAATAAATTCCTACCCGATTTTAGGCACAGTGACATATGGCCGACTCAGAGCTCGGACATACACCTCCTCATCACATCCTAAAACAAACCACACCAAAAACAAACAAGTCAAACTGACCCCTTCGCAGTTACAAATCAGAAATCAACGACTCAAGGACACAGACTATGAACGGTAACCTGACAGATACCATAATATTAATTAAGACCACTACTACCAGCCCTATTGTCGACCACCCACCCAAAAGTTCCATAAAGACCACTATAAATAGTACCAAGCAACAAGCTACACTTCAAAGTGACAACAATCCCCACTCACCACCTCAGACCCAACCCCCTATGGAACTTAAACTAGCACTTATCAATGCACAAGCAATAGCTGCCCACGCCCCAGAAATACATGATTACATCATTGATCAGGGACTTCACATGCTTATAGTAAGCGAAACTTGGCTCCACCAAGCATCTGGACCTACTCTTACCATTGCCATCCCTCCAAATTACACCATCCTCAGGATGGACAGAACTTAGTCAGTTGGCGGAGGAGTAGACATTATTCCCAAAAGCCACCTTAAACTAAGAGCCTGCCCCATTGATAATTTTGATGGATACAAAATTCTACTCATAAACTCGCTACCAACCACAAAACCACTATTAACATAGTAACTATCTACAGAGCTCCTAATAATACCTCTCAACCAGAAATAGACATACCACTACTACTAACTCCACTAATTAAACCTAAGACAAAATGCATCATCCTTGGTGACTTAAATCTCGGATTCAATGACAGTATAGATCACAAAGCAGAAGCCTTGCATATCACCCTCAAAGATATGCTATTCACACAACTTGTGAATGAACCAACACATATTAAAGGGAGAATGTTGGACTGGGTATTATTCCTCAACATTCTAGTCTCCATAGAAACGATCACGTCACTGCGCTGGACAGATCACCACAGCATTAACTTTGCTATCAGATGTAACGAATTTGAACCACCTAAGCCCACTATACTAGATTCCTATGTAACCAGGAATATTAGTAACCTTTCAGCTGAAAACCTGAACCCAATTCTAAAAAACACCCTTACAAATGATTGGACCATCATGGATAACCCATGCACAAAAAAACACAAAGAGCCATTATGTATAGGGGACTGGAATATATGGTTGGAGAATTACAACATCCACCCCAACTCAGGCGCCCTGATGGAACTTCTGGACAACCAGGATCTAGAGGTCATTACCAGGGAATCCTCACATAATAAGGGCCATTGCCTAGATCTCCTACCAGTAAGAGGAGAAGCTGTACAATTTCGTGAGACTATCCCGCTACTGTGGTCAGACCACTGTCTGCAACATTTTGACATTAGGGGAGCAAAATCACTAAAAGGGAAAGGACGAGAGGACATGCCAGCATGGAGTCGGAAGGCGACAGACTTGGGAAAAATCCCTGGGGAGGAAGTGGAGAGCCGATTGGCAAACCTTGACCCTGAGCTCCCTTGTGAGGAGTTTTTTAGCAAAGGATCAGCTATCCTAAAGGATATCTGTGACAAGTATGCACCGCTAAAACGAAACGTTACAAAAAAATCTAAATCTTGGTTTGGACCAGCATTGGGCCTAATGCGTAAACAGGTACGCTAGGCCAATAAGCTATGGAGGGTTTCCAAACTGGACAGAGATGTAGAGAAGGCAAGAGGCTGCTTAAAAGAATATAAAACAGCCCTGTGTGTGGCAAAAAAAGAATTCCTCCAACAAGAAATTAAACAGGCTGTAAACCAAGCCAGAGCACTATTTGAGGTAGTGGCAAGGTTTGGGAATCCAAAATGCATGGCAGTACCCTCTGCCGACACCCAAGAACAAGCCAATAAGTTTAACAACTTCTTTGAACAATAAGTTATGGCTATCCAAAAGAGTATCTCTCAAGTGAGGAGCGTGGAAAACTGGGAAGAATCCCAAGAAGAGGCAGAAGTGGAAGATAACCAGGGAGATAATGTGAGCTTTGGCTTTCAAACTATTGATAAGGAAATAGTGTGAGCCTTAATACTCCAATTAAAACCCACAAGGGAGCTGGCATTCCCTATGCCAGCATGCTCTGCCATACGTCTGGCAGCAAACCTTACTCCTTTTTTAACTACCTTCATAAATAAATATCTAATGGAGGGTTATGTCCCAAGCACCCTGAAGGGAGCACTAATGAGACCCCTACTAAAGAAACCTAATTCGGACCCCACGGTTTAAAAGAATTATCGTCCAGTTGCCAACTTGTATTGGCCGACTAAGATCCTGGAAAAAGTGTTCTGTAACCAATTTCAGAATTTTATAGATAATAAAGGTCTTCTGGATGAATACCAATCAGGGTTTCGTCCAAACCACGGAACTGAGACCGCCTTATTGGCGGTCCAGGATGATCTACTGGAAGCTGCAGATAGGGAAATCCCTACAATATTATTGATGCTGGACCTATCTGCGGCATTCGATACGATTGACCATAAGATCATCCTCCAACGTATTGGAAAAATTGGGAGAGCTTCGAAAGTAGTGGTGGATTGGTGTGGTTCCTTCTTGCAGGATAGAACCCAGCAGGTGACACTAGGATCTTTCCTCTCAGAGTTAATATGGCTGAGATACGGAGTACCTCAGGGCTCAGCACTCTCGCCACTGATTTTTAATCTCTATATTTGCCCACTACTTGATATATTGAGGAAACATGGACTAAGATTCCACTCCTATGCTGGCAACACGCAGATTTACCTGGAGACAGAAAATCTGGCCGAAGCATTTGAAAGGATTGACATGTGCATGCAAGACATAAAAAAATGGATGGCATGTAATCAGCTGCAGCTCAACGCAGCCAAAACAGAAGTAATACTATTTGGACCGGAGAAAAAAAAGGAGAGGCGAAGAACAATATATAACACTGCAAATCCTGGGTGAAGAAATCCCGTTCTCAAAGAAAGTGAGAAATCTGGGGTGCATATGGCAGGAAAATCCAGTGAAGCCCAGATAGGGGCCAAAGTAAAAGCCGTGTACTACTCCCTGCGTATGCTTAGAAACGTTATCCCCTTCATAGCGACCGAAGACCGAGCTGTGGTCGTAGGGGCATTGACAAATTCCCATCGTGACTATTGTAATAGTCTGATGACTGGGATCCCAGTGAAACAGATGATGAGACTTCAGAGGGCCCAGAATCCGACAGTTAGGCTAATCACCCATCTGAGGAAAAGGGACCATGTCTCAGCATCACGGAGAACCCTTCACTGGCTTATGGTGGAGGATTGAGTTAAGTTCAAGGTGGCATGCCTTATGTACAAATGCTTCCATGAACTTGCACCTAAATATCTGAGCGCTAGAATTCACCACTATCAGCCATCCAGAGATCTCCAGTCTGGAGAAAAACTACTGATGGATACCCCTTAGACTAAACTGATCTCGAAGGGGGGCAGGAGGTTCTCTGTGTTTGGCCCTAAGTTATGGAACCAAATACCAATGGCCTTACGGTCATGCCCATCGCTAGAAGGCTTTAGAAAGGAACTCAAAACCTTCATATTTAAGTAATCCAAAGAGGCAGGGGCGAGAACAGTGTCTTACAGCTAAAGATTGAATTATAGTTAACATCCGCGCCCGAATGCAGTTTAGTCTGCCTGGTGCGCATAAGAAATAATTAAATTAAAACATTTAAAAAAATAAAAATCAAACAATTGCAGATACTTACAATGACTGCCTTACAAGTACTAGCATCTAGTGTCACCAAAACCAGACGATCTGATAAAAAATCCTCCATCTGGTTTAATGAGGAACTAGTCTCACTCAGGCAAATCAAACGTTCACTGGAACATCGTTATAACAAATCACTTACTCCCGAGGCAGCTGATGCTTTCAATTCAGCAAATAAAATCTACAAAGCAGCAATCATCGCTCAGAAAGCGAATGCAATCAATAATAGGATTAACAATTCAGCCTCTGACTCTAGAGACTTATTCTCTATCCTCAAAGAGCAAATGCACTTGCCGATAAAATTAAACTACAAAAGAAAATGACTACTAAAAAATTAATATTAGCAGGAAAATATACCATGACAAACTCACCACTAGTGCAGCAGTATGCAACACTCCTACCTTCCTTTTCTCATCAGTCTCCCAAGAAGTAGTGATCAACACTATAACTAAACTGAAAGCATCCAGTTGCAAAGGGGATAACTTCCCAGCGCACCTAGTCAAACTATGTACCCCCACCCCTACCCCCATCATCATTAATTTTGTCAATGCATCTTTCAATGCGAATCTGGTCCCAGCCAGCATCAAACAAGCTTGGGTTACCCCACTACTGAAAAAGCCTACATTGGACCCTCTAATTCTAATTAACTACAGGCCCATATCCACGTTCTCATTCCTCCTCAAAATTATTGATAAAACAGCATACAACCAAATACAAACCCATCTCGAACAATATAAACTCCTAGGTGCCAGACAATCTGGTTTTAGGCCTAACCATAGTACTGAAACTGCCCTTACTGATTTGAAAATCCAAATAGACACCATCAAAGACTCCGGAAAAATAGACATATTGCCGTTGCTGGACCTTTCAGCAGCGTTCGATCTGGTTGACCATGATAAACTCTGTGAGACATTGGCTAAAGATTTCAGCTTCTCCAATAATGCCACCCTTTGGATAAAATCTTTCCTAGTTGATCGTACATCAAGAGTTGCCATCGGCAAAGATGTGGCCAACCTCATAGATGTCCCCATCGCAGTACCCTAAGAATCATGTCTTTCCCTTACTCTTTAGAACGCCTACACAAAACTCCTATTCTCAGCTGTCGATGACATGGGTGTCATCTACACACATTTTGCAGATGATACCCAGGTCCTCATTCCCATCACTGGTGACTACATCCATGACACTCAGACCATAAATAAAATCTATGCCATCATTGAAAACTGGATGGCACTGAATAGCCTCTGTCTCAATGATGAGAAGACGGAGATTCTCATTGTTGGTTCCCAAGCCAGATTAGGCACACTACATACAGATTACACAAATATCAATGTTGATGGAACAATAATACCAGTACTCAAGCAAGTTAAAACCCTGGGAGTCTACCTTGATGCTAACCTCACTATGAGCAAACATATCTCGGCACTCTCTTCATCCATAGCCTACACAGCCAAACTCATTGCCCCAAGCTGTCAATTCCTCACTCCAGCAAACTGCATAACACTAGCCAAAGCCTTGATATTAACCAAGCTTGACTATTGTAACATTCTCCTACTAGGAACATCCAACACCAATACAACTAAACTACAACTACTTCAAAATAAAGCATTGAGAGCGGCACTAGGCATAAAGAAATCAGACCACATTTCCAACATCAGGCGAGAAATCTACTGGTTGCCTATCAAAGCCAGAATCATTTTCAAAACACTTTGGGCCTCATTACACGGAATGCGGTAAGGGTTTACCGTTACCGGTAAGGGTACCGGTAAACCCTTACCGCCTTACTACGAGGTCCCTTTCCGGGACCCAACCTCAACGGCTGGTTTTACCATTCATTAAGGAACGGGCCCGCAAAGGGACCTTGGAGGCCATTATGGTAACGCAATTTGCGATACCGTAATTGCCGCCTTCCCCATTCCCATTGAGCCCTATGGGGGCTCAATGGGAATGGGGAAGTGCCATGGTGAATGGGGAATTACCGCCCCCACACACCTTGGAATGTGGCGGTAATTCCGCCATTCACCATGGCGGACTCGGTACGGTACCGGTGGCAACCATGGCGCTAATAGCGCCATGGTTACCGCCTACCGTGTAATGAGGCCCTTTGTATTGTATATAAATGCCTCACAAATAAAGCACCTAGCAACCTCAATAATGATATCAAGAAAAAATCATCTAATAGAGCACACAGATTTAATAATAAAGCCTTATTAGAAAGTCTGCGCCACAAAAGTAGCAGAGCAGGAGGGAGTAGCTTCAGAGTCCTAGCCCCTACTCTATGGAACTCTCTACCACTCAGAATCAAAAACGAAGAAACCATGGCTAGCTTAAAAAAATCATTGAAAACCTGGTAGTTCAACCAATACTGAAGGATCAATGCATCCCACCTGCTTCCAACCAAGTTAGGCGCACAATACATCCACGAACCTTGCAGGTTCCCCCATGAAGCTAAAATGTATTTCGTATTCTACAATTTGTTCTATTCTTTGAGCCACTTGGCTAATTGTCATTTCTATGTTGTATCATTGTAACACTGTAACATTGTAACATTGTTTAATCAAAGTATAAGCTGTCTGTAACCTCGCTGTGATACCTAAGGGACTGTGCGTGTAACAAATGAAATAAATAAAAATAAAATAAATAAATTGTTGTCCCACACCATTTGTATTTTGAAGTAAGGATTGGCAATAGGTTTATTAGTATAGGCCCTTTTATTTTGACAGAGACTCCACTAGTACTGCGTTATTATTATTTGATGTTCGTAGCTTGCTCCCATCCTTAGATTCAAGGTTAGATAGGCATTCAACCAACCCATTGAAGTTCCCTAAACACCCTTGAACTGTGATCACTTATGTCTGTCTTCACTGTTTTACACCATGCCTTCCGTACAGTGTGCAAAATATATTCAGCACACCAGAGAAGTTGGCATTGACATAATGTGTGTAAAGCAGAGGCAAGTTATGTGAATGCCACTTTGGTGGTGTGCTGAAAGTATTTTGACCACGGAGGGTCTCCAAAATACATGGATATAGTGCCAAAACAGCACTTTTGAAAATTGCAAAGCTAACATTTTAAAAGGCATTTTTGGTTTTCAGCTCAAGTCTGCTGCTTTGCTCCATGTTGAATGTGCCAGAGCTCACTGGCATGCTCCTGCAGTCATAATTATGCCCCCCCCCCCTTGACTGTGTGTGGAAGTGTGTGCCGCTTGTTCTGGCTGTGCCCAAATGCAGTTTTAAAGATTTTGGCATGCACAGAAGTCAGCGCATCCATTTTGGGCTGTTTCTTTCACCATTTGGAAAGTGATACAGTGGGGCACATTGGAATGGGTCAAAATATCCCACAGACCTAATTCTTTTACAAGAAGTGTGGCTAGAAGTGATACCCTTGCTGGATAGTTTTATCGTTTTTCCACAACCAGTTGTGTGGGGTATTTGAGGACAGCTCTCCAGTGGTTTACTCACAGCAATCCATAATAACTTGGGAATAACTATTACACAACTACAGGATCCGTGTTGGGGTATTTTAGCTGTTAAATTGGCTGGATTTATGTCAGCCAGTTTTAAGGATTTTATTCTGATTAACATGTATTGCCATCCGGCTCAAATTAAGATGGTTGACTTTCTCTCATAACGGTGCCTGTGCATCCTGCTTCCCCATTCCAATTGAGCCCTATGGGGCTAAAATGGAAATGGGGAAGAATATTTTCCAGTGCCCAGGAATGGGCAATAACCGGGTCCGGCAAGGCCGTAATGACCCGGTAATTGGCCATTCGTGGGCGCCGGAAAAAAAATACAGGTACGGCTACCACCAGCCTCCTAATGAGGCCCATGGATACACACAAATACATATAATCCATTACATTCAAACACATACATGCATGCATACAAATGCACAACACTTATCTTAGGTCTTCTTTTCTTAAGGGGGTCAAGGGCATGGCACACAACCAGATAGCACACTCGACATATGCAGGCATGTAGTGCCGACATATGCCGACATATGCCTTGTAGCAACGCCAACATTGTTCCTATGTCAACCCTGTATGTGGCAGGTTGCAACGCACACATTGGTGCGCCACTCACATTTTTTTATAGCCCATCAGGGCTGGTGCGTTGAGCACCAGCCCTGATGGTATTTAAAAAAAGGCCCAGTGAGTTTTTTAAATTATCCAACTGGCACTCGTACAGTGCCAGTCCTGACTGACTGCCAGCCCTGTGGGAGTCATAAAGGGGGACCGACCCCCTCCCCCTTCCTCCCCTGGCTCTGCCCCTGACCTTATGTCATGAGGTATTTTCCTATAACAAAAAGTATGTGCTGTGACTCCAGACTGTCAGACTGTGCACAGAGAGAACTGCTGATTACAAGTGGTAAGTGCACTTTACTCCAAAGTTTAACTTACTTGTCAGTTGGCAGGAGCTAGCAGCGACCTATTCCCTAGTTCACCCGGCATTCAGACAATATTGCAAGTGGAACGCTGAAGGAGTAGCCCCTTGAATTCTCAAACCCTATAGAAAGCTTATATAAAATCTCTTATACCACAGTTACAAACAATCTTAGCTCCCAAGTCAGAGAAAACAAAAAGTGATCTTCCTTGGATCCTTAGAAATCTCCATTAGTGCTTGATTATTTATAATTGACCACCCATATTTATAGCATTTCATTTTTGAGATACATAAAAGCTATAGTACAGAAATATGTGGGGCAGTTTGAGGGTACATTTTTTTTTAAATTTATCTTTTTATTAAGTTTTATAAAAATAGTTAATTCAAACGATAACAATACAAGGGAAAGGAACGTACACATCAATTCATCAGATTGACAATTCAAGTTCCCTTCCCAGAAATCCATCCCCATTCAACAAAACATAACAATACATTATCAATTCATCAAACTTAACGAAATTATGAACAAGTTCATTTGCCAACCATCAATTGGAGAACAATGCAAGAGTAGAAGAGAAGAGAAAAAAAACAAAGGATTTGGAGTCTGTGTGATCCTTAGCAATAGCAATTCTGTGCAACAATAAACAACATCAAGTCTGTAGGAATGCATAAAGTGCCTCATTAACTTCGGCTGAAAAACAGCTGCTCTCTGTCCGATATAGTCCAAGAAAGGGTTCCAGATCTGCATGAATTTCAAGAGCTTCCCCTCTAGCATGGCAGTAAGCTTCTCAAGACCCATCAATTCCCACACCTTCCTCCACCAGTACGCCACGTGTGGCCCTTCCACTGATTTCCAGAAGCGAGCCCTTGTGATTCGTGCCGCAATAAGTAACTGAGCTATTAGGGCTCCTCTGGAGCCCGTCTTTGGGAAGGACCCATCTTCAGGCACGTCTCCCAATATTAGTATGCGCGGGTCCATAGGGAACAGCATGCCAGTGATGTCCTTGATCTTGGAACAGCTTGGATGACCAAGCAATGCCACCACATGTGCCCCAAATCACCTTGTTCGCCACAACCATGCCAACACGTATCCGGGTACTCTAAATTCATTGCATGCAACCTAGTCGGTGTGAAGTACCAGCAAAAGCAGATCTTGACAGCGTTCTCTTTTACCAAAGTACACCTAGAGCTTTTGTGGGTTCTGTACCATATTCGCTGCCAGGATTCCTCTGGAATTTCAACCCCCAGTTCCCTTTCCCACGCCATCATGTAAGGAAACTTCTCGCCCTCTGTAACATTTTCCAAAAGACTATAACAAGCAGCTAGCCTATGGGAGCTCTGCCCCTCGAGAATTCTTAGTTCTATGCCGAATGGCTCTCTATTGGCCGCTTGGCGTGTGTCCCTGTTAGTCAGCCAGTGACGAAGCTGTATGTACCTAAACCTTTCTACCTCCGACAATCCAAATTCTCCTTACACTCCTGGAATGTCAGAGGCTCCTGGTCCGCATACAAGTCCCTAAGCCTTAAGGGCCCATCTGACTTCCAGCCTTGGAATGAGCTGGGATTTAGTCCCGGCGTAAACGCCGGGTTTTGAACCACGGGGGACAATGGACCCAGCCCTGGAGCGAACCCCCTTTGCGCAACTGCTTTGTCCCAGCTTCGAAGTGTTGCAATGTCATGGGCAACAGTCCACCCTGATAGCCCCGCGCCTCTCTGGGCAGGAAAGGGAAATACTGCAATGGAAAGGGGGCAGCTTCTTGCTCAATTTCCTGCCATTTAGGAGTTTCGGACGAGCTTCCCCATGCTAGCATAGGTGCAACCTGTGACGCTCTATAATAGCGCAGAACAGAGGGCAGACCTATGCCTCCGTGCACCGCCTTTCTCGCCAGGAGTTTATATGGGATTCTAGGCTTCTTATTTTGCCACACAAAGCACCCTATCTCCTTCTGCATATCTATGAAGTCCCTCTTCGGAATCTGCATCGGTAAAGAATAGAAGGCATATAGCAGCTTCGGAACAAGAGACATCTTCACCGCACTCACCCTGCCCAGCCAGGAGATTTCCTGCAAATCCCAACGACAAAGCCACTCTTTGGCTTCTCTACAGTGCCGGTATATTTGCTTTAAAGAGGCCTGCATAGGTCGGGGTCAGCTTAATTCCCAAATAAGGAATATTCGCGGAAGCCCAGGGAATGGGAAAGGCCGCCTGCACCTCCGCCAGGCCCTCTGGGGATTCAGTTAACGCCATACCCACTGATTTATTAGCGTTCACCCCAAAGCCGGAAAGTTTTTCAAATCGGGATAACAAGTTCATCAGGGGTGGGATGGACCTAGGTGCATCGTCTAGGAAACACAGCAGATCATCTGCATCTAGCGCCATCTTGAGGGTACATTTTACAGAATATTTCGAAAAGATTTAATGTATTTGTAAACAGAACAAAACCGGGCATTGCATTTCATAGCACCCAATTTCTTGCTTTCTGCCGCCATGCGAATGGCCAGCTGTGAGTTAAGCAGAGCAGAGTTGGGGGAGGGATTTAACTCCCAAAGGAATAGAATGCTACTTTCAAAGCTGACTTGGGCTCCGTTTGTCCATTGCATCATTTACAAGCATCACATTATTATGAGTGCCAACCCTGCTTGTTGAAACTCCATATACCAATATTGCTAAAACTACAACATAACAGGCACCTCTACCAGTATATTGGGAGACCACACTCAATTTAGGGAGTTCCTTCCCCAACTTTAGAGAGACCAAAATGTACCCTTGATTCAGGATCCAAATACAACTCTGACTCATATGGAGCCCTGTGGGTCCTTTCTCCTCTACCAACAATGAACCAAGAACCAGGCCGGTGTACAGGAAGAAAGTAAACTTTATTTTACATAAATGAATAACACGGGTTAGTTTGGAGAACACAAATCACAATCCTTTAACCCCTCAACCTGTATCTTCAAAAGCACTTATTATGGGATTCACTTTGTAATAACATGTAGCCCATCAGAACCTGGCAACATGACAAGGAGCACACTTTACTTTATGTGGATTGCAATTTGAATAATATTCAACACTGGTCAATGAGCAAAATCAATTCACATATGGAGTGCTGTGCATTTTCGATTTTCCTGCACGCTTAACAGGCTAGCAGTTTGGCTCAACTTGATCACATATAAAAATTAATTTAGACTGGTGCTGCACTCTCAGCAATGCTTCACACTTCTTACTTTAACCCACTTTTAGTAAACAGTCCTCCAGTACGCTTTTCTAATCAGAGGCTTCCTTCAATTTAACCTTGAGAAACACCTTTTCTGGCCAAACCCCAAAACCAGACAGTTACTTACAGGAGCTCTCTATTGAAATGCCATGGCTGAAAATGGGGACAGTTATTCATTTTGTTTTTCAGACCCCCTTCACTTAAAGGCCCATGCTGGGGAATGTGGACAGTTATAAATATGTTTTTCAGACCCCCGTTCATATAAGGGCTCATGTTAGGGAAGTTGGGGTGTAACATGGGGACAGTTTTTAATTTATTTTTCAGAACCCAGTTCGCTTAAAGGCTTGTGTAGGGGAATGTGGACAGTTATAAATCTGTTTTTCAGACCCCTCTTCACTTAAGGGCCTGTGTTGGGGAAGTTGGGCAGTAAAATGGGGATGGTTATTAATTTCGTTTTTCATAGCCCCCGTCACTTAAAGGCCCCTGCTGGGGAATGTGGACAGTTATAAATCTGTTTTTCAGACCCCCCTTCACTTAAGGGCCCGTGTTGTTGAAGTTGGGCAGTAAAATGGGGATGGTTATTGATTTCGTTTTTCATACCCCCCTTCACTTAAAGGCCTGTGTCTGGGAATGTGGACAGTTATGAATTTCGTTTTTGGTGGCAAGGATATCCCAATTACTTTAGATGGCTATAACATTATTCCTGCTAAGAGAGAGGGTGACAGTTTCGAATTCTTCCAAGCACCATCCTGTGTCAAACTATTTGAGAGTTAATTAAATTAATATACAATAGAATATGCTAAGAGTCTACACAATTTCCCCCTCCACCCACTAATGGAAGTGAACCCACTAATGAAAGGGAATAGGTTAATTTAATAGATCCCCTCAATGAAATTTTGTTGGACAATCTACTTACTTTTGGAAATCTCTGGGCTTGCCCCTCATGGAGACTGAGCAGGGCTTCGCTTTGCGGAAAAACAGGATTCTGGCCAGCACTTCAGTCTATGGCATCCCACAGCAATCATCCCTCAATGGCTCTAGGTAAGTATCACAGCCTCTGTTTTCTGGTATCCCGAGCAATGGGAATCTCCAGTCCTCTTCCAATATTAAGACCCTGATGATTTTTTTAGCAGATCTCCTTTGGTGATTTTTTAGGCAGCCGTTCCCTTCCAATGGTGAAAATATTTTTAACCCCCTATGTCCTGCCCCTGAAATGTGGAAAACAGCGGGTGCTAACTTATGAGGCTTGACTTTTCATTGGACACCTTTCGGTCCACTGCTCCTCAAGGTCCAACCCCTGTGTGCGATAGGCCCAGGGCGGTCCCTGATGAGAGTGAGGTGAAGAGGTACCCCTACTGTCAATGACACATTTATTTTATATGTCAGTTTTTGTACTGAAAAAAATCACAACATGGCAACAACCAGGGATTTTCAAATAATTAATATAATTATAATTGTTCTTTTATAACACACTTAATACCAGCAAGTGGTTTCTAAGCGCAGGATTGTGATTCAAACCTGTGTTGTGCTGCGTTGTCTTGCCTCCAAGACAAACGCATTGAACCTGAGCTATCCTTCTTCTGCAAAGTATATATTTTTAAATACAGTTAATTGTGGTGTATTTTTAGAGGCTATTCCTGTGTTTGCACGGTATGGCATGTGCAAATAGTAGTTTTTGCAGTTTACACAAAAGCTACAATAGTTATAAATATCCAGTTTTCTACACAACTATCTAACTATATAAGCCAGTAGTTCCATCAATGTCAGCTTCAGTATCCTTTTGGGTAAGCTAGAATCACATTTTAGAGGGTTACATGATCATCAAACATCACACTTAAATACCCATGACATCTCCATAATGGGCTCACCATTAGTTTTATTATGACACTGGAATGGACTTGATACCAATTTTTTATAGATTTTTACAACAACAACCAAATACAAATGTAACCACAGGCCACGTAATACATTTTCCAAAGCATCACCTGTTCCTTTCATCTCCTGCCCCCTCCCTTCTTATACATCCCCTTCCCCATTCCTCCCACTCTTCCATCTCAAAAAGCCGACCTTCCTCATTACTCTACCCCCCATCCCTTGACTCTGTTCGTGATCTGCGGGGGCCTATCCCGACCCCATCCATTTCATGATATCTTTTGGAATTTCTGGGGTCATCCCCTGTCTTTATATATCTTTTTCTCAAGCTCAGCACAGTAGTCAATTTCCTCCAACCATCGCTGAAAGCTGGGGTATGCATGGGTCTCACATTCCTTCAGCAACCTCTTTTTCCCCAGTGCCAGCACCATCCTCAACAGTAATTATTCTCTAACGCTAACGCCTGAGTCTGCCCACACATTCAACAGAATCAGCTTGGGACAATCAGGGATTACCTCCCCCACCAGCCCCTCCATTTTCCCTCTCACTCTATTCCAGAAGGACTTCACCATCGGACACTCCCAGACCATGTGGAAGAAGGATCCCACCCTCCCTTTGCAATTTAAGCGTCTGGGGTTGTCCGCCTGGGCCTTTCGATGCTAGTGGCCCCTACTGTAGTAGACTGTGCAGCACTTTGTATTAAATCAAATGTAGACTACTTGTAATGCTTGCTTCCCTTGGGGATCCCGGAGCCTCCACCCAGTCTTCTTCCTCCATGTTCCCCAGGTCGCCTTCCCAGGACACCCTCAGTTTTGCTAGAGGTTTGGCCATGAAGCTATTCAGCACCTGGTATATTTTTGTGATTCCCTTCCCCATGATTTCACTCTCCATTAGGTTTGCCTCCAAGGGTGACCTGTCTGGTAGGTCCCATGTTCCCCAACACTCCCGGGTATATGCATGTTGCAGCCGGACATAAGTGAACCGGTCCCTGTGCGTCAGGTCATAGTTTCCTTGCAACTGTTGAAAAGGGACCAACTGCTTTTGCTCTATTACATTTCATACCGTTGTGATACCCTTATCCTGCCACTTTCATTGTAGGCCTAGTTTCAGAACCTCTTACCGCATACCTCCCTACCACATACCTGGTCCGCGTCCCCCAAATGGGCCATTCCAACCTTGGAGGACCCGGTAATTCCTCATTCAAGGAACCCGAACCCGGTACATCCCCATTCCCATTCGAGCCGCCATAGGGCTCAATGGGAACGGGGAGAGAGCTAACAACGGGCCCATTAATAATAATAATAAGGGTCCAGCGAGGAGACCTCATAATAGGGCAGTAAGGGGTTAATGTCGCCGGCACCATTACCGGTGCCGTTAAACCCTTACCGCCCACCTCGTAATGAGGCCCCTAGTATGTCCATTGCTTATGAACACTTGGTTAAGGTAAATACATTGATGAAATTTGGTAAAGTAAATTAATCATCACAATAGCACTGATAGATATGGTCCCACTAGGCCAAATAGTGAATGATGAACTCCCCCCATGATTAGGCAATATAGGCATACCTCTAAAAGGTAGTGGGTAAGTGCAGCCAGTAATAATTATCATATACTGTATAACAAAAGGCCAGATGTATGTTTGTCTGAAGCCGCCCTGCCCACTTCGCCTGTTATCACAGCATGAGGGAGCTGTTTTCTTACGCATACAACAATAAGACTTCAAATTCATCTTCCAGACAAACAAAATGTGTATTTCAACAATGATAACATCCAATTAGCTGCAGAAAAGGCCCAAGACAGGGATACCACTTTAACAGCATACTTCAAGTTGCATATACTAAGTAAATATATGCTTTTTAACAAATAAACAGAAATTCATTTGATTAAGCACTATTTCTCTAACAACATTTTTTTTAAAAATCAATGTACTTATGTATTATGTAATTATTCACTGTAATATTTCTTTATATGTATTATTATCCCAATAATATTCTTCATTTAACTTTTAAACTTTATTTGACTTCAATTTACTTTATTTTATGATCTCATGTCTGAAACATGCTGCACGTAAATTGTATTACTTTGACATCCCTCAAAAATTATATATTTGAGTACAAAACCCATAAGTGGAATCCAAGACAATGAGGAGCAGATACAAAAATTGGCTGTATGTACTATGTTACACTTTCAATGGATTATGTAACATTTTGTTTGAGGTTACAACTCCACGTAAAAGGTGCAAGATCCTTTACACATTTTTTTTCCGATTAACATAAATGACGTCAAAATACACGACATAATATATTAACACTCTGAACATTTCTTCTTTTACGCACATTGCCTGTGTACACAGGCTTTTACACTTGTATAGAATAATTACACCCAGACAGTAAAGCTATGTCTCCAATAGGTATAATTGGTATAGCCCAATTAGAGAGAACAGTTATCATTAGGCCCCATTTCAGGAATTAGGCAATATAATAGGCAATATAATTAGTTATTACTCCCATTAGGCATATTGGCTTGTCCGTCTGAATCCCAAGTGGTTCATACAATAGAGTGGTGGCTGGTAGGATGGTGAATATTAGAAATGTAGGAGAGTGGGAAAACCATCTCTGTCGATTACCACTGTTCTAATAATACACAATCCCAACAGCCACCACTCTTCTGTCTGATATTAAAATTTCTCATGTTACCAGTGGTGATATGGGTAAACAAATAGTATTAGTAAATATTAATGTGACGAGAAAATGGGAAAACCCTTACTCCAACCCATGAGGGCCACGGTTCCACCATACATAGTGGAATCACCTTTTTCACATGGATAACGACAACAGCCAGAAAGCTGCAGCATGGTACCACATCTATCAACCAACCACTTTGAGTGACTGATGATGTAGCAGGTAAATTACTGCTGTTGGGTATCTGTAAGAGAATGCAGGGGTTGTGGGCTTGTCCTGGCAGATAATGCCCCTGTTCCCTGATCATGAATGGGGGAAATTCTGAAGATACTAATGAGAAAATGGGTGAGCTGGTTGACCAGAGGTGTTGCTCAGTAGGTCAGTAACATAGAGTGGATACATCCTGTGGAAGGGAATGTAAAAGATGATAGGCTTGATGATCTGGAGGTGGTGGGGGAAATATACATGGGAACATTGATTGGGGGCACCAACAATCTGACAAGTTAGATTATGAACATTACTTACCGATACAGATATTATGTGCAGTATTGGGGTAAGGGATGGTGATGCGCTCAGAACCAGTGGAGCAATTAATTTAGCTGATGACTTTAATTCAGTTGCGAACAGCCGACACGTGTTTCGACACACTGGTCGTTTTCAAGGCAAAGAATAGTATGGAACTTTCCACTTAATGGTCCTGACAGTCCGTCATATATAGATTATAAGCACCACACATGAAGAATATGATTGATGAGGCTTTGGGAATCATAAGTATGCCGCATTGGCCAGTAAGAATCTATTGCTCGTCAAATCGAGCATCAGAGAAAGTTAACTGCCTAGAGATTGTCCCAGAGATTGTCTCCGATGCTCGAGTGTGGTGCTTATAATCTATATATGATGGACTGTCAGGACCATTAAGTGGAAAGTTACATACGATTCTTTGCCTTGGTAATGACCAGTGTGTCGAAACATGTGTCGGATGTTCGCAACTTAATTAAAGTCATCATCTAAATTTTATACTTGTAGTGACTCTAATTGCTCCACTGGTGCTGAGCGCATCAACATCCGTTACCCCAATTCTGTACTTAATTTGTGCCAACCTGGGTGGATGGGTTGGTGGGATTTGAGTGACTGCTGCCAGCACACATTTAACTATTTCAATCTATTTATTACTTTGGGTGATCACTAGCGCACAGATATCTAGCTTCGAATCCACAAGTCAATCCAATTAACAGATATTATGTGCATTGAATATCATTACATGTTTCTGGCTGCCCCTTCATTGGATGGCTGGAATTTGAGGGCAGTTTTGAAAACCCGGAGATAGGCTGTGTTTTTGACGATTGTGAGGAGGGAGTTCCAGAGTTGGGGCGCAAGGAGGGCAGAGAAGCAGAAGTGGGAAAGAGCACATGGTGGGTTGGGTTTGAAATTGCATGGTGTGTGGAGTAAAAGTGATCAGGGGAAGATGGCATTCCATGAATGAACTTGAATATTAGGATGAGGAATTTGAAGTGGGGTCTGTGGACATGAAGTGAGGTTGAATCTTGCAGATATTGTTAATTGTTAACCTGGGAAAGGCCCATGGGAAAGACCAAGTGCAGAGAGGCAGGATATACATTTAGTATAAATGCATGTGCTGGTGTCATGTAAACAGAATCCCAGTAGTAGTGGAAGAGCATCCCACACTATTTGATCATAATACATGAGTTGATATAATATGAACGTTGGCCTTAATTGCTTCATAAAAAGGGCATCACCCAGCCTTTTTATCTAATGAAAACCAAGGAAGGGTAAAAAAAGTGGATACAAATATCTACAAACAGGGAAAAAGTAATCAATTATTTAAAAATTGAACATTACTACTATGATTTGTGGAACAACAAATTCAAAGCTTGGAAATGTATGAAGTTGGAATGAATCCGCTGAAATAATTCTGTCTTCTAAGCTTTCTTTCAGCCATCTCCTTTCACACTTTCTGTGGCTCATTTCCTTTTTTCACCAGCTGCTCAGTGTTTTCCATACATGATACCAGTACGGTGCCCGCTATCCACTCTAAGCCTTCTTGCCAAACCACAGCATATTTGCTTATAGTCACGCTGGCTGAAGTCTGCCATAATCAGAAGCTTTGAGGGCTTGGTTTCTTTCCTCTCATTTTGAGTGGGTTACCACTAAACTAAGAAGAGTCTCCCTGGTCATTTCACTTGCTCCAATTCCTACAGCCCACAAGTCAGAAACAAACATAACTTGATAGCAATGGCCTTGGTATCCTGGTGTGGTCACATAGTATGAATCAACATTCTATAGTGGGACAGAAATGTAACATCTTAATGCCAGTTACCAAAGATACCCAAATAGCACTGTAACCGATATTCAATCCTTTCATTATTTGGACACAAGACAGTAAATTATCATCATGTCAGCTTATTTTTAAAGTATCCATCATCATCAATACGCTGTATCGGAACAGCTTTCCCGTGTCCTATATGATCCTCTACAATCTTATGTCTACTTTATGATAAACCCCTCACTATGAATAGTATGTGTGCCTTACTCACCACCAATATCAGTACATGTGTCACTTGTAATGCAGAAAATAAAATGTTCAAATGTCAGTTTCAGGTTATTCCTCATTACACCATTACACTGTTGGAATAAGCATTGAGTACCAAGTTGTACTGGGTAAACACATAAAACAGTGCTATGCCTTAGTGACATTGACACAAATGCTGAATGGTGTAAGTCTAAAGATTCCCCAATCTATCCGTAATCTTTAATCTCACATTTTTGTTATGCTTAAAAGTTCCAAATGCACCTCCTCCCCACACACATTACCTAGTTCTAGTACAAATAAAATGCAGTCTGAAGTTTTGCAAGCAAGATGCTAATCATTTTTAGAAAAAGTCTCCCACATCAGCCCAGTGATTCCATCTCACACCCACTGTGTTATAGTACTGCAATTCGCCTAAATTCATAAACAACAAAAATCTAAGGTCCCCATGGTCCCATTCAATCAGAAAAAAATACTTATTGAAACTCCTATAGTGCTCCCCCAGAATGCAGTAATCCTAATCCCCCAATTTACCATAGTCATGGAGTTCAGTTCCCCTTGCGGCTGCGATCCCGGTAAGAATCACGGACACTTCTTCTTCTTCTTCCTCTTCTTCTTCTTCTTCTTCTTCTTCTTCTTCTTCTTCTTCTTCTTCTTCTTCTTCTTCTTCTTCTTCTTCTTCTTCTTCTTCTTCTTCTTCTTCTTCTTCTTCTTCTTCTTCTTCTTCTTCTTCTTGTTATGATGACTCAAGAAATCTGAAGCTGGCGATTTCCATCTATTAAGATGATGTTCGCCAAAAAGAGCACCAATCAGCCATCGACCTCCACTAGATCTCATCCCACTTCCCAGTCTCCCGCACAAACTGAAGCAGGAACCGACACTGTTCATTAATCACCCCTCTTTTCCAACTGAACAGATTAGATAGCCCCTGTACAACTACCCCAATGCCACTCTTCCAGACTCTGAGTAATTCCCGCTGCACATCAAACCTCACACAGTCCAACATATAATGAGGCACAGTCTCAGGGCACCTGCAAGCCTCACACGCTGCTGATGTAACTCTACCCATCTTACACTTCCATCCCGCCAACCCCGCATGACCCACCCAAGGCGATTCAAAATAGTTTCCTCTCTTCGTGTCAACTCTACCCCCTCAAACGCCCGAAGCCGAACTTCCCTGCACACTGCATACAACTGCCGTCCCTTTGAACTCATATCCCATTGATCCTGCCACATATCCTTAATTTTTTCACGCACCATCACCTGTATCTCAGCCACACTCAATGGAACTTTCACATCCATCTCCCTCCCGCAACGTAGCCCCATACGCAGCAATTATCCAACAACTCATTACCCAAGACCCCACAATGACTGGGAACCCAAACCAACTCCACCACGGTACCTCCAGCAACACACTCCTCTAATCGCTGTCTAATGAGCACAACTATATCCCTCCTATAACAATTCCCCTCCTTGATAGCCAACAGCACACTCATCGAATCCAGAAACACCACCATCCTAGTCAACTGTTTCCCTATAATCCGAAGCACCGCCATATTAATAGCCATTAACTCTGCTGTGCAGACGGATACATCATCCGACAACCTAGCCACCTAAAACTCCTCATCCGCCTGAAAATATCAAGCCATATCAACCCTGTTCCTCTCTGGATCCCTGGAACCATCCGTATATACTTGAGCACCAACCTTCCCCTATACATACTGCACCGCCAATCTCTTAATCACCCCTCTATCACCACCCTTCTTGGACACCACCTTGGCCAGATCCAAGCAGACAACTGGATCATGCTGCATCCAAATCGGTCCTAAAACCCTATCCACATCTTCCACCAAACACAACCCCTCTACCCCCAATCGTTTCACCAGCCTGTCCGCATGGAATCCAAAAATCCCCCCTTTCCTCTCCCAACTCCCACTCTTATGAGCATGCATCCAATTAACCTCCAGACACTTCTTCACAGGATGCCACACACTGAGGGACTTACAACGCAGCCAATACCTAGCACTCAGCGCCTCCCTTCTCAGATCCATTGGCAACATCCCTGCCAACACTTGCACAGCCTCTGTGGGGGATGACCGAACAGTCCCAGTCACAATTCTCATTGCCCTTGCCTGGACACCATCCAACACATTAAGCTGTGTCCAATAACTTTATTGCAGCTGAAATCCGAATTTCAGCACACTCCTGACCAACCCCACATACAACATCCTCATACTCCTCTGCCCTCCACACCACTCCTGACCCAACACCGCCTTCATCAAATTAAGGCACTGTTTACACGTTGCCACCATCTTTTCTACTTGCAACTTCCATGACAGGCGCTGATCCAAGAGCACACCAAGATACCGGAATTCCGTCACCCGAACCAACTCATCCCCGCTGTACTTGAGATCCAAACTGACACCACTACGTCGTCTGTTGAACAACATACAAACCGTTTTAGAGGAGGACACCTTAAAGCCCCAATGCTGACACCACCTTTCCATTACCTCTAAAGCCTCCTGCAACTTTCCTTGAATCATTCCTCCCACCTTACCCCTAACCCAAATCAATCCATCATCTGCATAGAATCCCACCTGATAACCACACTCCCGAACTCTCTCTATAAGGCCATCCACTGCTACAAGAAACAAAATAGAGCTGATAACACTACCCTGGGGTGTCCCATTTTCAATCAAAAACTCTCGGGACAATACGTCCCCAACACGCACCCGAAACACCCTATTCATCAGAAAATCCTTAATCCAGGAAAACATCTTCCCCTCAACACCTTTCTTTCGCAACACAAATAGCAACCCATCCCTCCACCCCCATATCATACGCCTTCTCCATATCAACAAAGATTGCCCCCACCATTTCCCGACAGGACAATGCCTCCTCCACATCTGTTCCCAATGCCACAACTGCATCCATCACGGATCTACATTTATGAAACTCATGCTGATACACACTCAGTCGCTGCTCCAACTCCAGGAAGTGCATCAGACGGCCACACACCATTTTTTCCATCCCCTTGCACAACACAGATGTCAGAACAATGGGTCGATAGGACCCGCTTAAACCATCCGACTTCCCCAATTTCAGAATCGGCAGGGTGACAGCACTCTTCCACCCACTAGGCAATGTACCGTGATCCCACACACCATTAAATAGCCGCAACACCTCCAGCAAGCAAACATCTGGCAAATGCTGCAAATAAATATACCGTACCCCATCCTCCCACGGACCTGTAGTACAGCCTGCAACTCAAAGTGAAGGTCATATCCATACTGGATGTCCATTTGTCTACAACATTCAGCACACCCTGATTAACAGCCATGATCTCTGCCATTTTCCGTCTGGACATCAGAGAATAATTTTCTGTGCTGTACACACCCGCGAAATACTTTCCCAATGCCTCTGCTTTACCACTATCATCCACCATGTCACACCCCGCATCTGTAATCACCAAAATCCGAGTTCCGCCTCTCGCCTGCCCAGACATACACCGAAACCTTGCCCACACCTTTGACAAACATGTATCACTAGAGAGAGTACTACAAAAATTCCTCCAATACACCTGCTTATGACATCGAATCACCCTCTGCACCAGTGCCCTAGCTTTTTTATATGCGACAATGTCCGCCACCGCTTTAGTATGCATGGCCTTCCACTGCTTCCTTTTTCTATCCGAACAACCGCTGTACATTCTGACGACCACCACAGGACCTCAGGTTTCCGGAAGAGCTTACCTCAAGCTGGGGCAATTCTGCCACAACACTCCGAAAGATATTTTGCGGAGCCAAATCCATTGCATCCACAGTGGGTGGCACCCCCACCCCCTGAGCATCATCCAAACCCATTATGCCCATAAACCTGCTACACCTCTCTCCAAACTTCTCCCAATCCAAATTACGTATGTTACACCCCCTGGGGGCAGGACTTGCCGACTTCACCACCCTGACACCTACCTCTACAGATATAGACCCATGATCACTCCCCATCTCCCCATCCGTCCTCAGTTTCCAAACACACTTAGAAACCATAGATGCTGATACCCATGTCAAATCCAAACAAGATCCCATACCGGTATGAATGTCAGTCCTAGTATGCCCCGGCGAGTTCAATAAAACAAGTCCACACTCATCAGCCAGCACCTCCAAATTAGCCCCATTAACATCTGTCATAGCACTGTTCCACAACATATTGTGACAGTTAAAATCCCCACAAAGAATATATCTATCAGGCTGCCCCAAGCCCTACTGCAAAGCCCCCACGTCAAGAGGTCTACACAGATTGTAGAAATTTAAAATCACCAACACTCAGAACCCGTAAATAACCTCACTCCAATCAACTCCAACTCCCCTCCAAACTCAAGGACAGAACATTGAATACCAATCTTCACCAAAATGCATACCCCTCCCCCACGAGCCACCACTCTATCTTTCCTAAACAACACATATCCCGGAAAACGAAAATGAATACCCTCTCTTAACCATGTCTCCTGAACACATACGATGTCAACATCATCCACTTTCACCAACTCTTTCTTCAACTCCTGTCCATTCGCCAACAAACTCTGCGCATTCCATTGCCACAACCTCAGACCCCTGAACCCTCACGGGCAACATCACCTGTGTGTGGGGGTGATGTGGGGGTGCAAGATGGCGTACGTCCTGCGCCTGGGAAGAGTGATACATTGAGCGGTAAGGTGACCCATGGGTCTCCAGGGGTAGGTGGTGGTAACTGACAAGGGGTCCCTTAGGAATGCAGGGGGGAAAGGTGGGAAGAAGAATGGCAAGAGTGATGGTGGGAAAGGGAAGTTGGGTACAGGTGGTGGTCACCAGTCTCTGGCGGAGGGTTTGGCAGGTGTTGGTGTTGATGCTGGGAGGAGTGATGATGTTGGGAGGAGGAAGTTGGGGTCTCTTGGGGATGACAGTGGGGCACTGCTTCGGAGTAGATCCCCTGTGGATCGGATGGTGGAGGGCAGTGGGAGTTCTGGTGGTGGACAGCAATATGTGAGTAGGAGTGAGGCTGCGGTTGAATCCATGGAGGCAGAGTCAGGTTGGCAGGTGGTCATAAAGTCGGCGAAGCCCAATCAAGATCTTAGTGGTGTTAGCCCTTTTGTGGTATCTGAGTGGGTCAGGAAAGGAATTGGTGCTGTGCAGTCTGTTCAAGTAATTAGTGGGGGCGTTTGTTGGTGGGTGAGGTGACCAGGAACAAGGTGTTGGATTTGGGATGTCTTGGGAGACATCCTGTTACTGTGTCAGAACAGGGTGGTGCGGTATGTAAGGGAGTGATTTATGGGGTACCTCTTTGTGTGCATGATAGGGATATGGTGAGTTCCTTGCACGAGGTGGGGGTTTTGGCGGAGTGGAGGTTGGGAAGAAAATATTCTGATGGCGGTGTAATTTCTACAACTGTGGCTATTCCGTTTAGGGGGAGTGAGGTGCTGGAGCATGTGTTTTTGGGGTTTCAGCATTTTCGGGTGAAGCCATATGTCCCAGCCCCCCTTAGGTGCTATAAGTGTCAGGAGTATGGTCACGTAGCACGTTCTTGTAGGAGGGAGAGGAGGTGTGAGAGGTGTGGTGGTGCCCATGATATTAAGGAGTGTGTGTCAGATTGTACACTGAAGTGTTGCAATTGTGGTGGGGCTCATGTTGCTTCTTTTAGGGGGTGTGCTGCACAGGTGGAGGCCGGTTGTGAGCACTAAGGTGAGTCAAAACATCGGTTATGCAGCAGCAGTTCAGAAGGTACGGGAGGAGCAGGTGATGGTGGTGGGTAGTCCTGCTGCAGTGGTGAAGCAGGTGGAGGTAGGGGAGGTTCAGTATTTGGGGGTTGAGGGAGTGATTGGAGGAGGTGTTACCATCAGAATGGCGGATTTGTTGTGTTTTGTTATCGTAACTATTAATATGACAGCTGGTTGTCAGTCGAAATCAGACAGGTTACATGGTGGTGAAGGCAGCAAAGATACGCAGTAACCATTTGTTTTACAAGATGGAATTTGCGACTTGCATAACATGTTTCTCAGAGACTGAGTAACTGGGAAGGGAATTTGGCATTTTTGCTTGCATGTCAGTGAAGATTTTGTGACACTATTAGTACCACAGTACAGTACAGTTTTTAGGTCCAGCGGTATGAATAGCAGTATAGCTGACATATGTTTGCTATCAGGACATACAGGGACACAAATTGAAAGTAGTAAGTGCTAAACAATGTTCGGTATTTTTCGAGGAAATATGTGCACAGCACAAGACACACTGAAGAACTTGGCAATATTTACGTATTTGGCGCCATCTAATGGTTATTAAGAAATTAGATTTATTACAGCACGAATGGAGAACCAATGATGAAGGGGATTCTAACATTCGTTCTCCATGGTGTTTTTGTAAACATGTTTTGTTTATGAATTTAGGCGAATTGCAGTAATATAACACAGTGGGCGTGAGGTGGAATCACTGGACTGATGTGGGAGACTTTTTCTAAAAATAATTAGCATCTTGCTTGTAAACCCAACTTCAAGCTGCATTTTTTTTTGTACTACAACTCGGTAGTGTGTGTGAGGAGGAGGTGAATTTGGAACATTTAAGCATAGCAAAAATGTCAGACTAAAGATTATGGATAGATCAGGGGATCTTTAGGCTTACACCATTCAGCATTGGATCTTTAGATTTACACCATTCAGCATTTGTATCAAGGTCACTAAGGCATGGCGCTGTTTTATTTGTTTACCCAGTACACATTGGTACTCAATGCTTATTCCAACAGTGTAATGAGGAATAACCCGAAACTGACGTTTGAAAATGTAATTTTCTGCATTACAAGTGACAGATGTACTAACATTGGTGGTGAGTAATGTACACATACGATTCATGGTAAGGGGTCTATCATAAAGTGGACATAAGATTGTACAGGATCACATAGGACACAGGGAAGCTGTTCTGATACAGCATGTTAATGATGATAGATACTTTAAGAATAAGCTGACATGATGATAATTTACCTGCTTGTGTCCAAATAATGAAATTATTGAATATCAGTTACAGTGCTTTTTGGTTATCTTTGGTAACTGGCATTAAGATGTTGCCTTTCTGGCCCACTATAGGATGTTGATTCATACTATGTGAGCACACCAGGATACCAATGCTATTGATATCAAGTTATTGTTGGAAGCTTTTCATATTTGATCAGTGGAGATCCCTCAATATTTCTAAACAATTCCTTTTTGTTTGTTTCTTTGTTTGATGTTTGTTTTTTCTTTACCTCTAAATCCTACCCTACTCCAACCCCTGTTTTTCTATCTTGCATATGTAAATGTAAACAGATGGTGCATTTCATATGATGAACAAATGTTGTCTGGTTTTGAAAAAGGCCTCAAGGGTGAAACGTGTTAACCAGTGGACATATAGGCTTAACAATAAATTAGCACGTGGCGACAAAGTGTCTAAACCTAGTAGGTTCAGTGAAAACTGCCCTGTCACAGAATTTGTCTCCCTGAATACCCCACATTTGTATTTTTGTATTTGTTTATTATTTGTATCACGCACCGAACCCTGAGGTAACTGGGCACTGGAAAACCTAAGAATGTTGCAGGCATACATACATAGGAAATCAACAGGTGGGTCGACCAAAGATTACAGGTAGGCCTGGAAGTCAATAAATACAGATAAGAGCATAGATATCAATATGTTGAGGACACAAATACAGGTCATCTGGAAACAACTGTAGTAGTAGTGCAGGCTATGGCTTCAGATGTTGGACCTATCAGTGAGCCAGCTCTTTACTCTGGTGCTGAAAGTACAGAAGGAAGGTTCCATTCTGATGGTGGGAAGCAAGGAGTTCCAGCATTTGGCAGTTTGGACTGGGAAGCTGACTCCTCCCCCTGTTTTAAGGTTGAACCTAGGAACTGTGAGGAAGTGTGATTGGGAAGATCTGGTGGGTCGGGCTGGTTGGTATTTGGAAAACTTGTCTGACAAGTATTTATGAGCAGAGTTTGATAGAGATTTCTGGGTGATTGCCAGAGTGCGTAATGTTATTCTATCGCTCACTGGGAGCAAGTTGGTTTTCCATCTAAGACTCAAGATGTTGCTGGATCTAGGAATGTTTAGTGCTGATCTCAAGGAGTTGTTTTGTAGGACCTGAAGTCTGTTGAGATTCTGTTCAGAGGATCCTAGGAGTAGCATGTCGCAGTAGTCGATCTTAGAAAGCGCTAAAGCTCTAGTTAGCGTAATGCAACTAGTGGGGGACAAATATGATTTACAGGCATTGATTAGCTTGTTGGTGTAAGCTGTCGATGATGCAATGGAGCTAACTTGTTTCTTTAGGGACAAGGTAGAGTCAAGATAAACGCCTAAGGTCATGTACTGCGGGTCGAGCTTGTTTAGTTGAGCCTGCATACCGACAATCAGGAGCTCTGTTTTATCGTCATTGAGCCGTAGGCTGTGGGCTGAATTTCCAAGTAGATTTCATTAATTATCTTAGAGTCATCTTCATAACATCCTGTCAGCGTGATGAGAATCTGGGTGTCATCTGCGTAATTCATGTAGATGACACCCATGTTGTCAAGACGATCGAAGAGGAGCTTCGTGAATGTTAGAAAGCGTTGGTGAGATGCATGAGCCCTGAGGTACCCCACAGTGGACGGGGATCAGGTCTGCTGAGGCTGAGGGCGAGAAGACTCTAGTGGTGCAATTGGATAAGAAGGCTTTAATCCAATTGGAGGTGTTGATAGGGAAGGCTGTTGCTGTGGTCAAATGTTCAGTGTGGATCTGGTGATCGACCAAATCAAATGCAGCCGAGAGGTCTAACAATAGTAGTATGGCCAGATTACCTTTGTCTTTAGCCTCATCTATCTGTATTTTAAGAACCAGGAGGGCTGTCTCCATGCCATGTCTAGGCCGAAAGCCAGATTGTCGGAGGCCAAGTAAGTTATTGCCCTCCAAATGTTTCTGGATTTGCAAGTATGCAACTCTGTCCAGAATTATTAGGAGGAAGGGGACGGTTATGATTGGCCCACAGTTTGTTAGTATGTTAGGGTCTAGATTGTTTTTTTTTTAGGAGGGGCATGACCCAAGTCTCCTTGAGGTTGTTAGGGACAAGGCTGGCATTGAATGAGGAATTTATCACTGTGGCGATAAAGGGGGACAGCTTTTTGGTGCCTTCCTTGACGATGTGAGCCAGGCAGATATCTCCTTGACATCTTGAGAGTTTTAGGCCTCTGATGATGTCTTCCACTTCTTTGGGAGTGACTGGGGGGAATGCAAACAACGGGCACAGAGGGGCTTGTTACTCGCGGGAGTGCTTTGTGGATGTGCTACTCACGGGGCTGTTCTTTTTGGCTTCTATTTTAATTTGGAGAGATGCTATTTTGTCAGCTAGGTCTTGTTGGATTTTGGCACATCAGGCTGCATCCTTTGTGCAGTCCTCTGACGGCGGGGCTGGGGGTTCCAGTTCCCTTAGGATGCTGAAGAGCTCCTTAGTCCTTGATTTAGCATTGAGGATTCTATTATTGTAGGTTTCTTTTTTAGTGGTGAGAATGGCAGATTTGTAGTAAGCTGCTGCTGTGGTGAACAGTGCCTTGTTGTGAGTAGTAGGCGATTTACGCCAAGCCGTTTCCGCCACTCTTTTTTCATTCCTCAAGATTTTTAGTTCTGTGTGAACCATTTGTTGAGGTGGGCAATTGATTTGGCCTTTTTTAGTTTGAGTGGTGCGATATTATTCAAGGCTGACTTGTTATAAATGTCAACTAGTTTATTAGGATCTAGGTTCTTGTAGTTGGTAGTGTCCAGGATGCTATTGATTAAAGGACGTAGATTGGTCAGTGTTATGTTCTGGGGGTTCCTAGAAAGGGTTGGGGGGGCGATAATAGAATTCAGGGGTGTTGTCCTCTGGATGGCAAAGGATATGTAGTGGTGGTCTGTCCAGGCAATGGGTGTCATGATGCCTACCCCCAGGCATCCGGACCAAGCCCATCAGCCCCGGGAGCAGGCATCTAGACATTTAGTAAAACCTCAGCAGCCCCGGCTAGGGGCTATCTGGGCTGAGTCCTGGCGCCTTAGGCGCCAGGCTCATAGTCATTACTTACCTCAGGCAGACCATGCTGCAAATGACTCCAATCCAACATGAAGCCTGAAAGGGACTATTTTTCTACAGGGACTATTTTTTACTTGGGTGTGGTTCTAGGGACTTCTTACCTGGGACTACTTTTGAGGCTATTTAAACAACGCCCGACCAGCAACACACGCTTCGCGTTATTCTGCATCCAGCAGCGTAACGCTCACCATGCCTGCAGCCTGTATCCAGTCTTCTGCCACGCCCGCCTCGAATCCGGAGCTCCTAAAACAAAGAGGAAAGAAAGGGACAAGGTTAGAAAACAAACATATTTGTATTCCACACCTGATTCTGGATCCATCTTGTCTCCGGACCTGTAAAGAACATCATTTCTGCACGCGCCGCACCTCCAGCTGCAGCACCGTGCCATACTCACCAGTCTTCACAGCATCCTTCAGGTCGGCTCTGCCTCCATCTTTTATTTGCCAAACTTCGGCACCTAGGAGACAAAAGAAAACCACAAGGTGAGCCAAGGGAACCAACAAATATAACTCTTACCACCATAGACTTACCTGATTTACCACCGCAGGCATCCTTTTGTGGCTCTCCATATTTTCACGTGCCGCATCTGTAAAGAGAGACAAAACAACAAGTTTTCCACATGCAACATTTACCGGACAGCGCCGGGTAATACAGACTCTTACCTCAGCGCCACCAGCTGCCACAAGAGCATCTTTTCACGAGCCAGCTGCAAGACAAGAAAGGAAGGGGGGGAACAAGAGTGAACATCGGACATATTGAACTCTATGAACTTAATACTTACTGGTCCACACCAGGGACCTCAGAGTCAATACTCTCCGGAACTCTCCCGAGCCTTCAAACCAGTGAAGTAACTGGAATCGACGCGCCTCTGAAAATCCGCGCAGGATGGAGAGCTCATCTTTCAAGAATATAAGGTGAGATTGCTGTGAGGGCATTTCGGAGGTGATTAGTTGGGGAGGACTGTGGGGGTGCCATCACTTGAATCCACAAGTGGCTAAATCCATCTCTCCACTTGCAGGAGAATATTTCTACGGGTTAAGCCAACAAGATTAGGAGGGCAGATCCAGTCAGTCATTGCTGCAGTACGCATCACGTGGGTGAAGACCGCAGCTGTCCTGGTCCGACCGACGCCCCTGTGGGAGCCCGGTGAGCATATCAGAATGCAAAGACTATCTACAAATCCCCACCCGGGCGTTATGGAAACCTCAGAAGCCGACCAACTAGCCCTATTGTTAGGGGAACTTAGGGCAGAAGTGCACTCCGCGCGCCAAGAGACTAATGCCCTCAGGAGAGAACTGATTGTGTCAAAGGAGCGCACTGATGATCTTGCTAGACAATTACTGCAAAACCAAGCTGGCCAAACCCCATTACCTGGACTCGGGGGGAATCCAACTCCTGTTTCATTGAGCAATTCTGTGCAAGCGGTTCTACCAGGGAGCATTCCTTTAGCTCCATCCAAACGTTTTGCTGGGGACCCAAAAAAGTTTGCCGTGTTTATGAACCAATGGCGCTTGTACTTTTTATGCAGACCTTGAGCTTTTCCGAACAACCAAACCAAAGTAGCCTTTGTACTATCATATCTTAGTGGCAGCACAGCGGATTGGTCAATTCCATTAGTTAACAGGATGACTCTCTTCTTCGGGATTTTCAAGGTTTTCAATTGAGCATGGAAAGACTATTTGCCAGACATTCACAGGGACATGCCCTGGATAACGAACTTTTATCTTTACGACAAGGTAACCAGGATCTACTAACCTATATTGCCACTTTCAATAGGTTAGTGGTGGAAACCGGATGGCCAGAGGTAAAACGAATTACATTATTTCATTGTGGACTTTGGGGGGAACTCAAAGACGTTTTGGCCAAAGTTGTTAACCCATCTCAGGATTGTGCAGAATATATAGACTTAGTGGTCCAGTTAGACCACCGACTTCAGAATAGAAAGGCTGATCAAGCTAAGTTCGAGAATCGGGTATTGGTTAAACCCAATGTTACCCTCAAAGGAACAGATGTATCAGAACCGATGCAGATCGGGGGGGTCAAGGGACCCTTAACTCAAAAGGAAAGAGAAAGAAGACAGCAGATGCAATTTTGTATGTACTGTGGGGCCTCAGGACATTTTCTACGGGATTGCCCTATAAAACATCTAAAAAAGTAGTCGGAGTTTCTGATAAAAATCAAACAGAGCCTGATTCGGGAAGCGACCACGCCTGACAAGCATAGAGGTCCACTTGCCGAGCTTGAAGAAGGATACTCAGACCTCGCATTTCATCATACCAATGGTCCTTATAGATCCAAGGCAGCCATCACGTATGCACGCAGTGAGGGCATACATTGATAGCGGGGCCATGGGAAACTATGTGGACCACGAGTTGGCTTCTAGGATGAATCTATCTCTCTGCAAAAAGATCACTTCGGATGTCATCACCACAGTCGATGGAACTGAAATTGCCTCTGGGCCTGTAACTCATTCCACCGCAGAGATGACACTATTGGGTCAGGATGCGCATCAAGAGACTATTGTGTTTGATTTAATCAAAGCCCCGCAGTTCCAAATAATACTGGGGATACCTTGGTTGGAAACACATAATCCTTGTATTGATTGGCGAGAGAAGAGAATAACCTTCCCGGATTGTGCACATACTTGTTACCCGAAAAAACCCTTGAACCAAGGCCTGGCCACAGTTGCTACTCCAGTCGTGCAGTTACCTCAGGAATATCAACTATTCCAGGATGTTTTCCAAAACGAACAGGCAAACACCCTACCACCTCACAGATCATACGATTGTCAAATCGATCTCATACCCGGTGCACAACCTCCATGTAGTAGGATCTATGCCCTTACGGAACCCGAAAACCTTCACCTACGACAATACTTGGACCAATACCTTGCTAATGGCTTCATTCGTCCATCCAAGTCCCCTGCATCTTCAGCTTTGTTCTTCATGCCTAAAAAGGAAGGTGACCTCAGAACGTGCATAGACTACCGCGCATTAAATCAGATCACGGTTAAGAACCGATACCCATTGCCTCTGATCCCCGAATTACTAGACAAAGTAAAGGACGCTTGCATCTACACTAAATTAGACCTCTGAGGGGCATATCATCTGGTACGTGTAAAGAAAGGCGACGGATGGAAGACTGCTTTTCGCACTAAGTACAGGTTATTCGAATACCAGGTGATGCCCTTTGGGTTGTGCAATGCACCAGCAGCCTTCCAGTATTTTATGAACGATCTCCTTCGTGAACTCATTGACGTCTGTGTTGTTGTATACATAGACGATATTCTAGTGTACTCCTCTTCAGAATCAGACCATGTGACGCACGTTCGTGCAGTCCTTGAGAAACTACGCCAGCACTAGTTATATGCAAAATTGGAAAAATGCATTTTTCATGCTACGGAAGTTGAATTCCTTGGATTTATCCTGACTCCAAAAGGAGTCCGAATGGACTCCCGAAAGGTGGACGCAATCCTCAAGTGGCCATCAGCCAGATCAGTTAAAGAGGTACAAAGCATGCTCGGATTTGCTAATTTCTACCGCAGATTCATTCCGGATTTCTCACATGTTGTACACCCTATCACAGCACTTTTGCGAAAAAACAAATGCTTCTTGTGGACCGAAGAAGCTGAAAGCAAAATTCACATCTGCACCTGTTTTAAAGCATCCACGCCCCAAACTTCCATACATAGTTGAAACTGATGCATCCAGTTTAGCCATAGGAGCTGTCCTGTCCCAGAAGGATACTGAAACCGGTCAACTTCACCTAGTAGCATTTTGGTCCAGAAAGTTCTTGGCACCCGAGTTAAACTATGCGGTTACCGATAAAGAATTATTAGCCATCCAATCCGCCTTCAAGGCGTGGCGGCATTATCTTCTCGGTGCCAGGCATACCATTATGGTAATCACCGATCACCGGAACTTGCGGTATTTAAAAACAGCCAAGGCCCAATCGTCACGTCAACTTCAATGGGCATTGTTCTTTGCCGAGTTCGATTTCGTGATCACTTATCGACAGGTTGTAAAAATGGCAAGGCAGATGCCTTATCCCGAATAGGGATGGGAGAAGCATATGCGAACCCGGAACCGGTGCCTATAATTTCAGAACAAAGAATTCTTGGCATAACCACTCTACAGACACTAGAGGATATTCAAGTAAAGATCCAACAACTCTTCGATCCAACAGCCCTGCAGGACTGGGTGAAAAAAGGCCCGGACTACTCAGTCATCAATGACCTACCTTATTATTAAGGGCGACTATTTCGACCACAAAAGGAACTACAAGAACTAGTCATCTCCAATTATCATGACACCCTGATGGAAGGACACCCAGGTATCGCAAAAACTGAAGCTAAAATTAAGAGACAATTCTGGTGGCCCACCTGGCGAAAAGACATAAAGTCATTTGTAATGTCTTGTGGCATTTGCGCCCAAAACAAAAGTCAGAAGAAAAAACCAGCTGGCCTCTTACAACCTTTGGATATTCCACCTACACCATGGCACACCTTATCGTTAGACTTTATTACAGATCTATCTCCATGTAATGCATTTAACACCATTCTGGTTATTGTGGATCTTTTTTCCAAGATGGCCCACTTTATTCCTCTAAAGACATTATCTTCTGCTTCAATTCTGGCCAAGAAATTCCTCAAACATTGTTCGAATACATGGATTTCCTTCCGTATTTGTCTCTGACCGAGGTAGTCAATTCATTTCACAATTTTGGAAGAAATGTTGTCAACTGGTGCAAATCGACGTGAGGTTATCAACCAGTCACCATCCCCAGACCGATGGTCAGACGGAGAGGACCAACCAGACCCTTGAACAGTACCTACGTTGCATGCTACACCAGACCGAAAGTAATTGGAAAGATATTTTATGGATTTCCGAGTATGTATACAATAACTCTGTGCATTCAGGAACCGGACAAAGCCCCTTTTATACCATATATGGACATCACCCTCGAACCTCAGAACTAGATTCGCCTCAGCATTTAGAAATGCCTGCAGTTAGTCATTTGCATTCTACTATTACACAAGCCTTTAAAGAGGCAACAGAACATTTGAAACAAGCAAAAGAGAAATATAAGAAAAATGCTGATCAACATAGAAGTGAAACTCCACAATACCAGATTGGGGATCAAGTTTGGCTGGCTACAAAACACATACCTCTGAAGGGAACTCAGACTTTTAACCCTAGGTATTTGGGACCTTACACTATTAAGGCCATTATCAACCCGGTAGCCGTCAAATTGGAATTACCCTCTAATATGCGCATTCATCCTGTCTTTCATGTTTCACTTTTAAAACCAGTTCAACCAGTAACAAGATTAACCAAACCACCCGACCGCATCTTTATAGATGGAGAACCTGAATTCGAGGTAAAACATATACAGGACTCCAAGATGGTTAAATCAAAACCTTTTTATTTAATCGATTGGAAGGGCTACGGACCACAAGAAAGGTCATGGGAACCTAGTGACCACGTCCATGCACCTTGGTTGGTGAAAAGATACCATCGGAACTTCCCAGACAAACCAGGGCCCAGGGGAAGAACAACTTTAGGAGGGGCCTTGGGGGGGGGGGTGCTGTCATGATGCCTACCCCCAGGCATCCGGACCAAGCCCATCAGCCCCGGGAGCAGGGTAAAACCTCAGCAGCCCCGGCTAGGGGATATCTGGGTTCAGTCCTGGCACCTTAGGTGCCAGGCTCATAGTAGAAATCAGTCCTGGCCGCTAAAGGCGCCAAGCTCATAGTCATTACCTACCTCAGGCAGACCATGCTGCAAATGACTCCAATCCAACATGAAGCCTGAAAGGGACTGTTTTTCTACAGGGACTATTTTTTACTCGGGTGTGGTTCTAGGGACTTCTTACCTGACCAGCAACACACGCTTCGCGTTATTCTGCATCCAGCAGCGTAATGCTCACCGTGCCTGCAGCCTGCCTCCAGTCTTCTGCCGCGCCCGCCTCGAATCCGGAGCTCCTAAAACAAAGAGGAAAGAAAGGGACAGGGTTAGAAAACTAACTTATTTCTATTCCACACCTGATTCTGGATCCATCTCGTCTCCGGACCTGTAAAGAACATCATTTCTGCACACGCCGCACCTCCAGCTGCAGCACCGCGCCATACTCACCAGTCTTCACAGCATCCTTCGGGTCGGCGCTGCCTCCGTCTTTTCTTTGCTGAACTTCGGCACCTAGGAGACAAAAGAAAACCACAAGGTGAGCCGAGAGAACCAACAAATATAATTCTTACCACCATAGACTTACCTGATTTACCACTGGAGGCATCCTTTTGTGACTCTCCATATTTTCACGTGCCGCATCTGTAAAGAGAGACAAAACAACACGTTTTCCACGTGCAACATTTACCGGACAGCGCCGGGTAATACAGACTCTTACCTGAGCGCCACCAGCTGCCACAAGAGCATCTTTTCACGAGCCAGCTGCAAGACAAGAAAGGAAGGGGGGAACAAGAGTGAACATCGGACATATTGAACTCTATGAACTTAATACTTACTGGTCCTCACTAGGAACCTCAGAGTCAATACTCTCCCGAGCCTTCAAACCAGTGAAGTAACTGGAATTGACGCGCCCCTGCAAATCCACGCAGGATGGAGAGCTCATCTTTCAAGAATATAAGGTGAGATTGCTGTGAGGGCATTTCGGAGGTGATTAGTTGGGGAGGACTGTGGGGGTGCCATCACTTGAATCCACAAGTGGCTAAATCCATCTCTCCACTTGCAGGAGAATATTTCTACAGGTTAAGCAGACAAGATTAGGAGGGCAGACCCAGTCAGTCATTGCTGCACTACGCATCACGTGGTTGGAGACCGCAGCTGTCCGGGTCCGACCAACGCCCCTGTGGGAGCCAGGTGAGCGTAACAATGGGTTTATTCTGAAGTATTTTAATAGAGCAGTTGAGGTCAGACAGCCAATCGAGTGTTCGACCCTTGATGTGTGTAGGCTCTGTGATTCAGTGTTTAAAGCCGAGCTGGGAGATGGAGTTTTCGAGAGCGTTGGTATTGTTAGGGTCCTTGAACCCAAGGTCAACATTTCTCCAAGTAGTATGATTTGAGAGCCTAATTTCACATTGGATGTTAGGAGGCCAGTGATGTCCTCCTCGAAAGAAGAGATGGGACCTGGTGGGCGGTAGATGAGGTGCAAAAGGATGGTTTGGGTGGCTGTTAGTGGGATTTTAACTGATAAGAGTTAGCAGTTGGTAGGCTAGTGAGGGAGGGAGCTCTGAGGCCCATATGGGTTTTTGACTCCCCCTCCTCTGCTTGAGTTTATGCCAGCTCTGATAATGGTATAACCCTCTGGGAGGGCTAAGCAAAGTGCAGGGCCTGCCACCTGGTGGAGCCAAGTTTCTGTGATGGCGAGAAAATCCAGGCGATTTTCAGAGATGAGGTCTGCAATATTGGGTGCGTCTGCAACTCAGGACTGTGCATTGATCAGTGCTCCTTTAATGGTAGGAAGCGTGGCTCCATGGAGTGGTCCTCCTGTTTTTGTTGAGCAATAGGTGATGGTTCCCTGGTAGGGGCCGTGGGAGTCGGTAGATTCTCTGTATCTCTGTAGATACTACTGAATGAGTGGTCGGCAAGCACTTTTTTTTAAATTAAACTTTTATTTATTTAGCCTGGTAACACAAGAACAGGTGAGTAGCACACAAGGCATGCACAATCGGAACAATACAGGTAATGCAGACATATAGCACAGGTGCAAAAACCAATTTATATACATAAAAGATGCATCCGAGGTGGGTGCGGAACAAGGAGGGAGCAGTTCAAGAAGTGGAGGTGGAATGGTAGGGGGAGAGAGCTGGAGATGCCAAGTCTGAGGAAGTGTCGGTGGGGGACATGAATGAGCGAAACTTTGACCAAACATCTCTGGGTCTTGAGTGGGATGGTTGTTGTACAGCCCAGGATTCTTCGGTATCTGAGGCCCATGTGACCGCCCTAAACCACTGTGCATGAGTAGGTGTGGTAGGCCGAAGCAAGCAGAGTAATATAGAGCATTCTGCAAGTAGCATGCAGAGGCCAGCCAGCCTCTTGGAATCACGATGAAGCTCAGGAAAGTCGTGAAAAAGGCACTTCATTGGGGATGGAGTGATAGGGTATTCGAGGATAGAAGACATAGTGGAGCATACACCGCCCCAGAATTGAGTGAGCCGGGGACAGGACCAGATCATGTGGATATAGCCAGCTTCATCACAACCACACCTAGGGCACCTGGGGGGGAAGTCATTTGAGATATGGTGCAGTCTGTTCGGGGTGTAGTGCTATCTATGAAGCACCTTGAATTGAATCAATTTAAAGCGGGAGTTGAAAGATACCCCATGAATGCGTGCACACATCCGGGTCCACATTTCGTCAATCATTTCCAGCCCGAGGTCATCATCCCAGGCATGCCTCAATTTGGAGAATGTAGGGTCCGATCTGGCCTGCACCAGAGAGTAGAGTCTGGAAACCTTGCCCCTCGTGGGAGTGGGGGAGGATAGTTCTCTAACTGCCGGCTCATCAGGCGGTAGCTCTGGGAAGCTAGGGTATTTGTGTTTAAGAGTTTTCCGGAGGGATGAATACTGAAGCCAAACGGATGGTCTCTGCCTCAGGGACAGTGGAAGGTCAGGCCACTCTATGAAGTTGCCCTGTTCAAAAACGTCCCGGAGCAGTTCATATTCAGCCTCGGCCCACCGACGAACGATGAGGGATGGTACGTGAGGGACCTCTGGAAGGAAATTCCAAAGCAGCAGGTTACCGTGGAAGGGGTGGGTGATGCCTAGTAATTGCCATATTTTAGATAGGGCCAGAGATGTGCAGGCCGCTGGGTCGAGTGAGTCAAACACCATCGGCATGTGTGTGACAACTAAGGAGCGGATATCGCGGTCGCTGACTGATAGCTTTTCAAGCCTGACATGGGGCAGGGGGTCCGATGTGTTAAACCAATATGACGTATATTGGAGTTGTGACACCAGCCAGTACTTAAAGAAGTCGGGAGCACCGAAGCCGCCAACCTCCATTGGGGTGGTTAAGGTTCTAAGCTTAAGCTGGACCGCGCCGGAGTGCCAAAGGAAGATGTTAAGGATGCGAGTCAGTGCCTGGAAGAATCCACTGCCCGGCCAGAGGGGAATGCTGGCGAACCTGTACAGGAGCTGGGGCAATACTACCATCTTCAGTATCCCTATCTTGCCCGCAAGTGAAATCGGGAGTTTGCTCCAGCCCAGTGACTTCGTTGTAAGGTTTGCGAGGTATTTTTGGTAATTTTCCGCAAAGACCTGTTTGAATTGACGAGACACAACTATGCCTAGATAGGTAAAGTTTGACTGAGCCCACGCGAATACCAGGGTGTCAGAGGGAGGGGGTGTAGCGTCAGTAAGCAGGAAGAGGGTAGATTTAGAGCAGTTCACTTTGAGACCCGAGATACGGGACAAAAAGGTTAATGTCTTCCAGTATCGGGGCCAGATTGGTGTCAGGGGAGCGGATGAAAAGAAGGGCATCATCAGCATAGAGGGATAGTATATCTGAGGAACCGGCGTTACGCAAGCTCCTATGCGCCTTACATTGGCGGAGCATGTCCGCAAAAGGTTCCTTTGCTACACCAAAGATTAGGGTGGAGAAGGGACAGCCCTGCCTCGTACCCCTAGCTATTCGGAAGAGGGGGGAGCATCAGTCTTACGTGTGGACCCTGGCCACGGGATTGGAGTAGAGCAGCCTGACACAGGAGAGAAAGCAGAGGCCAAATTTGTATTTTTCAAGAACCTGCCATAGATACTTCCACGAGACAGAATCGAAGGCTTTTTGCATATCGAGTGTCGCTGCTACCGCGTGAACATTTGGGTTAACCCTGCTTATGATATTGAAGAGGTGCCTCAAGTTCAAGGAGTTGGAGCGCCCTGGTATAAATCCCGCCTGGTCGGTGTGAATAATGTGTGGCATGTAGGGAGCGAGGCATTGGGCTAATAATTTGGCGTATATCTTGACGTTGCCATTGATAAGTGGAAGTGGACGGTAAGAGCCACATTGAGTGGGGGGTTTACCGGGTTTAACAAAACGGTTATTGTGGCTTCACGAAGCGAAGGTGGGAACTGGCCTGCCTCCACCGATTCCTCCCAGAAGGCCATTAAGCGTGGGAGTAGGAGGGATTTAAAGTGTTTATAGAATTCAACGGGGATGCCGTCTGAACCAGGAGATTTGCCTGATGTGAGTGAGTCTATGGCGTCCGAGAATTCCTCGGGGGTGAATTGGCTCTCTGGAGAGGCGATGGTCTCGGGGGAGAGAATCGAGAGAGTGAGGTTATCTAAATAGAAGTCAATTTCAGACGTTGAGGCACCATCCGCATTGGCATATAGGGATTCGTAAAAAGAAAGGAATTCAGAGTTGATATCTTGTGGTGACGTGGGTCTCTCCACTCCGGGGATGGGTGGGGAGCCAAACTCTCGGCGAAGAAGCCTGGCAAGAAAACGGCTTGGGCGTTTGCCCTCGCCGTATTTCCTCGCAATGCCCGAGGTGTCCAGAAACCTCTGTTCACGGTCCGCAAGAGAGCGGAATGTGTCAAGCTCCAAACCGATTGACACTAGGATTTCAGGGATGTCATTTGGGGGTCGCCAGAGGTCACAACTGCGACCTCTGAGGTCTCCCGTGCAACCTCTGTGGTCTCCCTTGCGAACTCTAAAAAAAAAAAAATAGCAAAAAAAAAAGTTTTTTTGTTTTATTTGTAATGCAAGCTCCTGGGCTGTGACCAGCACCATGTAGCTCTTTACTTCCGGAGTGGCTGTCTTTCTTGTTCAGGCCCCTTAAAAAAAAAGAAGAAAAATAACAACAGGAGTGCCACAAGTCTTAACACTTTCAGCCCTGACTTTAAATAAGAAAGAATAGGAATACCAAATGTGTCTTTCTGGAATTCTATACAATAATTGCTAGACCCATTAAAGGTTTATTTCAGGCACACTTCAGGGGGTCAGCCACTGATTTAGTCTGTTCTTAAATGCCTCAACTCAGCTTTTCATCCTTCTGAGGTCGATAAATGAGGACCAACACAGGTTGAATGATATTGGGTGTATATTTTTTCCATGTAAAGCGCTTAAGTGTATGTGTTATATAATAACACATCATTATAATTTGGCCATGGACGTCTGCTTGCATTCACAGTCATTTGGTAATATGGGCCTAATCACACTGGTCTTAATGATACATATGGCGATCCATTCTTGTATGAAATGTACCTCACATTATAGTGAAATTGTAACCATATTTTTCGTAGTGTACAATGCTATATGATGCCACTTTCTGTTTTGTCAACGGTTCAAAGGTCGTGTTCCATCGCTTCCCGCGATATCACTTCGGGCGGGGTCAAATGACATCACTTCCTGTGGTGTCATCAGGGGGTCAAGGGTCGTGTGATGTCACTTCCGCTACCCCTGGCACTTTGGTGAAATGACGTCCCTGTAGGATTTCCGGGGTTTCATGTTGCGAGCATTGGGCCTCCAGAGCAGAGAGCGTGGCTTCACTTTCAGCGATATCCCTGCGAATTGTTTTGAGGATACCATTTTCCTTAGGCAGGGCGATCCCTCTAATATAAGCATTAAAGTACTCCCAGAGGGTGGCCTGCGAGGACACCGTATCGGTGTTAATTTTGAAGAATTCCTCAATTGCTGTCTCCAGCTCGGAGCTGAAGGCAGGGTCGAGGAGGGAATGAGGTTTAATTCTGCAATGTGTCTGGTTTGACCGCAGTCCGTACCCCAACACAGGGTGATAGTCACTGGTGAATGATCAGAGAGGGTTCTAGGAAGGATCGTTAGGCGAGATACATTCCTTACAAGTATGTCGGACACTAGCCACCTATTAATTCGGGAGTAGGAATCATGCACCAAAGAATAGAAGGAGTAGGAGCAGTAGTCTGGGTAGAGGAGCCTCCATGCGTCTACCAGGGCCAGGCGGGGGAGGATAGTGTAGTTTAAGCAGCTTTTGGAAAGTTGACGGGGTCTGGACCCGGATCTATCAAGGTGAACATCAAATATCGTATTGAAGTCACCTCCCCAGAGGATTGGTATCAGTGGGAAGCTATCCAGGAGGGACGTGAGGTTTAGATAGAACTCCGGGTCGTCTATGTTGGGGCCATAGATGTTTAGCAGAACAACCTCCTTATTTTGCAGAGTACCATGAAGAAGCACATAACTGCCCTGGGGGTCGATCTGTGTAGATATGGAATGAAACTTAAGGCTCCTGTGAATCAGGGTCATGACCCCTCGACTTTGGGTAGACTAGCTAGTATAGTACCTTTGGGGCCCCACATTTTGGCAAATTTTTCACAATACTCAGTGCATGCATGTGTCTCCTGCAGAAACAGAATTTTGACCCCATGCCGTTCGGCCTGAAGTTGTAACTGCCTCATTTTCTTAGTTTCCTAGACCCCGAACATTCCAGCTCATGAATGTCAAGTTGTCCTCAATGGACGGTCCAGGGGTATTCGTTAGGAATTACAGGTAAACAGGATGGTGCTCCAAACGTACTGCGCACTGCATGACCTGTCATTGAAATACAGGAAACAGGGCAAATTTAGACTTTACTATTTTCAGTAAAGGAAATCACAAAAACTTAATTTTGTTGGCTTACAATTAGGCCATTTTTCACCATTTGCAGTCCATGCATCTAGTTTCCACGAGTATTCCCTCTTTTGCAATCAAATTGACAATTGAATTTTCTCTTTGCTTTCTCTCTAAAACCAAACAAATTGATAATTGAACTTTTGTGTTTTTGTTCTTTTCTTCTTGACTAACGTTTCTAAATTATGAAACCATTTGTGTTTGCAGCTATTTGTTTATTGCATCATGTTTTTTATGTTTTTCATTGTTTTTCATTGTTGATAAACCATTCACATTTAGACTATTCAAATTTCTCTTTGTGAAATAAACACAAAAACTTTTTTACAAACTTGCCCTCATTGTTTTCAGAGAACTCTAAAAAAATGTGCGATACCGATCCCAGTACGCCTGTAGAAATAATTTGTGATTAGAATCCTTGCAAATTCAGTTCATAGCAGTAGGGACCCTCTTGTTATAATAGGATTTCCAGTCCCTTCCCTTACTGCTTTTGGAACATTCCCCCCTCTTTTTGGTATTTTCACCGCATGACCAACAACAACGGGTCAGTATTGCCCCGTGCTCTACCTCTTCTGTGGATACCAAGCTTTTTTTAACATAAAACCCAACACCCCCTGCCCCAACCCACATCCCTCCCCCAAACAGAGGAATGATAATCCCGTACCCAAACAACCAAACCCATACCAATGGCATCAATGCTGGGGGGGGGCCTGTGAACTGGCCAGGCGGCGATGCCCCGGACCGGAAGGCAATTGAAGGATGAACATGGTGCCCAGAAGAGACAGCGTGCGCGACCCGGGCAGGATCCTACCCGGGGGGACGAGGCACGGTCACATAGTAGAAAAACAATATGCTCTAGGTTGAGAGGGGTAGCCTCTCAGTCATCCAATTCAAGGAAGTGCCTGAGTTTAACAACAAATATCAGAGGGACATTGTAGTAGTGAGTGTGCCGGCCGAGAGGAGTATTAACTGAAGAAGCGTTCAACTGCGAGTCCGGACGACTCCCCTGAAGTATTGAAGTCAACCCAAGGACCAAAATGTGGATGTCATGTGTAGCTAGAACACGTAGGCAGGGGACGGCCTCTTCTAACACTCATTCACCAGCTAGCCATTTCTGTAGCAGAACAGTGTCCCAGATCACAATCAATCAGGCAAAGAACGTAACATTAATAAGGTGTGTTGCAAAATAAGGTCCGCCAGGGAAGTGTTCGTCAATGAATCTGGAAGCCTCTTCGGGGATCGTGAAAAAGTACACCTGGTTAGAGTGTTCGACTCTCAATTTGGCGGGGTGTAGCATGGAGTATTTGACCTGCAGGTCTCGCAGCTTCCTCTTCACTGCCAAGAAGGTTTTACGTTCCCGCTGGACCGCCACCGAGAAATCTGGATACAGATGGATCCTGTCTGCGCCCAGCAGGAGCTCTCCCTTGGCTCTCACCGCCTTGAGGAGGCGGTCACGGTCACAGAAATCTAGGACTCTGGCTATAATGGGTCGTGGTGGTGCACCCGGTCTGGGCTTCGCCGTGATGGCACGATGGGCTCTCTCGATTGCAAACTGTGGGGAGAGCCTTGGGGAATCCAGCAATTGTACTAGCATGTGTTCAACGTAGTCCTCCATGGGTTCCCTAATGCCATCTTCAGGTACTCCGATAATACGGAGGTTGTTGCGCCTCGAACGTGATTTGAGGTCCTCGTTCTTTTTCTCGACCTCGGCAACTCGGCCAGTGAGTGTGGAGACCACTGCCCTAAGGGAACTCAAGTCGTCCTCAGTGGTACTCACTCATGTCTCGATTTCGGCAACCCGGCCATCGGTCCTCTCTATATGGGCCTTGATGGAGGAAATAGTGCCGTTCATGTCGTCAAGTTTGCTGTGGAGCCTGGTGAACCCCTCCCGAATGTATTCCATCATTTATTGAGAGTCCGCCGGGTCCGAGGTCGACAGGTTGGATGGTTCCTGCTCAGATGCCTCCCCCACCGGCACCGCCGGGGTTTTCGTAAACATATTGATCGATCATTTCTTTCCAGCCCCCTTGGTCATGATGCCAGAAGGAGGGCAGGCACAACAGGGAAGAAGGGGTGCCGGGGCAGGTTGGGGGGAGGGCAGGACACCGAGGACGGCAGACAGGCTGTTAGAGGTGTTGTAGGTGCCCAGTGGACCACAGCGTCAAAACAGGGTACAGTGCTGTAGTAGGTTGAGGGGTCTCCAGTCACCGTCGATCGCCGTGTCACGGGACCACCACGGTCAGCGGCGGTGTGAGGGCACAGAGCAGCCAGTGAAAGAGTCCACAAGTGCAGACCACCCTGATGATCCCAGGTGAGGGCCGGGAATCAGTGTTCTGCAACTGGGGCGAAGGTAGTGGTAACTATGTGCACTGACGTAGCCGCATGAGTTGGGGGGTCAGGATATTCAGGCAGAGAGGGGGATCCAGTAGGCATGCATCGCCATAAAGGGAACCAACATGGTGCACCACCCAGCTCAGCCTGGTAGGGCCCGGGGGTGCAGGGGCCCCAGCCAATGAGTGTGGGTGCTGGAAGCAGCAGGCATAGCTCTATAGCAGAGTCCCAACCCAGGCGATTCAATGAGGGATCGTGGAGACCAGGCCCGGGGGGGTCCCGTCCCGGGGGCAACAATGGGCGGAACTTGCAGGTGTTTATGGGGGTGCAGGGTGAGGAGGCCCAGCGCCCAAAGAGTCTGTGTCCCCCCAGCAACTCCAGGCAGCTGACGTTATGAGCGGGGGCCCAGTGTGCTTAAGACAGTAGAGTGACAGTGGAGCGTGGCGCCAGCCGCATCAGGAGCCAGCCCGAAAATGGCTTAGATGAGAGTCCACAGAGGGGGAGGCAATGCGAGCCGGGGCAGGAGCCGGAGACACCTCAGGACGGGTAGGCAGGGTGGCTGGTGGCCCGGGGGGGACTCACCGCAGTCACAGAGGAGCAGGGTCGTCCCACGAGGCAGGCTCCCGGACGTGGGGCACCCGGCACAGACTTTCAAAGGATGCTGGGAAACAGCACGCTGCCCAGGAGGGGCAGCAGAGCAGGATGCTCTGCATTCGTGGGTGGCCTCCGGGTCCCAGTCGGGGGGCCGATATCCCAGCATGGGCCGCCGCGGTCACACGAGGAGTGAGGGAGAGGAACAGCGCCACGCCGTGCAGCGCCCCTCCCCCACTGCAGGCCCCAAATCCTCGGAGTCACAGGCACACAACTCTGGAGCAGAGGACCGGGGCGGAGCAGCGCCAGCTCCCGCCCCAATTTTGGCACGTTGGATCTCCGCCGTAGGACTTATTAGGGAAGCGGCATTCGGGCACCACACGCCCGGGTCAACCAGCAGTCGGATCAGGTAACTGGTACAGGATTTAGAAGGGCACCAAAGCAAAATTGCGGCAGGAAGGCGCCACACGGAAAAGAGGCCTCAATCAGCCAGCCATCTTCTCTAAGCGCAACATCGCCCCCCCATGGCAAGCTCTTTTTAAGTGCAGGACTGGGTAGGTTGGTAGGGGTATCCCTGGAATAAGTGTCAACTGCGGGTGTTTAGTTTTTTTCAGCCTGGTGTGGCGGTAGGAAGTTGGTAGGCGAGATAGATTGGAATGGTGGGAGAATTGATGCCATGGTGAGGTTGACTCTGTGGAGGGATGCCATGAGGACAGGGTAAAGGTGTCTTGAAAGTCGCAGCTAAGAGTGCACAGGTGGGAGCCCTAGCAACCCCCCTAGTGTGCAAGGGGTGGGGTTCTAGGTTAGGTGACACTGCAGGGAACCAAAGGATGGTGTGATGTCCTAGGGAACTAATTACATAACCCAATGCACAGTCTCGGTATTGGTCCTAAAGATGTAACAGCTCAGCAGTTGTGGAAGCTAGATAGTAGGTCCTAGTGAACTAAAGGCCAAACAAGGTACAGAGTGTTGAGAGTGAGGACCTGGTGACCTAGAGTTATAACACAATACACAGGCTAGCTAAGCAAGAAATAATGCGCAGGCATGTCAACATAATATAATGCAAAGGCTGGTAAGTAAAACACAATGCGTAGGCAAGGTCAGAATAATAAAATGCACATGCTAGCTAAGCAAGACACAATGCGCAGGAAGGTCAACATAATGGATTGCACAGGCTAGGTAATGTTACAGAAAATTGAGAATGAGGTCCTAGTGACCTAGAGTTGTGGCACAGTGAAGAAATTTGATAAACAAAACACAATGCACAAGCAAGGTCAGCGTGGTACAATGCTCAGGCTAAGTAATGGTCCTGGAGACCTAGAAACCCAACAGAGTGCCATAGGTGAGGTGAGTAGTCTTAGTGACCTGACTACCGAGCAAGGTGCAGTAGGCTAAATGCAGGGACTTAGCGAGGTAGTTGCAAGGATGAGAATGAGTCTTTCGGTGTGTGCACAAGGTGGGCACATAGTTCGTTACAATGGGGCAGACAAGAGACTGGGCCAATAGTACTCGTTTGAATGAGTGAAGCTACATGGGTGAATGGATACCATGAGCAAGCTTGCTCAGCGTAATGAGCGGAAGTTGCTAGATTCGCAGGCATCAGAAAAATGGTGTCAAATGTGAGAACTGCGTGGTGGTTGCATTTTAGCAATGCTAGACAGAGGTTGCAGATGCAGTATGGGACTTGTGGGTGCGAGCCGTAGCGGAAGATAGCGGTGATGAAGGCGAACTTGTGGAACCATCATGATCTAAACCCATTCATATATAGAGGTTAGCCATTGCGCCCTGCGGAGAACAGGGGTAGAACAGGGCCTTTTTCCTTGGCCTTATTCTGTGGGCCGGCTTCTGCCTGCCGGCGGGTGTGATTGGTTCATATAGAGGCCCAGTTGCTTAGCAACTGGATGCACCCTTGTTTCGGGACCGCGTTGCGCCAGTCATTTAGTTGTCAGGCCGAAGAAGCGGACAAATGAGGAAATGGAAGGATCTCAACGTGGGTCTGCACAGGGAGTGTCGCTTTGCTTCGGTTCAGCAGAGGGGCTGAAAATAATAACTCTGCAGCTTCGGATGGAGTTGAAGAGGCTATAGGTGGGATAGGATTGGCCTCACTGTAGGAAAATCAGCAAGACCGTTGCAGTAGCAGTATCAGGAGATCCCGCTCTGATGGTCTCCGGCAGCATGTGGAAATGTAGCAGTAGTGGGAGACGGGCTCCAGCCCTCTCGACCTTGCAGGGTGAACATGAATGGGATCTCAGGGTAGAACAGGGCCTTTTTCATTGGCCTTATTCTGTGGGCCAATTTCCGCCTGCCGGCGGGTGTGATTGGTTCAAATAGAGGCCCAGATGCTTAGCAGCTGGATGCAGCCTCGTTTCAGGGCCGCGTTGCACCAGCCATTTTGGCGTCGGGCCGAAGAATCTGACAAATGAGGAAATGAAAGGATCTCAACGTGGGTCTGCACGGCGAGTGTCGTTTTACTACATTCTTTCTACACACAAGTCAGAAACCGCTGCCTCTACAAATCTATCAGATATGACTATTTTTTATTTTTATTTGCAACATTTGGTTTATTACAAACCTTTTTTGCACTTACATTTAAACAACCATTCTCCATATGTATACAACAGAATCTATCAAGGTACATGTTACAGTTATTACAATACAGTTCTGAATACCAGAAAATCCTAAAACTATGATCAGAATTCCTCAAGACTTTCTAAAACTTCAGAATGCAAATCAAATCCTCAAACCAGGATCACAATTTTGAGAATGTCCTTCATATTGGATCCATCACAGTTTTTCAAAACTGTACAGTAGCAAAAATTAGTGAGGTATTTTCCCCACTCAATAAAAGCGACCACCATTCATCAGGAGACGGGGTGCTTAATGTGTCTAAAAAGGTAATAGTTCTCAATGTGGTGAAGGCTGTGCAAAATAGCAATATATGTTTTATATCTCTAAACCGATCCTGGTATTTTACAGTAATCACATTGCACCACTCTTGGTCTAACTGGAAGTCTGACAGACAGTTCTTCCTTTGTAGGTATAAGGTTTAGATGAATTTGCATAAACTGGGGCCTGAAATGGATATATGGAAATTTGCAGAGATACTTTGGCATAGAGCTAAAAGCCCTGGGTTCCTGTACCAGATGGTAAAATAGTTTAAACTTGTTTGCTTCCTGAGAAGTCAAGATCCAATCAGATCGCCAAAGGGTCAACTTGACCTTATCTGGATTTCTTCTTAGATACTCTTCTGAGCTGCATACCCTTTAGAACAAGTCTTTACATTCCTTTTGCCATCGCCCCTAAAATGTATCTTGTCCCATTTGAATTGTTTTCTTAATTATAGCAAAAATTGGCGACCAGCCATCCAGGACACATTTTCTATAATGCCAATAGTTTCCACTCCACCCTAGCCTTTAATGATATCAGTCCCAGTTCTCGCCTGGTTACTTGAATGGGAGTAGACATCTGTAGATTAAAAACCCTTTTCTAGAACAACCCCTCAGCCAAAGGCTAGAAAGAGGTTGGAACATAAAGGAGGGATTCAACACCAATATGTTAAAACCTTAGGCCTATAAATATCCAACACCTCTACCATATAAAATCGGCAACATTTCCAACATAAAATCCTTGGCTGGAATGCCAACATTTTTGCTGTTGAGATTACGTTGCTTCTGTTCCCTTCCCGAAGAGGTGGAGACTTTGCACCATATATTGCTGCATTGTAGATCATTAGAGGCGAGGCGCATGATTTATTTTGGCAATCTTATTCAACCTTATGCCCAGGTCCATACTGAAAGAGTGTGGCAGCTTATTATGAATTCTTACGGTCATCATAAATGGATGGTCGCTACGATTAATTTCCTAAAAGAAATTTTAGATTCAGGTGAAAGTGTAACATGATTGATCTGATATGTTTCTTAATTTTGTCTTTAAGTGAGATGATTTCTTTCCTTCTTCCTTTTCTTAGGGAAATCAGTGTTAACCTACATATTTGTGGTTTCTTGCCTCATCTGTTCTACTTTGTATTTTAAATAAAATATTATCTTGTTGAATTCTGTATTTTAAATGAAATATTATCTGTATGTTTCTTCTTTTATGTTTTTTTTAAAAATGATTTTGTATTCAATCAATAAAAGATTTTTACAAAAGTCTTGTCATTTTGATAACAAGTTCAGACGAGAGTACTTAGGACGCCGCTATCGGCTGATTTTTTTTCTTTCCCAAGTCATTTGCGCAATCTTATTATCAGACTGATCAATATCCGTTTTGCGGTAAACGTTCGAGGATAGACATTAGACGTTAGACGTTAGAGGTTCACTGGGTTGGCTCATTTCAATGCAACATCCAAAAGTTTAGCTGCAGCCCTCAACCATATGGCTGAGTCACCAGCAATTAGCTGACACCAACCCGTTTCTTCACTTAATGCTAATGGGTGAGATAATAGCGGTGCCAAGTATGCCTCTCTTTCTTTAGACATTTCAGGACAGGACGTCAGGAGGTGTCTCACAGTTTCAAGCTGATCCGGGTTTTCACATAGCCGACATGAAGCTATGGTAGATTGTGATCTGAAAGCCAAGATTTCTCTTGTATGTAAGGCATTTAACCGAGCTCTCATAAATGTTCTTCTCAATTCTTTCTCAGGGAATTTTTCACAATATCTCAATGGTGTTTTTAGTTTGTGTCCCAGCGGGAGATCTTTGAGAAATTTGTATGACAGGATTTTTTCAATAGTCATATCTTGCTGCTCTATTTTATTCTTCACTCTGCCTGGGTTTAAGATTAGGAGTTCTTCCGTACAGGCTATCTCTCCCCGTTTGTTTTTTAATTTCTTTACCTAGTCATTTAGAGGCTTACACTTCCCTCTTTGAATTTCTTCTGCTACAGCCTGGAAGATAGGGAGGGAGTCCGGCAAAAGAATTTTTCTGAAGAGTTGCAGCGCACCTTGCTCGACTGTTGATGCAAGAGACATAAGACCTATGTCCCGTCGAATCGCCTCCATAGGTGCTGACTTCGGCAGACCCAGCACCGCCTTCCACACAAAGCCTTCCAGCTTAAGCCACAGATCTTGCAGAAGGGTGAGATTCGCACTCATTCTATATACCAGAGCTGGGACTATTTTGGACTTGTAGAATTGAAGCGCTGGGTCCATGAAAACTTTCCCAATTTTTTATCCACAGCTTTCAATTGCGCTGTCAGATTTCTTGTTTTATCCCACAGGGCCTTTGTGATGGTGTTTTCTTTCAGGGAATTATCAATCCACACCCCAAGATATTTATATTCTTTCACCACAACCAGTTTGGTATTTTCCAGGAACCAAGTTGGCGAGATTTTGCGCTCGACTGTCGATTTTGTGAAGAGAAGGATTTTAGTTTTCTGCGTGTTAATTTTCAAGTTGTTATTTTTCATGTAAGCAGAGAGATTTGCTAGTTGACGTTGCAAACCTACTTTGGTCTGATCCATCAGGATCAGATCATCCACATACCATAATCTAGACACCTTAGACAGACCCGCACTTGGCGGGAATGAACACATTTTTTTTTCTGTATGCTGGTAGTCACCGATAAAAGCAATAAATAGTGCCGGGGCCAGTGGGCAACCTTGCTTAACCCCACATTCCGTATGGATTATGTTTGACAGGTGGCCTTGCTGGCTCAGACGGACGCGCATCGTAGTTTTAGTGTGTAAGGCCATGATAGGATCCAATATTGCAGTTGGCCATTTCCAAGTTCTTAATTTCGCCCAAAGTTTCTCGCGGTCCACCATGTCAAAGGCCTTTGAGAGGTCGACCAAAGCCAAATGGACTTTCGGGGCACCTGATTTCACCCTTGCTTTTATGATATTAAGGATCAGGATGTTGATCGCTGTCCCTGTACCCTTTTGGAAACCAGTCTGGAAGATGTCTGTAGCAGGCGAACCTTTTGCCCACTTTTGGAAATGTGAGAGGAGCAAGGTCACAAATATTTTTCCCAGGATGTCTAACAAGGCAATTGGTCTGTAGTTGGACAGGCTTTCTCTGGACCCTTTCTTAAAAATTGGAACCAATACCGCTTCTGTCCAAGATGCGGGGATCTGTTTTGCTTTGGCAGTGGTTAAAGATTTCTCTTATCACTGCAGCCCATTCTTCCAGATGTTTTTTGATGTCTGTGTTGGTCAGTCCATCAGGACCTGGCGCTCGTGAGGATTTCAGTTTTGCTATTGTTCTTAAGATATCTTCCACATCTGTCAGAGGAATCCAGTATTCACTGAGCGGTTGAATTTTCCTGTCTACTGATGTTGCGGGCGGCAGAAAAAGGGCGCTGAAGTACGACACCCAGTTTTGTTCCGAGACCGCATTTGAGATGGGGGGAGCTCTTTGCCCATTGGTCGATTTTAATAAGTTATCATTTTGATAAAGACACACCGCGTGATGTTTAATCCAAGATTTATAGTGGATTGCTTCCTTTCGGTATGCGGACCATGCCTCAGCTGTTTGATGCCTGATTGCAAAATGTTTCAGGTTTCTTGTTTGACGTCTCTTGATTACCACCATCTGATCGTAAGTATGGTTGTGTGGAAGTTATTTACCCTTTGATCCTGAAAAGCACACCCTATGTGGTAACAGTAGGGGAATACAACTGCAATAGATGTTCTGAACACAGGATCCATGCTTAGCCTGTCCTTTATAGATTTAATGTTTTCTGCAGTGAGGCGAAGTCGAGTTTGTTGCTTGTTTGTCTCCAGTGTTGCTGCATATAAAAGCCTTTCCGGAAACTGTGCACACCAGGATAGTTGGAGCAAGTTGTGATCCCTTTCTAGTGTTTTCAGGACCTTGAAGGATGAGATCAAAGGGATCAGACCTTCAGTTACGAAGATGTAATCAAGGGTGGCAAAAGATTCATCTCTTTCCCACGTTGGGATCTGTGTTTTTTATGTTTTGTTAAAGGTTACTTTGTTAACCAAATAACAATTAAAAAAGAAACAATGTTTGCTTTTCCTTTTACTGTCCTTTCTGTTTCTAACCCTCTTACTCGTATTAATAGAGACACCCAAATATTTCAAAGCTGCTCAATCTGAGTTTTACCTAAGCACCATGCCCTTTTCCTGGATTGAGCTCTTTCCAAAACCAAGATCTTTGTTTTTGAGCTATTTATTCTGAACTTGTTTCCTCTAGTTATTCTTTTAACTTTTACAGCTGTCTCTGCAGACCAATCGCTGTTTGGTCCATCAGGACTAGATTGTCCGCATATAAGAGATAGCTGATTGTGCTATTTCCAAATCTTGGTGAAAAACTCTTGCCTCTGCCAAACTTTCACCCAAGTCCGAATTTTTTTTATTAAAGAGCACTAATGCAAGAGGGCAGCCCTGCTCAACTCCCCTAAAAGTACCTATCTCCTCAGAATGGAGCCCTACAGCAATCAGCCTTACGATCATTGAATTCCCATGTGGAGAACCTCTAATTGCAAGTTGTGTCCATAGCCTGGTCTTATTGATACTTTCAAATGCTTGGGCGTGGTCTACGAAGGTGATATAGGTCTTGACGCTCCCTTCCTGAGCTCTCCCCTTTAAGACTCTAGGAACATTTGGACTAGTGCTCAGTACCCGGACAAATCCAGTCTGGAAAATGTCACAATGTTTCACCCTTTCTGACCAAGCATTTAATTGGGGCAAGAGTAATGAACCAAAGATATTTTCAGTGACATTCAAGAGGGAAATAGGGCGATAGTTTTTTGGATCATCCCCTTCTTGAATATTGGGACCCCCATTGCTCTTCTCCATGATTCTGGTATGTTCCCCCGACTTTCTATTTGCTTAAACACAATGCTCGGAAAAGAGGCCCAAACCTCTGGGGCCTGCTTAAGCATGGCATTTGTTAAGCTTGATGTGCTAGCTTTCCCAATTAAGACCCTAATTTCTGCAACATCATGGGGAACATACCATTTAACCAATGCAGATTTCTCACGGTTATCCCCTGATTCGCCTCTAACGGCATACAGGTTTTTAAATCTTCCACGCAAGCTGATTCAGATACACTGTTTATTTGCTGAGCTGCGTGAGTGGAGTCCATGTTTTTAATTATACTCCACAGTTCATGCGGAGCATTTTTGCAAATTACTCTCAACATCTCCTCAGCATTCTGCTGAAGCAATGTAGCCTTATGCCTGTGTATCCAACCTTTATATGCGTTTTTCAACTTAATAGCTGTTTGCTCCATCAGCTCAGTTTTTGGCAGACACTTTTTGTGTTTTTTATTTCTCTCAGTGCTCACCTTAGCTCCCTTATTTTTACCACTGCAGCTCTGTCATAGGTATGCCGATACTTAGGTACACTCCCTGTATGCAGAATATTTAAAACCATGAAATTCTCCAAGAGCGGAGCATACTCTACACATGTTGCTGACTCAACCTCTTCTCTGAAAACACCCTCCTTCAAAACTGGATAGCAAAACTCTCCATGTTTTTCTTTGCCATTCTGAGTCTAATACCCCCATTCCCTGCCTCCACTTCTACCCCCATTGTCTCAACCTTCCTTTCCTCCCCTCCCTACCAATATATATTTATACCTATGATCGCTAGCTTTAGTACCTCTGGCTTCTACATCTTTTATGTCAGGCAACAGATATTGAGAAATATACATATAGTCAATTGTTGCTACTTGCAACCGCAAGACCATGTATGTTTGCTTGGAATGTCACTTTCTATGTGGCCATTCAGAACCTGTAAATCCCTTACATCTAAAGCAATAGTCCAAGCAAGACCTATTTTTTCTGAATAGGTTAGATGCAAGGAGTAGTCCTGAATAACTTTCCCATTCCTTTTTAAACAAGTAATGTTCACATTATAATGGACCGCTTACCTTCCCCAATCATGGCCTCATCGATCAAGTCTGCAACCTTCTCAATAAATTAATCCTCACCCATTGCCATCGGGTTCCAATACAAGTTAAAAATAGTCTGTTTTTTTCTTTCCTTCTTTTGGGATTGTGATGTTAACACATCCCATTGCACCTCTGCCATTTGTATATTTGGGGTTGAGTTAACGATTTTGTTCACTTTCAAGCCCATCCCATTACGAACGGCCGTAACCCTGATATAGGTATTCGTTTTAGACCACAGATAGCAGGGTTTAGATAACCAGAGAAGCCATCCATACTTGGCTTGAGACAAACCCATGTCTCTTGAGGGCCTCCAAAATCAAATCTCCCAGTTTGACTCCTCCCTTCTCAAAAAGGTGAGGGTGTCCCCAGGTGTTCCATGAGGGCAATGAATATAAATTGTGTCCTCCCACTTCTGTCAGCTAGTTTGATTTTGTCCCCATCAGAGCCCTCGGTAGCCATGCCCAAGAATCCCTATACATCGACTCTGTGCCCCTCTCCTCTGTAATTTCAACCCTCCTCCCAGGCTCAACACCTTCTTTATACCCCACCGGTATATTATATCTATGCTTTAGTGGTTGCTCAGTTTCTCCAAGGTCTGATGCTGGGTATCTGGGAGTGACCTTGAGATGGGGCACAGAGACCTAGTGCCCTCACCTTCCTCCAAACATCCCCCTTAATCTTTGATTTGCTTGGTAGATTTAAACAAGTCGAAAGCTAACTCGGGAGAACCAATAATATTTTCCTTTTCACTTATGGTATGATCCCATTATGGTGTGAGGTCGAAGCCAAATAGCCTAAGACTCAAACTCGCTTCCAATAGTGAGTCTTTCACAATTGGAGAATGGATGTGGAGGTACACTGTGTCCATCTGCACCTTATCAACAAATTCAATTAACGTCAAGTTATCAGTACAGATTTGTCTTAGGTTTGGGGCGCAGTGTAGAAGGTCCAAAACGCTGCTTCTGTTCAGAATTAGATGGTCCTCTCTATCTACCATCCTTTCCAGCTTAAGGCTCTTTGACACGTCTCTGTTGGATGGTTTAGCTGGCCCCTCGCCCTTCCTTTTTTGGAGGCTAAACACCCTATCCTCCCCGATGGGGCTTGTCACTTACTTATTAAAAGTAACTTTGCGTTCTTTAGGATTAATATGTTTTACCATGTGAGGGTGTAAATCCTTGTTTACAACAGAGGCTTGCTAACTTGAGATAAACCTCTTATCTGCCTCGGATCATTTCTCTGCCAAGGTCTGGAATATCACCTCTTGGGTATCCATATCTGTTTTTTGGTTTAAAGGTTCAATAGTCAAACAGTCCCCATCAATTTCAAGATTGTTTGATGTAAACTCACTCTGGGATTGGTTGATGCGATAGAATACACAGAGTGGTCCGAAAAAGATAACTCTCCCTCCATGGGCACTTCTGTCCCTATATCCCCCACCTTGGGTGCTGATATTTGTTCCATATGGACATCCCTATTCTTCTTGCAGGGTTTAGAGTTTTTGGGCTGACTCACTCCACCCCTAAAGTCTGGGTTTGATAGATTCCTCAAGAATTTTCTTGAGTAATTAAATCTCACCAACAACTGGGCTTTTTATTTCTTTGGCTTTGCCGCCTGCAATGGTCTGCCCAGTCTTTTTCTCCTTCTTCAACCAAAAATAGCGTACCGTCTTGAAGACTCAGGTGTGGCTTCTACCTCGTCCACTTTTTCAATACTTATAGTCTTTGGGCCTGTATTTATTGGATTTGTTTTAGATTTTTTTTTGCTATTTCCAATTCTCTAGCTGGAACGGGGGATCTGAAAGCTGGAACTTCTAACGATGTAGTCACACTGACAGTTTTGTGGAGTCTCCATTTCAGTCTCTTCCCAATCAATTGACAATCCCCACATTCCCTTTCATCACTTTCAAAGGTTGGTCTACACACCTCTTGATTTGCTGTTAGTTTGGGCAGAATCCCATTTTGTTGTGTCGACTTTACCAATACACCCCCCACGGTATTTAGGTCATTGCACTGTTTTACATTTAGTTTCAATCCCCAAACTTCCCTATCCTTAGAGTCAAGGGGAGTCAACATGATTGTGTGTATGCAAGGCATTGGGGTGCGAAGGGGGAAAGCATGGCATTTTTGACTGGACATCCATGATAGAAATCCAATAAAGAAATACCATCCCTGTTCCCTGGGCTTCACAGTGCTTTAGAAGGAGAGCTGATTTTGGCAGGCAGGTAGGGGGCTTGTGCAAAAATGGCATTTAGGCATTTTTTAAAATGCCTATGTTGTACAACCCTCATTCCCCCTCTATCCACCACTTGCCAAAATCAGCTCAACGGACCAAAACAAACTAACACACACACACACATACACATTCATACAGCAATCACTCTATCATTCACACAAGCATCCATCACCCTACACTCAATCATAACACAAGCATAACACAAGCATACACACATCCATACACATGTTTGAATAAAAAAATGAACATAAACGTACCTTGGCAGAGGCCTGGGTGCTGAAATGCCGTGCTCTAGGCTGCTCTGTCCGTATGGGCGAGGTGACGCAGGAGCTCTGCTTTGCACATACAGAAATGCAGTGCCCCAGCCAGCATTTCCAATGAGCTATGCAATACTGGCGAAGCAAAACACCCCAGCCTTGCATGGCTCAGTGAGCATGTGTGGCTTGGGCACTGAACAGAACTGTCAAAGGGAAATGGCGTTTTCCTTTGACAGTTCAGCCAGCGCCGGAGCACTCCCTCAGCTGAAAAAAGCAGCTGAGGGAGTGCCTATTGTTTCACTGGCTGGTTCCTTAGCTCCTCCATAATGGGTGAGGGGGGCCACTGGGTGGGCGCCCCCTCGCCATTATGGATGAGCGCCAGGCTCGGACGGCCTATAGGGCAATAGGGCAATGCATGTATCAAAAATGCAAAATGCTAGTGTGGGCCATTTAAAATGGGTCACCTTTTTGGCCAATGTGGGCCAGTTTGAGTTACTTCACTAGATTTTGACCATTGAGCAGTCATTTTGACCATTGTTGCTGAATAAATATTCTTTAAATATCACAATTTACATACATTTTAACACAAAGCACCCCCTTGGGTACTATTCAAACAATCTGTGAGTAAAGGAATGAATATCCATTTACAACTGCGGGCCACTTTTTCATTGGTGTCTACAGTTTCATGCTTCTGCCCGACCATGTGAGCCGCCCCAGACATTTCTTCCAATCTAAAAAAAAAATCCTTTTATCCTAATTTTTTTTTTAGATTTCATGCTGGCCTCTCACAGCCCCCCAGGGATGTGGTTGCGCCCCGCAGTTTGAATACCAATGCCTTAGACGCTGTAATATAATCCTCAAAGAACAAGTTCTTTTAATGTAACATGGCAATCAAAGCTGCATCATTCTTCATTGTATCATTGATGGAGTCAAAGTTTTAAGAATGGGGCCATGGCAATGGACAACATCGACATTGCACTTCGTGAAACCATCCTCACGGTGGGGCTGCTTCTTAAACCCTTTTTGGCTCCTATTTTGCATTACATATGAGGACTCAGATGAGATTAGTGAGGAGTTGAGTGCAGAGCAAGTCCCCTCTCTCTCTCTCCTTCCCTTTCCCCCTCTGAATCCTCATTGCTGACACAAAGCCATCCTTACCCACGTCACCAAGGGTTTTTTCAAACTGCCTATACACATCATGGATTTGCAAGGCACCCTCAACCCTCTATCCATTTAATATTTCTCCAAGCCCAACCACCCCCTGGGCCCTTGCCGGCTCTCTCCTGGTTCTTTCATACACCAGAATCCATCATTTTAATCATTCTTTCAATTCTTGCCATATCCATCCTAAGGGAGGTTTCAATTATTCAGGCATTCTGTATAACCCCTTCCGGGCCTCCATTGCTCGGGAGACTAGTGCAGAGGTCTGTATGTTTTCCTACCGCCCTCTCCAAAATATTGTTTCCTTCCTGGCTCGTTTTTGGGGACAGGATCTCTCCCCCAGCTTCAGAAGCCTTTTCTAGATGTTCTTTGTTAAGCAGGCTCAAACACAGGGATAGAGGGGAATTTGCCCCTCTCAATATAGCAGACAAAAAATAAATGAGCTAGAGTTAAAACTTATATCGGATTGCCCAAAATGGGCAGTTTTATGTTTCCATCAACTTATTACTGGTTACATTTCTCTATTCTTTATTTCCCCCTGGTTCCCCTTTTCTTTCGTTTCCTTTTCACCTTAGACTTTTCAACACTATTTGTCAGGAATCCCTTGGGAGGCCATTTTGTTTCTGTTATTGTCAATTTTTGGTCTTTGCCCTTTCTATAAATTGAAGTATGTCAGGGTATCTGGACTGTACATTGTCTCTAAGTTCATCTTCATTCATTTGCACATACTTGTATACATCACATTAGGGAATTCACTTTATTCATCATTTTATACACCATTATTTATCTCATACATGTGTATGCACTGTTTGACTTTACGTTTGTTTGTCCTCCAACAAAAATAACTTTATTTATATGATCAAGAGTTAATATTTAGAACATTGGCCAACATTCTCTGATCAGACCCTGTTTATGGTAAGAATCCCAGTATCTCCCACTATTTGTTCTTATTGATTGTTTCCACTAATTACACTGTACCAATATATGGTTGCTGTGAGTGCATTCAAGCAGACCAATAACGATGGGATAACTAAACTAAGTAACCCAATCATGATGACCACAGATCATACTCAGAATCTGTATTCATTCTTTCTATCCCAGTGGTAGACTTTCTGTTTTGATGATTATCTAGCTGATACCCCCGGCAGCCCTTCCATTCCTTCCAATAATTTGACATCTGTAATGTCTCCCATGTTTATCTGTGAGCATTATGGCCTTGGTACTTTCATTAAGAAGGATGTAATCTTGCCTTTTTCATTCAGTCTGTTATTAATCAGTGGTACTTTGACCACCTCCAAGATCTTGCACTGAATCGTGGTACTCCCAATACACTTCTGAGTGGAGCAGGCACTAGGCGCTTCATCACGCCTTACCACCTGTACCAACTCATTGGCGTCCGGCCTTATGGCGAGCTGCATAGCCGCTCCCCTCAGCTCCACTACTTCTTCAACCCGTGATCCGAGGTCTGAGAGTGGGAGCTCAAAGCCCCACCACAGCAATACCATTCAATACTACTACTGATGGTAGAGTACATACAGTAGGAGAAAGGGGGTCCGTGCAATTAGTTCACTGCCACCGATTACACCGGCACTTGGCCTCTCAGATAAGAATAGAGGTAAGGTGGGAGAGGAACTAGAGGTTCCAGAGCCATCAACATGGATCATCACTTTCAATATCCCGCCACCTTCTTCCACCACGGCCGGCAAGGATTTTTCCAGCCATTTGTTTGGCCCATTAGTACCAAAGACCATGTAGTCAGCCTCCCCCTCCCCTGTTTTCTGCAAGTCATTGTCTTCTGCATTATCTATTACTTTAATAAGCTGATTACCAAAAGAAGCCGCCCCTTTAGCTGCTGCTAATCAGGGCGCCGAAGCCCTCATCCAAGTAGTTTCTCAAATGCTCAGCGGGTCCGACCCTTTCACCGAATCAAGGAACACACTTTTGAAGGAACCTTTGAAGACAAGAGCAAACATAGCTACTTCGGCTGGTTTACGTGGGAAAGGGAGCAAATCGTAGTCACGTAATTCAGGCTCATATTCGACTCCATACAGCTCCTCCTGGTTCTTACCTCCCTTATGGCTGGTGGTCGTAGCAATACACTTTTCCTCAGCTGACTCTAGGGTGAAATATGAGTTGCCAACTGCAGTGTGCTTTACCCGGCCGCTTCTCAGACTAGAGCCCTCCATTTCCTTAACGAAAAAAGCAAACACTCGGCTCACCAGTGACTCCCAGTTGACTGGCGAGGGACTGGACTCACTGCCGGACTCCACGCCGGTCTTGGCACCACCCAGTAGTCTTTGTAGTTTTCTTAAAGACACAGGCATCTTCAAAGGCTTCAACAACACATGGCTAAACAATCTCCAAGTTTCTCAAACTCCAGCAAAACTCCAGCAGAAAATACACTGACTGGTGTGAGACCGGGAGACTTTATGTGAGTGACTGGACTCGCCACTGGACTCTGCACCAGCGCTCTGCCCTGCCCAGTAGGCTTTATAGTTTTCTTAAAGACACAGGCGGCTTCAAAGGCTTCAAATACAAATTGCATTGCAATCTCCATGTTTCTGAAACTCCAGCAGAAAATACACTGGCTGGTGTGAGACTGGAAGACTTTATGCGAGTGACTGGACTCACCGCCAGACTCTGTGTCGGCATCTTGCGCCGCCCAGTAATATTTATACTTTTCTTAAAGACACAGGTGGCTTCAAAAATAAATGGCAATGCAATCTCCATGCTTCTCAAACTCCAGCAAAACTCCAGCAGAAAATACCATTCTAGAAAGCAAAAGACAAATCGTCGATAATTCAGAAACAGGTTGCAGAATTTGTCAGACTTTCAACAAGCAAAAAGATGGATAAACCTAAAAAAGATCTACTTAATTTTGATAAATAAACCGTTTATCCATATTTGTGTGCAGATTGTGTGTGTGGGCCCAAGTACTTGAGGTTCATATGATCCCTATAGAACAAGATAGTGTGGCCCATAAAAAAGACGGCAAGTGACTTTTTCAGATACTTCATCAGGCTCTGATATTGAAGGTGAAGGCAAACCTTCAAGATATTCATTTTAAAAGGGTTCCATAAGATTTATAAATCTGACCAGAAGGGACTTGGCCAGACATTCAATCTTGAAAGAAATTGAACAAGCGAGAATTTCAAAGCTCAGCAGCGATGATTCAGTGGTCATCAAGAATGCTGATAAAGATAACAGCATCATAGTTTGGGACGCTGAAATATACAATGTTGAATGTTTATGTTTGGTAGAGAATAGCGATCATTATCATAAATTGACAGGCGATCCCAGACATGAGATTAGGCAACATGTGGATCGTCTGACAGCGAAAGGAGTTTGATTTTCTTAATCCAACTGACACCTCTACACCATTATTTTATATATTGCCCAACGTACATAAGGACCCAATACATCCACCAGGCAGACCCATTATTTCACTTTGTGGTTCTCTTCTTGAACCGTGTGGCACGTTTCTTGATTACTTTTTGAAGCCAATAGCTTGCAAAATAGTTACTTATTTGGCTGATTCTACAGATGTGATAAGACAAATAGACGACTGTCCCTTTAATTGAACATCTGATTTACTGGTTGTACTAGAGCCTAGAAGCCTTATATTCTATCATTCCTCAAGGAGAGGAGAGGCTTTGAACCTCATTAAAATAATTTTGGATGATGGGGATAGGCCTCATATTATGCCTAGTGAATTTCTGATTGAGCTTTTGGAATTTCCACTTACAAAAAAATGATTTTGGTTTAAAAATGATTTCTGTACGCAGATTAGGGGAACGGCCATGGGTACTGTGTTCACTCCTAATATTGGTGGATTCCAGGTTTGCCATTAGAGCACAGTATTGGATGAACCAGACTGGCAGTTTCAGATATGGTCTTAATCTACAAGAGGAATGGCAAGAATGACGTATAGCATGATGCAAGCCATCTCTACCAAGCTGTACTTTGGATTCAAGATATTGTGATAATAACATTTTATTGGCCGCTTCAGAATGTTTTTATAATGGTATCCCAGTGCCATGGTATGCAGCACACAGATGGGATGCTATTTATGTTTTAGTGTAGCCAATTTCTTTATGTATACCTTTGGGCGGCCTTAGTTACCATAACAGCTCTGATTGGATTTGTGGTTAGTGTTATACTGGTTGTTTGAGAACTCTGGTTAAGTCATGCGGATGTTTGCGATAGGCCTTATTCAGCTTTTTGGGTTGGGCACTATCCCTTTAAGTACATTGGACATGCCATATGATACATTGCCTGTACGTCTCCACGGAGTATTTAGAAAGTACGGCTTTTATGTCTCTAATCACCTGACTGCTTTTGGATGTCAACGGCAGATACATCGAATGACGAAGTAAGCGCCGAAAGCCAGACCACAATCTTCGGTTTTAGAGGCTTCAGTTTCGGGAGTATGTTTGGAACTGAAATGAGTAGTACTTCTGAATTAAATGTTTGTGATTCTAGGAATGCATTGATGGGATTTATTAGAAACTGCACACAGATTTTCCGATTGTCTTCGTCATTTTTTTTTAAATGCGATTTATGGTACTTGATATGCTCTGGGATTTGTTGCCTACAGAGGAGTGTTTTTGCAGGCGAGAGAGACATCGGCAGAAGGGGCTCTAATAGGGTGCACAGGCTAATTAATTTTTCGTGTGCATTACTATATGTAAGTTTCTTAATATTGTTTCAGGTATGAATCACTCTGCACCAATTGATAAAAATGTGAATTCATTCACGTTTATAATCAGAGGCTTTTTTACACACTAATGTATTTTGGGTTGATTTTGGTTTTTGGTTTCATTTATTGAAGACAAGTGTACTATTATGGGTGTGGTAAGTGGCCCCTTTTGTAGGAGCCCCCCTACAGACAGTGAGCCCCCACCCCAGCAAACAGAAGACTCATGAGGCTCTGCATCTTATCCAGACACCACACGTGCTTTGACAAGTGCAAGTGAATGGCCCCTTTTAATAACAATCACACGCGACGGAGGTACGTCACTCTGCCACGTGTGCTAACTTAAAGGGACACCACACTCCTTTTTCATAACAATAAACAGCAATTTAAAAATAACTACCACCCAGTCAAAACATGTGGCAAGCAAACTAAACACCCCACAACAGCAGGCAAGTGACAGTCTCCCCCCTCACTGGGGTGCTTGATTCAGGGGACCAGTACATAGTCACTTAGGCAGGCAGATCTCCTCCTCCCAGTTCGTTTCGGAGACTGCCTGCCCCTTCCCAGCTTGGCCTCTCCTCATCTGCATCCCCTCGATCCAGGGGAACCTGAGGGCTGCTAGCCCCACCACCTTCATCTGGTTCTTCGGCACAGTCTCTGCCCGGTAACAACCCCAGCCATGTGCCTTCTCCTAGTCTCTTGAAAAAACAGGCCTTTATGGTCACAGTTTCTGTCCCATCAGAGGCCGTCACCATCGACCCCCCCTTCACCGCGACCATGTCCATGGTGCTCAGCTCATACGTCAGTGACAGCTTTCCTTGGGGATGTCTATTCCTTACAATCACTTCCTCCCCTGTGAGCAACTGGTGCTGCTGAAGACCCCTTCTCATGTTCTCACCCTCATTCTGGCACGTCCTCTCTTCTTCCAGCTGAGCGTCATCGATTACAGCTGGCTTCCGGTCACTCGGGTCTGGAAACAGGACCCTGGGGCATCTCTTGAACATGGCTTCAGCAGGGGCTACCCCAGTCGAGCACTGGGGAGTCGCTCGATATTCTCTGAGGAACTGGTAGAGGTCCCTGAGAAGGCACTGGCCTTGTCCATGGGCGATTCTAAACACCTTGTTCAGTGTTCTCATAAATCGCTCCACCACGCCATTTACACGGGGCCACACTGGGGTGATCTTCCTGTGGTGTACGCCATACTCCATGCAGCACATCGTCCGGCGCCCACTGAACCAGCAGTTAAAATTAGAAGCTGTTTGATGTTGCGTTGCTAGCCACGAGCAACTCCCCAACACTCTCCCTGGAACGCACTGGGGGTTCCACAATGCTGAACTAGTAACATTTAGTTGTGTCTTGAATCCCGGTCCTGAAGAAGATGGCTCATTCCACCAATGCCATCGAAACCGGTCGTCCCTTGTGGTTATGAGGGCTCTCATGACCTATTCTGATATCTCCCACCACATTAGAGAGATACTGCTTTGAAAAATATTTGTTTGTACACTCACATGTATGGAGTGAGCTGTTTTTATAAGAGCCATTTTAGCTTTTTAGCTTTCCAGCTTCTTTTTAGCCTTGTCCTTTGCAAGAGGGCACTCCATTTGAACTTATTGCATTCCAGCTACTGAGACCTATGGGTATAATTAAAGTTGATACTCAGTTTGGAATACAGCCAGTTGACCTGGTTTCAGGTTGCCACCACCTAGATCGGGCGGCGACAGAATCTAATATACAGTTCTGTCTACTGCTGCAACAGCCATTTGGAAATGCCCTGAATATCTGACATTTTGTCTTGAAATACATACATGCCACCAGTATAGAAGGTTAGGGACCTCTCCTCTATCACTCTTAGATAGGCGTTACACCACGCGCCACCTAGGGTAAGGCACCCCCGACAGGGACGTGGTGTTCTTCCCCAGGGCAAGTTTTGTTAGCTGGGTGGCCTTTTCCCTCCTTCAGTCTGAGCATTTATACAATTACTTTTGAATGTGTGTACATTTTGAACTACCATCTTCCTAGAAAACAGTTGTTTTTGTGCTACTACATTGTATCCTGTTAATGGTATAAAGGACGACAACGGCTTGCCCGTGTCCCCTAGCTTCTACTAGCTTACCCTGTTTGTTTGAACACATACGCCGTACTGCCTCAGAAACTCTGCGAAACTCTTACCTTGGAAAGGCGGTCCATTGTCTGAGCGCAAACTCTGTGGGGGACCAGGGGCATCTCAAACACTGGTCCACCACCACCAGGAGGTGGTCATCTCTTCCCATGGTCTGCATGTACCGCTTCTTATCACTGTGACCCTCAAGGCATTGACTCAATGGGGTGTCCTTCTGCGTTGGGTAAGCCACCTGGCTCCAGACACAGGGCCCACAAACTCCTCCACTTTCTTCTCCAAGTCCGGGAACCACACCTTCAGCCATAGCATGGCCTTGGTCTTGGCCATCCCATGGTAACCATGGTGTGGTAACTCGATCACTTGCTGTACCATGTGCGTGGGCACTACCATTTTCTCTCCTCACAGTAGTAACCCAGAGTCAGTGAACGTTAGCTCATGCCGGAACCTCCATAACTGCTCCAAGGTTATTCAAACTACCTGGGTCCTCTTGCCCAGACCTCCCAGCACTGATTTACACTCCCCCTATGCAGTGCGCTCCTCAGGATCCGGAAGTATTCATCATTCTTGGATGCCCTTTCAAGCTCCTGGATGGGCATCGAGTTCGGGTAGCAGACTCCACGTCTAGCTGTACATGCTCTTTGGCCTCCTCAATGTTGGATGCATCCACACCCTCTCCTCCATCCTTGGGGTGATGTAACATATAGGCCAATGCGTTGTTCTCTCCTGGGCGGTATGCCAGTGAGACCCCGTATTCCAGCAATGCCTGCATCCATCGCTAAATCCTGGCAGGTAGCTTTGAGGATGACCCCACCATGATGGGTAGTAGAGGCTTGTGAACTGTTATGACCATCACCGGCATCCCTAGCACTTAGAGTGTAAAGTGCCAGCACCCCCACAGTACCACCAGGGCCTCACGCTCAATTTGGGAATACCTATGCTCGGTGTCTGACAGAGAGCGGCTAACATACGCAATAGGCCTTGGTTCCCCCTTGCCATCAGTCTGCATGAGGACTGCTCCCAGACCAAATAGGTCGGCATCCAACACCACTTCCGACCAGAGGGCAGGGTCGAAAAATGCCATTGTGTCGTCAGCCGTGAGGGCCCCTTTCAATTTCTCGAACGCCACTTGCTCAAGAGGGCCCCCATTGCCAGGTGGTGTCCTTCCTCGTCAGGCTCCTCAGTGTTTCCAACCACGTGGTGAGGTTCTTGATGAACCAGCCACAGTAGGCAACCATTCCCAGGAAGCTACAAACTTCTGCTATATTCTACTGGGGACTTGCTTCCATGATGTCCTTGACCTTGCGGGGTTCCGGGGGCACCCCTCCTTTGAACACAAATCCAAAGAACTTGATGCTCGTTGGAAGGAACTCACACTTTTCTCAATGTAGCGTCAAACCCAAAGCCTGAATGTGTTCTAGGGTTCTCAACAGCTGTGCCATGTGCTCCACTTCAGATTTGGAGAAGACCAGGATATCATCACTGATGTTCAGGACACCTTCCAAATCTGCCAGGGCACCCATATCAGGTTTTGAAAGATTTTAGCGGTTGATGACACACCGAAGCTGAGACGCTTGTATCGATACATCCCTCGGGTGCCATGAACATCATGATATAGCAAGATTCTGGGTGTAACACCGCCTGCTGGTAGGATGCCTTCAAGTCCAGCTTAGAGAAGAATCTCCCACACTGCAACTCTGTGATGATGTCGTCAATAGTCGGGGTAAGTTGCCTCTCCAGCTTGATGGCCTTGTTGGGGCGTGGCATGTCTATGCAAATCCTGAATCTGGTTGTTTGGGTTTGTGAGCGATTACAATGGGCGAGACCGAGGGCGTTGGGCCGTCCACCTTTTCGATGATGTACAAGTTTCTCCAACTCCTTGTCCAATAGGTCCCGCAGATGAGAAGGGATTCTTTGGTGCTTAAGGGCCACCGGCTGAATGGACTTGTCGATGTGTAACCTTATGGGCTTGGCAACCATCTGCCCAATCCCTGTGAACAGCTTTCCAAACCTTTCAAAGGCCGCCTGCACATCCTTCACATACACACTGTAGGCAAAACTGACAATGTCTAACACTTCAACAGCAGCACAGCTCCGGAGGGTGGTGGTGCTTACATCCGTCACAAAGAAGCGTGCCTTGATTGAGCTATAGCCATGTTTGACCTTGAACACAAATGCCCCCACCAGAGGGATGGGCCGGTCAGCCCCGAACGTGTATATCCGTGCCTTCGGATGTTGTAGGGTTGGGGGATCTCTCAATGCCTCGTAGTGTACCCAGGCCATGACATTGACTGAGGCACCTGTGTCCACCAACACCGGTACTGGTGACCCATCGACCTGTACCATACACTTCAGCTGCCTCCTGGCTCTCACTTCAGGACACTCACACTCCAGATGAAGAATATATTTTTATAATACTCCTCCTCCAGGTCCTGGATGGGTCTGTCTTCTTGCTAATCAATGAGTGCCACATTCGTTAGACGTTGTTGTCAGAAAAACCCAGCCCGAATTGTTCCCCTCTGGACAACTACCGGCAACAGAGCCCTGCACATGTGTGCATAATGGTCGAACATGCCACAACGTCCACAAGCCTTCCCTTTTGCGGGGCACTCTGCAGGGTGCGGCATATCATATCCACACTTCATATACGGCTCGGGCCCCCGGGTGTTTCTGTCACTCTGCTGCACAGCGGGCCGATGGGCCCCTGTCGCCCCTTGGCCACGGCAAATGGCACACACCTCTTCTGACATGGCAGGGCGAATTGCAGCATCCATTCTTGATGCCTGCTTCTCTGCCACCTCATGTGATCGTCCCAGCTCCAGGATGCGGGGCAGCGTGAGGCCAGGCTCCCGAATGACTTGACACCTGAGTTTCCCCGACACACAGCCCTGAATAAGCTACTTCCAAATCATGGCATGTTCATTGTCCCACACACATGATATCGCCATCTGCCGGAGGCGTCCATAGAACCCGTCCAGAGACTAGTCGTCCTTTTGCCTGGTGCTGCACATAATGAATCTCTCGTAGTCCACACGCAGTGCATCTTTCGTGCAGCATAGGACGGACGCATCCATAGGCTCCAACGACTGAAACAGCTGATGTGCTACCGGGCCAGCCGAGCACAAGAGTTGCCACCTTAATTTCCTCATCGGTCTCTCCCGTAGCCTTGAAATATGTGTCCATGCAATCAATCCAGAATTTCCAGCCTGCATCCAGGCTCGATGGTGCCCCCGAGATGTCAAACTCAGGCATGGGGGCCAACGCACCCTGTAGTCGTGGTACTCGGGCCCCCCTCTGCACAGCTGGCAGAACTGCTGCATGCCCTCCACCTGCTTGTGCCACGTCCGCTGTGATGGTGGGCGCACAAGCACCCCTTCCTTGTTAGGGGCCACATCCCACGTTGGAATCAGAGGTAGTGGAAAAAAAAGAAAATTTTCAGCACCACTGGGAGTCTCTTTTTTTACAAGTCCTGCCCCTCCACACTTCTTCGCAGAGGGGCTGAGGTAAATATTGAGCACAAACTGGAATGCAGATCCATCCCAGCTTCACACAGTAAACAGAAAAAATCTCACTGAGAAGGGACACTCCTTCACCACCAAAGATGAGTGAGTCACAAAGGAAAGAAATGATGGAGACTGGGAGGAAGAGACACAAAAACCATGTGCTCCTCGTCCCTGCTTCCCAGTCCACGATCTCTCACCTTCCTTATTGTGAATGGAGTATTCCAGACCTCCAAAACTCAGTCCAGCACCTACGTGGCCCTGGGATGTCGAAAAAGTAGGCGTGGGAGGCACACAGGTACTCCTTACGGAGCTGCAACCACTTGCACCATGTGCAGTAAAAAAAGAAAAAAAATGTAGCTGAAAACGCTGTATGTGCGGCTCTGTGACTTGAAAGAAAGTTAGGTGGGTTGGAACGATGTTTTGATTAATGTATACAACTAATGTATAAAAATATTTTTTTGCATGAAATGATAAAATTCAAATTGCTCATGTCACACCACCCAAGCCTTTTTTTCTCTTCAGATCAGATAGACATTACAATGTGTCTCCTATTGCCATAGTCCATTTCCACACTCATGAAGACACAAGCTTACAAACACATGCATACCAAAGTGCCACAGTTCTTCCCAATGTCACCTACTCCTTTAAGGACTTCCTTTGAAAGTACTAGAACACCATCTAGCAACTCCTACATACCCCACCACCACAAACCTCGACTCTCACTTATAAACTCTAATAGTAACCGCAAAAGAACTGATTGACACACATTCCCCTTAAAACTATATTGCATCAGGATTACACCCTACGCTCATGGTACATGGAAGAACTAACCAACAATAAATGCACCATCCAGTAACATGAAAAAAGCTAGTATAAAAGGTTAGGGCAAAGACAACCTCCTCACCCTTAAGGCCTCACGCAGTATGCACTGTTCTCTTTTCAACAAAGCCAAAATTGCCTATTATTCATTGACTATCTTGGTGGCCGCGACAGGAGTAAATCTCTCTTTACAGCAGTCAAATACTGTCTAAACCAACTTCCTCACCTGTTATTCCACGAGTCTACTGATAAATGCAATGCAATTACCACATTTGTCATCAACAAGATAGATAACATACTAAAACAGACCAATACCACACAATTGGTCTCCTACTTTCTCGATCCCACAGCGCATAACACAAACCTGGACCACCTTCACTTCTCTCACCGCAGGGGTTTTGCTGAGAGCCTTTCATCACTTAAACCGACTGTATACAAAGATGATGCCCTCTCCACACCCATCTTAAAGCAGTTTAAGCGTGGGTGCCCTTGCTCCATTCCTTGAGTTAGTGGATGCTTCACACAGACAAGAAATCTTTCCAAGCAGCCTACAAACAGGACTAATCTGCCCACTTCTCAAAAAAACCACCTTAGACCGAGATTATCATGCAAAGTACTAGCGATTGGTAGCCCCCCATTCATTAGAAAAATTATTGAGAAGAAAGTTGCAAACCAGATACCGGATCAAATTAACCAACATGGCCTGCTCTGTGCTTAACAATCTAGGTTCAGACCAAAATGGAGAATGGACACGCCACCATCCTGTTTGTAGATGATGCTATTGAAATCACAGACAAGGTTGACTACCTCACACTGTCCAGGCTACTTGTGAACAGGATGGGCTCTTGGCACAGTTATAAACTAGTTTGCATCTTACTTCTCAGTCAGGCACCAAGCTGTTCAATTATGCAACTTCATGTTAGGCTACTTCCTAGACAGCTGCCGAGGCCCACAAGGCTCAATAGTCTTAACAGGGATTGTTAATCTCTCAGAAATAGAACGTTCTCTCTGGGCCTGATTCAGAGTGTTGCAGATTTAGAATCCAACAGTTTTCCGCCGGCTGGTGTCTCTATTTGCAGTTTGCATTGAACTGGCTTTACACCAGGAATCTTTTGGCAGATGAATGTGATTGGAGTGCTAGATTCTTGTATGTCCTTATCTGGGGTGGCCGAAAACATATGAATCATGCATTCTGTTGACATGCTTTCCTTGTAGATAGATTGACTTGGAGGACAGTACCTCTAAGGGTATTTGTCAGCTAGGGAAACACTTGTAGCATGTGTGCAATGCAAATCCCTCAACCTGGAATCCTGTTGCATGCTTACTCTTCCCCAACCTTGCATGCTTTTCAGGAGCATGGACATGTCAGCAAATTGTCCCAACATGCCGGGAGGAGTGACATGTGACTGACTCTTATGTCCTACAAGGCTTTCAAATGCACCTGCCTGTCGTGAAATCACCTGACTGCCCAATAGCCCTTTCAGTTGTGTTGCTTTATTGCCGGCACCTGTATACACGCATAGTTACATGTGTACACTCAACAGCCCATGCCCTCCTTAGGAGGGAGCTTATGATGATCACAAGGCAATGTCCTTGACCATAAAAATGCAGCAATGCTACTAGCCGCACTGTTTGTAGTTGTGATAGTTTAGCCGGCTGGTGCACCAGTTGCAGAGAACTTCCCTCAGAGCCTACACTGGCTCCCATTTTCATGAGGATGTCCATGTCAATATTAACATGCCTGATGAATGTAACATCTGCTCTTATCAGTGCTTCCAGAATTCAGCAATGTAGCACTCTTTGAAAAAAACAGTTGTTTAATAATGTCTGTCCTATTGTGATCGTTATCACTTCCGCCATGCTAAGTTTTCTGTATTTGTTATCTCACTGTATATGAAGGACTTTAAAGCATGCTCTCTAATTAGTTTATCAATTGAGGAGTTTTGCAACCTACACATCTGCTTCTGTCCACATTTTGACATCTAATATGGAATGTTGTCATTTCCCTTTTCTCTAAATGAGTGTACCTCATAGAAACACATTTCCCAAAAGCAGAATTTCTGATAATTATCTGTAATGTTTTGTAACTAGGCAATCTCCGGCAATGCTGTGAATACACATGCCTCTGATGGCAGTACCTGACAGGTATGGGATGTTTAATCACTCTCAAATACATGTACCTTGCTTACACAAAAGCAAAAACTCTTAGCTTTGTCAATGTATGTTTTCTTTGGAGTTTGGGACTTGTAGCTAAGGATCGATAATTGGGAAAGCACATCTACAATTCATAGAATGTAAAAAAGAGGACTGGATGAACATCTCCCGAATAGGCTGGGACATGTTTGCATTTGCGTGATAGTTTCCAAACAGTCATTGTTTTCTTCAGCAGTGTTGTTAATTCTGATCATGAATCATACATTACCAAGAGGCAATCATGATCTCTTCTGCTGTACCTTTTGACAGAGCCCCTGCATTTGTCATTGTCCACTGCAATTATCATCTCCCCATCACCATCAGCAGTAATTGGTCACCTGCAGTATGCATTGGACGAGCCCCTGCAGAATCCATCTTTTTTCCACATGGGAAAGTCTGACCCAATGCACATCTTACAATAATGTGTCCTATTCCTAGTTAGAAATGTGATGTGCTAAAACAATAACAACCCTTTGTGAATTACTTATACCAGAGAGGGCATTTTATGATTTTATATACATAAAAATTATATTATCTTATTAAATTAAATGTATCCATTATATTAAAACATTATAAAACTTGTAGGGACTGGCTTAGCTTTTAACCCAAACACCCCTTCACTTGCTGATGAGTTGCTGAGATCTCCCATTGCATAATGTCGTTTTTGTACTTTACCAATATTCATTAATACAAAGGCAAAAGTACCAGAAAGTAAAGAAAAAATGGGTGGATAGCAGGTAAAGAGGTCTGAAATTGTATTACCGAAAATAAGGGAGTTTCTTTTACTTTACCCGTAAGTGAAAGATTTTTGTTAATGAAGACATTTTCGAAACTCTGGTGTACTGCTCATAGCTTGAAGAATGGGGATATTTCAGGAGGCGATCGAGATACAGACAAGCGACCCCATCCTTCTAAATATTATCTGGGGAGATAGTGCACCTAAAAAACGTGTATGCGTGATCATCTTCCCATAACATTCGAAAAGCTCCCCTTCACCCTAGAAGCCTTGCTTGTAAAATTAAATCCCGATTGAGTGCCTTGAGGAATTGTGGTGGGAGGGCATTTCAATGAAAACATTGGCAAATGGGACATGAAGATTTATTGATTTATAGAGCGCTTTACACCAAGGCGCTGTACAGTAGAACAACATTATACAAAATAACATCAACAATGTAACAGATGAAGCAAAATGATATCATGAATCATTCGATAAAACAATGACAAGAGCAATTGACTGAAGGGGAGAGGGAACAAGGAGTGGGATTAGGCGGGTGGGGGAGGGCGTGGTGGAGAGTTAGAAGAGGGAAATTGAAAAGAGAGAGAGGAGGGTAGGAGAGGGGAGAGGAAAATCAAGGGGAAGAAAGAGGGGGAGGGGGAAGCAGAGTGGGTAGAGGGGGAGGTTTCAGGGAGGAGAATGGAGAAGGAGGGATTTAAGGGAAGTGCGGAAAGAGGGGAAGGACGTAGAGGAGCGGATAGTGACAGGGAGTGAGTTCCAGTGTAGGGGTGCAAGGAGTTGGAAGGAGCGGAAACGGGAGGAAGCACAGGGGGATGGAGGTACGGTGAGAAGGAAGTGGTCAGCAGAGCAAAGGGATCGGGAGGGGGAGTAGAAGGAGAGAAAGGAGGAGAGATAAGGAGGAGCAAGACCATGGAGGGATTTAAAGACAAGGCAGAGAAAGTAAAATTTTAGCTGCGCGTGAACGTTGGACTTGTTCTGCATTAGGAACCAACTAATTCTCTCCTGCAACTCATTTGAATGATCAAGACCAGACATTCTAACTGATTAAGTCTGACGTTCTGGTAACACATTGGTGTTGGCTTGAACATTTTGGGATCAAAATGAGAATGCAAAGTGACCAAGTTGAGCTCTCCATTTCTCGGAAAGGCAAAGTTTAGACAGTCAGTCCTGAATCAATCCATCCAAGAGAAGAATAGAATATAGTGAGCAGGATCAGGGTTAAATGGAATCCAAGGCTGAGTGAGGACATCCGCCTCTGGAGTAAAGATGAGGACACATAAAATAGAGTCATTCACCTGTAAACAACCTCATGATACCACACTGTCTGGGAGCCAAGAGTTAGTGCCAAACGAAAGGGCTGGTTTAACTATGAATGTAAGGCGATGAAAAACAATCTAAAGAATACATTACAAGCCACGCCCAATGCGGGCACAGTGCAAAGCACAAAAGAGGCCTACAAAATCCTGGTGAGACAGAAAAAAATCATTGTGTGCGAGGTGTAACTTGGACAATTTTGTCTCAGCGCAGCTTCTTGAAATTTCAAAAAGTTTTATCGTATCCGAATTGGCTACAAATAAAAATCAGTGCATAGGAAAAATCTGTGAAAATCAACGGGTGGATCATTTTAGCACATCCTCGTTTGGAACCCTTTCCAGTTATAAGGATGACCTGATTACAAGTTGATGAATCAAACCAGCATATGTGTGCTGCCAAAAACGCAAACTGGTTCTCTGAAGCAAACATCAAGGATTCATTTCAAAAACTGACTGTGGAAAAGGCTCCAGGCCCAAATATGATTTCCACAGAGCTTTTAAAGTCACTTGAAGCGTGGTAGATTCCCATTTTAAAACATTGTTTAGGCACGTTTGTAGTGTCGCAATCATTTTCTGCTAATTCGACTGATAGTGTTATTGTGCTCTGTACCAAAAAGTGCCTTTCAATGAGCCAAAATCTTACAGACCTATTAGTATAATTGATGTTGTTTGTAAATTGGTTTCAGATATAATTTTGAAGGCCCTACACAATTGGCTAAAGACTTGGGAGGCATGGCCAGGAGCCGATCAATGGAGACGTGAGAGGCGAGAGCTCTGCGCCTATTAACTCTAACTCTGTTATAGCCTGAAATGAGATGCACTGGGAACATATACCGAGGAAAGGGAAGCAACTGGATGCATCTGTGGCAGGAGTTGCGATACTGATGGACTGATCTTGTCCTCCATTTCGTTGGAGCGGAGCCGCCATCTTGTACTGGGATGATGAGCACAGAGGCAGCATTCAACGTACAGGAGGGATGCCAAAATCACCTCGAGGTGAAATGGACACGTAGCCAATTGCCACCCGAAAGAAGCAGCATTGGTAAACACTTTGAGAGCATCGGCACAGATGTGTGCACTCGATACAGGCAGGCAGTGGAGGGCCCTGGAGGACATCAGTGGAGAGGCCTGGTGATGGCACTGGTCACCGTGTGGGCGATTCAGAGATACAGTTGAGCAGCCAGAGATAAAGTTGGGGAATGGTGCTTTCTCCCCTTGGATGATACAGGGTCGAGTGAAACAGCTTTATCCTGAGGGTTGAGATGCAGAGGGGACTGCTGGCAGACATGAGTGAAGTGCATCAGCTGGAGGGACCATCTTTGAGTGTTTTGGCCTCCCATGGTGGTGTGGTGCACCGAATAATGGTGAAAGGCCAGCGGAAGACGGAGCAGTTTGTTGACTCCAAAATTAAATTGAGCAAATAGGCCTCATCCCCTCAAGGTCCTGGTTCAGCGACAACCTCAGCCTTGGAGAGAGTCACAATGGAAAGCCTCTTTTTGGCGCCATTTAAGACTCTAGGGAGCCGCTGTGTTGCTAGGTCTGGAATACGTCTGGGCTACATTCATGTTGAGACTGTTGGGAATCAGGGGTAGCTAGCCTTTTTGTTGTAGTCCCCGAGCTTCTATCTGGGGCTACAACCAAAAGACCCAGGGCTAAAGCCCCTTCAGCCCCCGCTAGCAACGTCTATGCTAGGGAGTCATTGGAGAATAAGATCCTAGAGGTGGGAAGAGATGTTTCCCTCATACGGGCTGAACAAAGGAAGGTAAACAAAAGAGTGATGGAGATGGAACAAAGGGTCAGTGATATGAAGAATGCCCTGGCAAAGCAGCAAAACAAAGTCATGGGCCTGGATGGGGCCACTATGACTCTGGAAGGCAGAGGAGAGGACGCAGAGGGGAGATCCAGACAGTAATGTCCGAGTGCTAGGTGTCCCGGAAGACATGGAGGGCACCAAGCACAGAATTGTTCCGGGAAGAATTGATTCTGGGTACCCTGCGGATTAGGGGTCTCTCGAAATTAATTACCATTGAAACAGCTCAGAGTGCTGGGAAGGCATCCACCCCTGGGACCCCCCCCCCATGAGTGATAGTTTCTCAACTTCAGGGACAGAGATGCAGTTTTGCATATGGCACGCAAAAATGGACAGTTCAAAGTGGGGGCCTCCAACCTCCTGATCTTTCCAGACTCCATGCGGGAGGTCCATAAACGGCGGAGATGAGAACCTCCAATATATGATGTTCTTTCCTGCTAAATTAAAGGTTCTAGCCGATGGGAAGGCTGTTTTTCTTGTCAGCGCGGAGGTGTGGGACTGGTTGGAGACCAGGGTGGCGAGTTATCCTGGACTGAGAGCACCAAACAGAGCTGTGGGGAAGGACCCCTGATGGTTGAGGAATCTGAGATGCTCTGGATCTGGCTCTGGGGGAGTTTGATAGATATACGCATGGGCTGGGAAATCATGATGAGGACGAGGGGTTTGGAAATGGATTTTGCTGAGCTTTGGGTGAAGGGTTTCAGAGGAAAGGTTCTGGGGCAGAGGGTGTTGATGATACTTATTTGCAGTGGTCGAAGTGTACGAAAAAAAGTAGTGGAACTATGTTCCTTGCTGGCCTGCCCCCGCTTCCCACAAACCCACAAAACCCATCGCTACACCCCCTCAGACACACAATCCAAGCCCCCAAATAAACACACCTGCTATTTATGGGAATGTGCAGTGCAGTGCACTGAAGTGCAAGCTTCAACTTCTTCCTACACTTTTATTTTAAAACTAAACCACTCCAGAACGGTTTCTTTTTAAAATAAAAGTATAGGAACAGTGAATCTTAAAAATAAAAAGTATAGGAGCACCGCTCCCGACTGCTCCCGCCCACTTCGACCTCTGCTTATTTGCCATTTGAATTTGGAGGGACTATCTTGACAGATGGTGGAAGAGGATTTTCTTTATGCAAGAGTTGTTTGGTATTTTCATTGGGATGTGACCGGTGCAATTAGAGTTTGTGTCTTTTGGTGATGAGGTGTCGGCTGTCCCCAAGCACACATTCATAAGTGCCCTGTTTAGTTTGATTGGGAACTTTTGAATTAGTGGGTAATCAGTAAGGGAATTGTGGAGGATCCACTGGGCCGATACCGCACCTAGGGCGTCACTTTGGTGGGTGTTGTGGGGGGGGGAGTCATTGACTTGTTTTTGCCATTTGTTGGGGATGTGGTTGGATGGGATACTTGATGAGAGCTGTGGAAGGGTTGTGAGGAACAGAGGAGGTGGGGAGGTCGGACCTGGGGGGAATGTTGTGGCATTGTTGTTGGTTACATTGAGATGCAAAGATGCAGAGCTTGCCGGTTTGAGGTACCCTTGCTGGGAACATTTTGGGGGGAGGGAATTACCAAGTGCATTGCTATTTAGAATGAGTATGAATAAGATTCATATAATCACATGGACCGTGAGAGGGTTGGGTAATAATTAAAAGGGAATTTAAGTGTGGAAACTCCTGAAATGGTGTTGTTTACAAGTGGTGGTATTGCAGGAAATGTGCCTGGTGAAGGCCAATGTGGATGATGTATGGAAGAAACGGGGAAGGACAATGTTTGGATCAGACTACTTCACATTTGCCAGGGGGGGGCTTACATGGATAGCAAAGGGTGTACCGGTACAGATATATAAGAGGCTCAGGGATACAGATGGTAGGACCTTGGTACTGTTGGGCAGTCTGAATGGTAAAGGAATGTGTTTGGTGAACTTTTACTCACCCAATGTAAATTAACACATTTTCAGTTAGTGGTGGAATTGGCTGGGGGTTATAGGTTTCAGATGTTGTGGTGATTTGAATTGTCTTTTGGATCCAACATGGTATCGTTCAATGAAAACGACACTCTTTAAGCTACCATCTTCCAAGACTTTGAAATATGTTATCACCAATCTGGATTTTCGTAGAATTATGGAGGGAAAGTCATGGAGATGGGGAATATTTCTCCTTCTATTTTTATACCCATGGCTCCTATTCCAGAATGATTTATATCTTTGTGTAGGTAGCATTTTATCTGGTTCTCAGATACAAATATTCAGGGAGGATAATTTCGGACCATGCTCCTGTTAAGGACCCATTTTAACATGGGCAAAAATGAAACAGTTTATTTCACTGTGGACACAGCGGAAGCACTTTTGAATTTGGTGCTTAGATGGCTAGTGCAGGAGAAGATATTGAATTTCTTTGAAAGGAATGAGGGCCCGATAGAGGATGTCGGACTGATATAGGAATCATTTAAAGTAATGATAAGAGGGGTGTTCATAGCCAAGATGGTGAGGGGCCAGAAAAAGTTACATAATTCCCTTCGGTAGGTGGAGCAAGCTATTGCTGGACTGGATGGTAAATTGATGGGAGGGTTCCCAGTAGGGAAAACCTGTCCCAGGAATTGCGTAGATATCAAGAGCTACAGGAAGGACTGCATAGGTTTGAATATAGCCAACACATGATACGTATTCATAGGGAGGGTGATAATGCGGGCTGACGGCTGGAAAGTCTGGATCTATGATGCCTGCTAGGACATCTAGCCCAAACATCCTGGCCAGGCCAGATTTTGGGGCCAATCTTGTATAACAACCCGCAGGGGGTATTAGGACTAAGTCAGTGGGAATCATCCCTCTTTTCCTAGGAGGGATAGTAGCTTCTATGCTGCTACAAATAGCAAAGCATATGGATTCTTTTGCGGCGGTAGAGTGGTCTGAGGTTCTGTGACTAGGTTTCTGGAATTTTATGGTCCCCAATTTATCTCAATTGAGTTGCATCCCACACCTGACACCATACATAGGGGAGGCATGGTATCAACAGTATGACACTGACACAATGCGTATAATTTGCAAAACTTTTATTGAAATCGTTGGGATTGGAGAAACTCCTATGTTGCCCTATAACTAAGATGGGAGTTGTCTCGACCATCAAATAAATAACGCAGTTCTAGTGGAGTCTGTGAAATCAAAATGGCCTATGCTAACAAAACCTAATACCTGCCTTATCTATTGTACAAAAGAGAAATGTATGCAAAAGGAAAAATCAGTGTTCAAAATAAAGAAGTGTGGTTGGACCAGCTCTCCTCCCCATGTTAGACCTCACAGAGTAAGGCTGGCCCTGTAGGCAGGATGACACACTATGGCTCAGCTTCCAACACAATAAACAGTTCCAGAACGTGGATTGAGACCCATCTGGCCTTCCACATTTAAGTCTCTTTTCTCTAGCTCCAAAGATAATGGGCCTCATTACAAGTTTGCTGGTCTGGAAACAACGGTGCCAGTAAGCTTACAACGGGGCAGAACGGCACCCGCCAGCAGACTTTCACAGAAGCACCGGCCCCGTTATTAATGGTGCCGGAGCTTCCATGGTCCCCATTCCCGTGGAGTCCTATGAGACTCCACGGGAATGGGGATCAACATTTTACCGGCACCTGACTTTTAATGGACCACCGGGGCTGTAATGCCCCGGTTATTCTGGCAAGTCAGGCGCCAGTAAATCATTATGGGTCTGGCAGCTACCAGCCGGTTTTTCCAGCATGGTTTTCGCCGGACTCATAATTAGGTCCAATGTTTCAACCAAAAAGTTCACCCAGGTCCCACTCTGTTGGGCTCAGACCTTTCCCTGCACAGTTCTCATAGGTTCCCCTCTGCTGGGCTCAGACCTCTCAGATAAAGTTCAACACAAATTTGCAAGGGGGGGGCCTCCCTTCCCCAAGCTTATTTCACTTTGGGTCTCCCTGTGTCAAGCTCAGACCACTTTCGGATGTCAAAGACTTTGGAATGTGCGTGGTTTACTTTTCAGACCACTGCAGTACCACTTCAACTTAAAGCTTATATTTCATATTTCACTTTCCCCTTCTCTAGGAGTTAAACTTCTTTATTTCCCTTTTGCTGTTCATTCGCTTTATCACTTCGTACCTTTCACAGAGACTTTCGAGTGGGCTACATCCTTTTTGCCGGACCACTCTGTTATTAGTATCACTGATTTCGAAGCCGTCTTTTACTTCAAAATTCATTCACAGGTCTGCCTTTCCTAGTGTCTCATCTACATGCGTGCAGCCTTCAATTGTGATATAATGTTGCTACTTCTACTTCAACACATACTGGTGACCTGAGAGACACTGGTCTCTCAGGTCACTTGCCAGCTCACTGGCTGTGTGCATTTCTTTCTTGGTTTTGTGATATCCACTTCACCTGTCAAGGTTAGTACCACAGGCTTGGACTCACCTCCACAACTCTGTCGTTTACCCAGGAGGGTCGCTGGCATCCTTGAAACACAATGCAGTCTTCACTTGTGGGACCTGGCCTTCTCCACATGCTATCCGCAGCCTGTCGGAGACAACGACCTCCGGTAGGGAACTCTTGGGGTGTTCTACCCAGTGCTGTCGCCCCTTGGTCTGTCGCTCTGCTCCAGTAGGTTTGCCTTCATCTCGAAAGTTCTGGTCATACTCGTGTTCCGCTTTGCTCAGTGTGTCTCTGGGTCCTGCCTTTAATCATGTGAGGAGAGCTAATTGATATCACATGAATGTACCAAGAGTCCCGTTCCTGACTTTGCCTGACATGATTAGCGGGACAGGTCCAGTATGATTTGTGAAAGTTAATTTTACTACTCTGCCACCCTCTTCCTCAGCCCAGTGTTTGTGGAAAAAGGGGAGGGGGGACTTGGTCTTCTGTGAGTCCTAAAAAATAGGATGGGTTAGATATACAAAATAGGGGGAATACACCGCCTCACTGTCGGCTGCCTCACCCCCACTCTCTAAAGATCCCTCAACCAGGTGATCCTTCGCACTGGTCCACCCACAAGGTCTGGATCCAAAGGCAATGGCTGTGCCCTGGCCACCTGAGAGAGAGATCCCGGGGACCAGCTAGTGAGACACACACTGGTTTCTCACAGATCCCATCTCCCTCCCCAACCCTACTTACCTGATTGGGTGGCTGCGTTGCCCGGCTCTGCCGCAACAGCTCCTGTGATGAACCCAATGGCGTCATCACAGAGTCCACAGTCAAAAAATCCTCGAATGTGACCAGGGGGAGGCATCTGCTACCTAATCTTGACCCTGGGGGCGGTTATATGAGGGAGGATCACGTGGGAGAAGATAACCACTGGGGAGAGGTCATGATTTCATTGGATGATGCACAGTATTTCCCACCTTACCATGAGGAAAACCCTATAATCCCCCAAGACCTTAATGGCCTATTGTCAACTAATGAGTCCCTACTATAGAGGAAATCAGGAAATCTTTTCTTTACACTCTTCTGGTCAGACCCTTACTTTGGTTGGAGTCATACACTCTCCCCATTCACCACCCCTTTTGTTTGTAATATGTTTTCTGGTGAAATCTCAGAGAAAAACCATCTAAGAACTAAATGATCCATGTACTCCAACTTCCAAAAACCCTCAGGTATTGAGACGAGGAGGAGGATGAGGGAGTTTGTGCAAAATGACAGAAGCTCGATGTGCAACATGCAGACTAGTTGTTTTCCCAAACGCTCCGTGCACTGGTCATTTAAAAATGGCAACCGCACTGTCAGAAAGGAGAGGGCAGGAGAGGACGGCAAACACCATGCTGAGGTTCACGAACGTGGTTAGCTGGAAAGCCACCAGAACAAGCAGAGAGAAGCTGCATGCGAACAAGGAAAGCTGTGGAGATGCAGGGAGCCTAGTTGAATCTCCTGTAGGGTGAGCCGTTCGCAGAAGCAGCGTTCACCAGTCCGGACCGAGCAAGATAGGTGGCATGTTACTGCTACTGCCGAGCCATGTAGGACGCTGGATGAGCGCCCGCACACTCCAAAGTGGAAAGTGGTTGCAGAAATGCAACCGCTGAAGTGCAAGCAGTGTCGGAGATGCTAGACACCACAGTGATTCTGTCCAAATCTGCTGGGGGCCCCAGGGCGTTCTGCATCTATGCTTGTTTGGGGTTTGTATAAAATATTCTTCTTATTGGATAATTATTCAATATGAAGAACATTTGCATAGCAGATAAGGCAAAGCATGAAGGCAAATCCCAATAATAAGATTTTTTTGGGAATGCAGACAAGTCAAAGCATAAAGACAAATCGCAATCAAATGCAATACCAATGTGGGGAAGAAGTTTGAGCTGAGTAAATAATACCAGATCCTCACGGTATGTGCTATTGCGATATCATAAAAGAACTGTGAAGTTGAATAAAGATACCTGGCAGAGGAGTCTACCTGGTTATCCAGAAAACTACAAAAAGAAGTCCTCGCAGGTGAGTATACCAGGCAGCCAAAAATGTATGACGATTCCTGGCAGGGGAGTACACGTGGTGATCTGTTAAGTTACTAAAGATTACTAGAGAACTTATGGTTTAAACAAGAACTTTGTGACACTTTCTTTGCCATATCAAGAATCCAGGAGAAGGAGACCAACCTCTGCAACCAAGGAGCTTTATTCTGGAGAACAATTTCGTTGGAACCAATTTGGATGCTTTTGGTTTTGAACACTTTTCGCTAATATTAAATCAGAGACATTTCCTTGCACCCTTTGAATTTTGTTTATAGTGTGAGGGTCAGGGTATGGTGTTTTGGACACAGGGACAGTTTTAGTTATTGACTTCTTGGAGCATACAGATCCTTAGTTTTCAGTTCATAGGTAAGGAAACACTTCTTAGCATAGGGCGAGAGGTATTTTTCCAACCCATTTTATTTCAATAAATCTATTCCTGTTAAAACATGACGTCCTTGTGTCCTGTTCTCATCTCTGACTCCTCACACTCCCCTGTCTCTTCCTTTTCCGTCCGCCATGGTAATAGATGAGGGGCTCTGTATGGAGCCCCGCCTTCTACTACCATAGCGGCCATCTTTGCAAAGTTTAGTTTTTTCATTAATTAAACGGAACAAGTGCACCGTCCCGTTCAATGAATGAACATGTTTTTTTTTAACACTCCAGGTAACCGCATTTCTAACCCGGGGGTGCTAACAGCGTTCTTAACCTGTTCCATGGTCATACCGGGTGTAACATCCCAGTGCCCTTGTTAACTGCTCTCGCTTTGCTCAGGCTGTTAACTCGGGCTGCTGGGTCATTACCATATTTTTAAAAAAGGAGAACATTTCAGAATAGGCACAGAAAGGTTTCCGATCAGGTCTTTCCACCATTGACCAAGTCTTCATTTCACTGCACATAATTTGTAAATTCAGCATAGCAAAATGTTTGCCACTGTCTGTAGCATTTCTCAACCTGAGTCACGCCTTTGACCTGCAAAAGCATAAAAATTGTGGACTCAATTTTCTAACCTGATTATAGAAACCGCCCTGCTGAGCATGATCCAGTTCCCCTATCAGAACACCATGGCCCAAATGAAACTATCCCGGAACGGCAGACTAGGCAGGCCTTTTTGTACAACAAGAGGTGTGAAGCAGGGCTGCTTCCCAGTCACAAGTGACAAAGGATGTGCCAAGATTCAATGAAAGAGAAGCTCTGATGTTGCTATATGCAAACGACTCTTTCAACATGGTGAGAATACCAAAGGTGCTGCAAATGATGCTGGACACGATGTATAGATAGAAAATTACCCCATAATCAATCCTCTAAAACCACTGGGAACATGGTAAGGCCTCATCTTGGTGAATCTAGGGCCATATTTTTTGGAACGATTGAAGCAGTTTCCTTATTTAGTGATCACGATCTCTGACTCATTGGGCCTCATTATGACCTTGCTGTTCGGGAAACAATGGTGCGGGTAAGCTTACCAGCACTGTCGTTTCCGGACCGGCATATTACAGGTCTGCGTGCCAGTGCTGCCTTGCCTGACAGGTCTGACCCTGCCAGGCACAGCGGCCACAGTAGGCAGACCAGTCATGGAAGCAACAGTGCCGTTTCTTCCGTGACCCCACTCCCATAGAGTCCTATAGGACTCTATGGGAATGGGGACTTCATTTTACCGGCGTCTGACTTTCCGAGCCTCCGGGTTTGTAATCTCCCAGAGGCACCGGGAAGTCAGGCACTGGTAAATATTTACGAGTCCGGCGGCAACATGCTTCTTCATAAAACGTAGGTCTAAAAGGTTTTGCGAAGAAGCATGGTAACAGGTTGTGTCCTAAAATGAAGGAAGCTTATGCATCAACATGTGGGGGCGGTCTTTGGCCAAATGACGACCGCTGGGAGAAACCTAATATAGTGAAGTACATCTTCTGAAAGTCTGTGCTTGAACTTTCAAAAAGCTTCCCTACCATTGCACTTAAACTTGATTTGCTTTCAATTCCAACTTCAGTGAAGACTGAGGTGGCCAGGCAAGGTTTGTTTTAAAGTGTGCCGCATCACAAGGAGAATACATTCTGGGCGCTGCATGGAAGGAACATGACAAAATGTCAAGAGCATATCAGCTGCTGGTTCCAACAAAGAATGCAATTACTGCAATGCATATCCTATTGACTCTCTCCGGAATCTTCCCACGAGTTTCAAGCAGAGTATTTATTTATGTATTGAGTATTTTTAGGCACCTATACAACAAATGGTGTTTCAAGGCGCCACAAGGCAAAGTGGGCTGGGAACAAGGGGAGTAAAACAAATGGCAGCAGAAAATATACAATCAAGGTCCTACTGGGCCTTGTGACATTCGGACGTGCAAGTTCAGTGAAGAGAAGTGCAGGGATAGGAAAGGGGGAAGGTAAGGAGGAGAATGTATGGGCAAGTGCTGGTGGGAGCCCGGGAGGGAGGTGCCAAGCCAAGGCGGAGACCACTGGCTAAATGCTTGGGTGGAGTAATCCCAAGACTGGGATGCACAGCCACCATGCAGGGGGCTTGCAAGGGCAGTGCTGATGGGGGGAGGGTGCTGGTGTCGGTTATGTGATTCAAGCAGGACCAGGCCAGTAGTCTGAGTGGCAGTAGGATGATTAGCAGGGGAGGAAGAGAGGGAGAAAAAAAGCAGAGTTTTGAGAGGTTTTCAGAATTTAAGTGGGTCTGGCTAAAGTCATAAAGAGGCAGGGAGGCTGTTCCAAAGAGAGTCACCAGCTGAGGAAAGAGACATGCCCCCCACTCTCTGTTTGACAAGCATCGTTTTGGAGTTAGAGGAGCGGAGAGCTCTGGTAGGGGTGTATTTAGGGAGAGAAAGTTGGAGATAGCGTGGTGCCAGGCCCCAGAAAGCCTTGTGGATGATGCAGAGGGCTTTCAATTTGATCCTCACAGCCACGGGGACCCAGTGGAGAGGCTATAGGGCTGCAGAGTTATGGTCCCTGGGGTTGGGGCCAAGGATAAGTCTTGCAGCCCTATTCTGAATTAGTTATAGGGGGCGTAGGGAGGAAAGGGGAGATTGAGGATGGGCTTTTGCAGTAATACAGCCTTGAGAGGACCAGAGCTCTGGTAACATTGAGCTTTTGGGGCAAAGTGAGAAAATAGAGAATGCCTTGAAGTAGGTAAAGCTGGAAATGGGCCTTCTTGGCAAGGTCCAAAGTGTAAGGGGTGAAGGAGAGAGAGGAGTCAAAGATGAACCCAAGGTTTTTGGCCACACAGGATGGGGAGGGTAGAGGGCCCAAGTAGGGCAGCCAGAGGGTAGGAGGGAAACAGGAAGCAGGTGTCACAATGAGTACAATTAGACAATGCTCTAGAGAATACAAAAAGATGATCCATGGGAATAGATTGGAGGAAACGTACAACAAATGTGAACATGGTTAGTGGAATGGGGCAACTGAAGAGAGGGGCTGTTCACAAGTATTCATCTTCAAATTGCCAGATCCTCAAGAAAAAAGACTTCTTATGTTCATGCTGATATGACAGCCTTCTTTTAAATGTAATGTGGATGTGCAAGGATAGAACAGCACAGACAGGATGCAGTCACTCTGGTGCCAGCAAAGAATCTTTAATTCACTTGAAACTATGTTTCCCTTTTTATGATGATTACACAAATGAAGTTGATTTAACCAAGGCTAAAGTTAGAGGGCATATGTAGCATCAATGCCAATGTCGAGGCTATACCTTCTTATTTGCCATATCGATTGCAGAGGATATGACAAGAGGTCAAGGTTTTTGCATCTGCGCTTATAAAGTAGATACATTGCAGATGCCAGTTGAAGACTCAGTCAGACCTTCATCTACCAAGTACTGCGTTTTTTCTTTTTTACTTTCTTTACACTCTTTCTGCAATATTTTTGCAGTTTTATTGAGTCATATTCTGTGTTTCGGTGCCTCATGTTTTTATTCAGTGCACAAAAGCATTTTTTAGCCGAAAATGTTGAAAAAATGAAATGACTGTAATGAACTGTGAACTGATACCTCAATGCAGAGAGAAAGTATAGCCCGCGGATGAAACATTTTCCTTCTCATGAAATGTGTAAGCTTCATGGAACCAGTTTCCCTCCTTCAGAATTCTTCCCCTAATGTTTTCCTTCTCTCTAACAAGTACTTGTGAGCTTTATGCATGACCGTGTGCATTACGCGTGCATTGAACATTGAGCCCATGTCTTCTCTTACCTTAGGGCTATACTTACAACGTTAGGGTTGCTATTTCTCAAGACTGTTGGTGCTACAAACGTTATTCACCCTTTTACTTTACAGGTATTGGTGGAGTTATTCACTTTCTTGCACTGACTCCAGTGAATGTATATATTACATAGTGTGTTGCTTGTGTGGTATTTTACTACTGTATTTTATTATTCATTGTGTTGTTATTGGGCATAAAATAAATAGTATATTTTTGTATAATACTGTCCTATTGTACTTTTTGGTATTTCACTGTGTGTCCTCATTGGAGACCCCTGATCACCCTCACTCCTCCTGAGATTTAGCCTTGACTGCTCTCCAAGCTACTGTGAATTGGTCTGGCTATCTTCCCAGAAGTGCCCCCGGTTCATCTAACAAGGGTGGCCTCCTAAACATCGACTATGTCCACCAGGTCAAAGTTTAGAAATCCACTCTAACATTCACTACTGGACTTTTAGTCTTGAGAGTGATTTCATAAGAGTGATTAATGTGTCGAGAGGAAGATGAACGCATCATCCATAGCGTCAGCCCCTCTGGTGCCTCACTATTGTAGGGATGGAAGACTGCAACATTTATGGAAGCAGTCCCCTCTCCGCTGCCGTATCGCAGTCACGGGAGACAACCCTACCGTACTTACCCTGGAACGACTGAAGAAGAGATTAATTTGCAAGCTATATCAGAAATGGACATGTTTTAACCAAAAATGATACTATCGCCGAATCTGGCACACATAATCGCATTAGGCACGAAGCAGATACAAACTCAACATGAAGTTACAGACATTAAGTTGAACTGCATTTAGACATGAAGACTATTCTTGCATTCAATAGAAACTAGAGCACACATACTCAATACATATTTATAATGAAAGGCAAGATGCCTTGATCAACGCAGAAATGTAACAGTAACGTGTGGCTGTTTTGGGAAAAATAAACGCTGGCCACATTAGAGTAAATGGAGAATCCAAGGCTGCCCGATGCTGCAGAGAAAAGTCGTCAGTTTACTGAACTAGTTGAAACATAGATTTGCTTGAACCAGAGAAGAGCTACATGGCCCCCCGCCCAAGGCTAGCACAAGGGAGGGAGGCCTGATAGCTATGAAGTAAAACAAAAGATAACAGTTCCCAAGCGCAAGACATATTTCTCTCAGATCAGGTGGAAGAACAAACAGCCTTCAGATGTTGGGTGCCAGGTAATCAAAAGCTTAAAAACACATGAAAAGTGACTCGACCACGTCTCCAGAGGTTAGAGAAAGCAATAGCACCCATATTGATAAGAGCTGAATTCATGGTAAAATTGGAGCAGGAAAACTCAAAAAGTGGCCTCTTCACACAAGACTCATAAATAACGAACAAGTGGCTATTCATTAGCATCAGCCATGGAAATACACGTGCTGGACTCCCTAAAAATTCTCAGAGCAAAGATGCTGGCTACGGCCAGGTTCAAAGGCAGAATCCCTGGCCTCTGGCCTAGGAAATCAGGGATGGTATCTTAAGTAATTAGAAGTGGCTCTCCGGTGCATCTCCTAATACCAATATATTTTGCTCATGTGCTGGTGACCTGCCAAACTGTCCAAGGTTGATGAAGCTGGTACCAACCAATTATTGCCCTCTGATAAGTGCTGTCATACAACTGTGACAGAATTCAATTAATTACTGCTATAATGTATTCTCCTACCTTATCACTTTTAGGGATGGTCTGAGGTGGGGCCACCAGAATTGTATGACCAATCAGAACAGGGACCAGTATGTATTCTGTATGTATAGATTTCCCTGCACCAATCCCACCTTCACATAGGCTTTAGCAAATGCAATGTCACTATGACATATTTTTCAATTATAGGCTAATGTTGTGCATGAAATTCTTTGACAGCGATAAGACAAATTGTGTTTGTGGCTGTCCCTATTTTATGGCAATTGTTAATAAAACAGGACTTTGTCATTCACCTTGACTCTTCCGTTTCTTGGGCCTGGGATGTCCTGGCCTATCAGGTCTGCTCAGGACAGGGATTTTCCACCCCACCTATACATATGGTAGCAGAACTGGATGGTTGATCAGGTCCTCCAGAAGGTCGACTCTTCCCCATTCCGAGCCTGAGGACTGCTGAGCAACCTGTGGAGACCGGAGAATCATGCGTGAACCTTAAACGGCTGTCCGGAGCCCTCTTGGCAAAAGCCCTGCCACGATCCCTGCAGAGGAGCCCCTCAGTGGCGAAGGCCAATCGCCCGGTTTAGGAAGGAGCGATGCTAGAGACCTCAGTAAATCCACGGATGTAAGAATAAAAGCCTCTTAGTGACAAACAAAGGTGTGAGGGAGGTGTTTGCATAGAGTGGGGAATTGTGATAAAGTGTTTTATGAGAAGATTACCTAGGACAAGGTCTTGGGAGGTGACCTATTCAATCTCGGGATGAGGTATTGAAATAGTGAGTGACAAAAGATATCCTTAGCCAAGGGGTTTGGAAGAATACATTTCGGACATCTCTTGGGGTGTGAGTAAGAGCAGATTCCTTTTGTGTGTGACAAGAAGATGGTGCTGTGGGGTTTTTGGGGTTTTGATTGTGGGATTTTTAAGGTGCACCTATATGTATAAAGCATTGCTGGCCAACTATAGTTTGCGGGGAGATTGAGGAGGTGGCGGGAGGGTTGTCCACCAGCCGCAGGTGGTGAGGAGATTTTTTTAGAAGCAAACGAGATAGCGATACATTGTTTAGTGTTGAGAAAACAAGAGTACAGTAAGTGGAACTTGTGTTCGGAAGTAAGGGGCAGCATTTTGGTGCACACCCAAACGGTTGTTGGTGAAGCCGAGAGGCTTGGAAAGAGGCATAGGAGGTGTGGTGAAAGTGGAGTAAATATTGATTATAAGGCATTGAGGAGGAGGAGTGCAAAGGAAGTAGATTTGAAGGGCGTGTTTTTAAAGTTGGTAAGTATCGGCAGTCAAGAGCATGGCATAACATCAAGGGAGGGACACTCCCTTTATACATTTATGCAAATCCCTGCTGAGTACGGGGACAAGATTAAAAAATATCACGCTCAGTGGGTCAGGGCAACAGCAGTTAAGACATTTTTGCCCTGGCCCCAAGAGGGCACTATTTAAAAATCAGTGCTGCTTCACATGACCACATATTGACATGCTGCTTATAAGGGGAAACAACTACAGAAGAGATTGGCTATACTAGAGCTATGGAAAATGTTTGGGGATGAGGTGGAAGAGCCACCACTGAAAGAATGGATGCTCAATCGGCATGACGGGGAGGGCACAGCGCTCTTGGCTCCTCCTACTACTCCCCTGAGAATCAATCCACCAAATCAAAAACAAGGGTTTTACACACTAAATGAGTTAAAAGCAGTGGCAGGATATATTAACCCTGCATATGCGCCACCCGCTTACAGTAGTGAAGACAATATAAAGTAGCGGCAGAGTAGCAGTCTTGGGCAGTGACTGCAGGCTGTTCTCTTCTTTCCAGTCTGTCTACAGTGTCTACAGTGCAAACCGGATCAGACCAGTCAAAAACCTCTTGACTCCGCGGAGCGGCCGCGGAGTAGCGGCAGAGTAGCAGTCTTGGGCAGTGACTGCAGGCTGTTCTCTTCTTTCCAGTCTGTCTACAGTGTCTACAGTGCAAACCGGATCAGACCAGTCAAAAACCTCTTGACTCCGCGGAGCGGCCGCGGAGTAGCGGCAGAGTAGCAGTCTTGGGCAGTGACTGCAGGCTGTTCTCTTCTTTCCAGTCTGTCTACAGTGTCTACAGTGCAAACCGGATCAGACCAGTCAAAAACCTCTTGACTCCGCGGAGCGGCCGCGGAGTAGCGGCAGAGTAGCAGTCTTGGGCAGTGACTGCAGGCTGTTCTCTTCTTTCCAGTCTGTCTACAGTGTCTACAGTGCAAACCGGATCAGACCAGTCAAAAACCTCTTGACTCCGCGGAGCGGCCGCGGAGTAGCGGCAGAGTAGCAGTCTTGGGCAGTGACTGCAGGCTGTTCTCTTCTTTCCAGTCTGTCTACAGTGTCTACAGTGCAAACCGGATCAGACCAGTCAAAAACCTCTTGACTCCGCGGAGCGGCCGCGGAGTAGCGGCAGAGTAGCAGTCTTGGGCAGTCATGGACGTCGTGGACGCCGTGGACATCATCCTGTCCCCCATGCTCCAGCCGCTTGTGTGTGGCAAAGACTTGCACCAACGGAGCTCCCGATCCCGTACTCGAGCTGAAGAGGGTAAACTTCTGCCGCTGAGTACTGGGCAAGTGAAAATTCACACAAAACACACAAGCTCGACTAACACCAAGGAAAGACTGGCAAAGAAATGCACCTCTGATGAAACGCTTGACCTTGACCATGATGACCAAACTGTAGGCACCGGGAGCCTGGGAGGCTCGTGTCCGAAAACTATTTGGGTCAAGGAACAGGTGCCGACGCCAGAGATTATGCCCCCACCCGCCCAGGACACCCAGATAAATATTATTAGTGACAGAGGCGAGGATCTAAGGGGAGAGACAATCCTGGTCACACTGGCCGGACATCGTCAGACGGAGCACAGAAATTACAACTTGCCTGTACTGGAAGATATCTATGACCCTTCCGACGTGCAGGCTTCTGGACGGCTGAGTGAAGCGGCAAGGGCGTCAAAGGGCGAGGAGCGCTCTTCACGCACGAGAGACATCGACTCGCCGGTGGGAAATGGCGCGGATATCGCCTCTCATACGCAGAGCGGCCCCCGGTCGACCGCGGATCCTTTGCCGCCCATCGGAGGATGGTCGGTATCGGCTCCGGGGGAGATGGGAGGGGCGGATGTGCGGGAGCAAGCGAGAAAAGACGAGAGCCAAGCGACTGCTTGGGATCGAGAGATAGCTGTGTGCCCTCTGGTGGAGACCCATGGGCCAAAGATGTTGGAGAGTGCTGCTGAATCCCCAGGGGTGGACGCCCAGGAGGGCTTCCCAAGGGGTAAGCCTCGTGGGGTTTGTGAAGCTCGTAAATTATCGAGGGACTTGGATGAGGCTTTTGACTTTGGGGCCAAAACAAGAAACATACCGGTGGAGGTGGAAGTGGAAATCCGCCTCCCGCCTCCCGACATACCAGGCGAAACACCTGGCCCAAACGAAAAATGCCAAAACAAAGCCAGGGATGACTTGAGCCAACAGCCGTCCTCAAGACCATCGATAGCCCAAATAGAAGACGGTCCACTCCCCAAAAAATTGAAAACAGCCCAAAATAACATGGAAAAAAACTTACCAGCGGACACCAGTAAAACCGCAAAACCAGCCCGGTTACGAAGGTTTAAAGGAGCTGACGAGAACAACACTGATAAACGGAGAGCAAAACGGACCATAAAGCGATCCTTGAAGACTACAGACAAGAAGTGCAATCCAGAAAACAACATCTTCTCATCACAAAACTTAGTGGAATTTTTTGGGAAACATTGCAAGAGAAAATTTGAGAGCATCTGTGAAATAAGTGACAGCGACATGCTGGAAATTGTATACAGTTCAGACGATCTGCTGCTCGAGACACCTAGCACAATTCCAGTCGTAAGGGGGTCTAACCTAGAGGCTAAAAGTAATCCAACCTCCGACCAAATGGATAAAATCGAAGAACAAGAACTCTCAAACAAAACTGGGACGGAACATCGATTGGACGAAACTCCCTTAGCAAACCCAGAAAATGAGGTTTTGATGGACAGTACTGAAGCACACATACCCATAACAAATGAAGTGCAAAACGAAAAAGATAATGAGGAGACAAACAACGAGAGCCTCGTGACAAATGACGACATTATTGTTGCAAGTTTGATACCCGAAGTGGATACCTCAATGGCTGAAGACAGATATACACCGAAAATTAAAACACCTGCAAAAGAAAGGGAAGGAAGCCCCTGCCAAAACTCGGTGCTAGAGGAAACATCTGGAAAAAAACCGGACATGGTAACGCTGATGTGTGCAGTTGCAGTGGCCATGGCGCCCTTCACAAAATTGTACGAGGCCATAAATGATTCCTTAAAGGATCACAGCTCCCTACTGACAACTATGCACGCAAAGTTTATGTTCTTGGAGGGTTATGTCACTGCAGCAGAAAAAGAAAAAACAAAGGCCTGCACCGTCCAGCACCGATCAACATCGCCAGAGGAAAACGCAAAACCTTGCGCAAATGGAACCAACGAAAGGGGGTCACAAACTATGCACACAGCGCATAATAAGACTCTCTTATCATCGAACAAACTTAAGACCATCGAAACGTCGGAAAAAACGCTAAACACGAACGTTCGGCTTCCGACAAACAAGGCAAATCACCTCCACTCGTCGCGGCGCGACACTCAACAAAAAAGCACTACTGGGGCTCGCCAGGGACAGAAGGATTCCCAAACCAGTTTAAATGAGAAAAAAGATCACACAACGGGCCTTGATGAAGAGTCTCTTTCAACAAAAACTTTAAAATCTACGATAAACAAAGATTTTCCCATCTTCAAGGACTATAGATCGACAAACGCCTCAGCCACTAACAGCGTGAGGCAACTGGTCTTCTGCCTACCGGTGGAGGAAAAAAGTTTTAATGATAGAACGAAGCCTCAGAAAGATGGAATAAGTTCAGAATCAAACTTAAACTGTTCAACGCCAACAAACCAGGTGGCCCAGACTCCAGTGTGTATTGACCTAATAGAGACGTCGGGGTCTTCAAACATCTCTAAATCTACAGAAGACCTTCTGATGGAAGAGGTCCTAGAAAATTTAAACCACCTTTGTGAAAAACCTGCATCTGATCTTGTGGAGTGTCAAACGATAAGAAAAACACCACGGGAACACCAACCAATAGTAATCTCGGACCAAGCCCCAAAAGACATAGGAGATTACTTTTTCGTCACATTAGAAGATCGTTGTAAGAAGCTGACTCGTAAGGCAAACTGGGGCCTGGACAGATCGCCGGATAAGGACGAAAAAAACACAAACCAAAGATTGCAACAGTCAAGCCTCATTAAAGTGTCAAAACCAGATAGTGGCATCGGGGCAAATTCCGTACATAAGGAAATGGGAAAAAGCAAGCAAATAAATGACGGATATAGGAAAAAGGATAGACGGGAATACAGTCAAGAACACGTAAGACCAAACAGAAAGGAAAGAGACCAGGAGGATAGTGGGATCACGTCCAAATCAAAACCTGATGCAAGGAGGGGTGCTCCCGCCTTTAAATTGGAACAAATTGGAAATTGTCGAGAGTATGTAATCCTCAACAGAAGAACGGTAATGGAGCTGCTCCATAGTATCCCTAAATTGAGATCGGTGGAATCAAGAGACCTGTTACTAGTGGAACCAATACACGAAGGTCGTCAAGCAACTGCATACTTATTCATCTCATCATCATCAGTGAAACAGAAGCTACGTGAATCCTTAAAACAGTTAATGAAATTAGGATATGACCTAATCGAAACCGAATCAAACAGAGTCACACACAATCCTGAACGCTGGAAAGCCATCTCCTCCTACCGTAACTCAAGGTCAAGAACAGACTCCTCTAAAGTCTCTAGATCCTGTGAAAAGAAGATGCAAAAACAAGTACTGGGGCAGAAAAACAACATAAAACCCCTACTGCTGGACACAGAGAAGACATTTAGTGTGGATAAGAGAAGTCCTCGGCCAGAAGCCACAAGAAAACCGGAAACATCTCAAACACCTAAAACCTCCGACAAAGGAAGATTGAATGAGTCTATAACGAAATATGAAAGAAATCCAAGAGGTCCACCGATTCAAATCAAAAGAACATGTACGCAGATAGTGGAAACATCGCAAAAAGACGGAAAAGACAAAGAAAAACCAAATCCTTTGCAAAATCTCTGGGCCTGGCTTCCCAAAGCCCTGACCACACAAAAGAAATAGCAACTCGCTTCCACAAAGCTCTACGACGACTCAACACGAGGAACAAACATCAAACGAGCCAAACTAGGCTCGTGGAATACCCGTGGATTTAAGCACCTTACAGCACAGAGTGATGTTGAATTGCCTTCCTTCGATATCCTGTGTCTACAGGAGACCTGGCTAACTACAAAGCCCACCCTAGACGGATATGACATAGCCTTTGAAACAGCAAAAAAGGGACCAAAGGGGAGACCCTACTCGGGGTTGTTAATCGCAATCAGAAATGGAAAAGGAATGGAACTACTAAACATCCTAACGTCATCATTACTCATGATCTCAGTACAGATAAAATGGAACTACTGGAACACCATAACGGCCAAATCAGTGATAACATCCCTGATTATCATAAACTTGTACTGGAATCCGGATGCCATTTCGGACAAAGACTTTCTGGACTCAGTAGAAAAAGAAATCGATAAGGCTTACATTGAATACTCTGAGGTCCATCTGCTTATCTGCGGAGATTTAAACGCCGTATGTGCTAAGAAACTTTCAGGCAAGGCGAGAACAAAGGCTGAACTGAGAGGTGAAAAATGGACAGCTTTGATGAAATCAAAAAATCTTGAAAACGTGGCCACGTCAATTCACACGATAAACCTGCCTCCAACATGGGAAGGTAGAAATGCTACGGCCACAATTGATTACATCTACGCTTCCTCCACACTTTTGCCTATCATCGCTTCCTTTGACATTCAAAAAACTAAGGCGAGTGATCACAATCTGCTATCCCTAACTTGGCCAGTCACTGTAACCGAAAAAACAATGTGCGCTCTAAAGCTCAAAACGAATCCTAAAGGAACTCGTCTCGCTCTGAGTCAAAAAAACGTCATCTGCTTAACAACTAACTACATAAAGCGAGACCCGTTGGAAGGTGCCTTTGCACAACCGGATTACAGTGACCTGCTAAACGTCTTCACGAAACCAAAAATTAAAAACAGCACATCAACAAACAAGTCAACACACACGTATGACCAAACGCTGGTCATCAGAAGACGCAAACTTAGAAAGTTAAAGAGAAGATACACGAAATCCGGTTCAAATACTGATAAACAAGATTGGACTTGTGAATTAAAGGCCTACAAGTCCTGGCTGATAGAGCGCCGACATATCATGTATCAAAAGGACTCAGAAGACATGCTACGGTGCGTGTCCTCCAAAAACCCTCGAGATTTCTGGGCTCTGATAAACGCAACTGATCAAATCAACTCAGATGCCCTGATCAATGGCATCTCGGAAACAAAGTGGAAAACCCATTTTGAAAATCTCTTCTTTGACGTCGCTGCAAACAACATCATTATCCAGGAACAAAACCAATCTTTGTGGGTGGAGCTCCATGATGTAGAAGATATCCTATACATCTTGAAAAGGTTGAAAAACTCAAGAGCGCCTGGGCCGGACGGCCGAACCAACGTGCACCTAAAAGAACATCCGGAGGTCTGGTCAAAGTTTATAAGTGCAGTCATTCGAAGAGTGACCACAGTGAAAGCTCTACCAAAATCCTGGACTAATGCAGTGATCGTCCCTATCTTCAAGAAGGGGGTGAGAGACGATCCCAGAAATTTTCGACCTATCGCTTTGCTAAATGTGATCGGCAAGGTCTATGGATCTCTACTCCTTAAACACTTCCAAAAATGGGCCGAGAACGCGCCTTGCAACGACCCGTTTCAATCTGGGTTCAAAAAGAATGTAGGAACAACCACCAACATTCTCACGGTTAACATCTTAAAAAGTAAGTCGCTTGCCGGAGGCCCACGAACTTACATGGCTTTCGTCGATCTTAGCCAAGCGTTCGACCAGGTAAATAGATCAAGGCTTTGGGAAAAGCTAAGGACCTGGAAGTGTCCAGAAAGCATACTACAACCACTCATAGCCCTCCACACAGCCACTAGAATCCAAGTGAGGCTTGACCACCAAGGAAAACTCTCTGATGAGATCCCTACAAACCGAGGAGTCAAACAAGGATGCCCGTTGGCCCCGGCGCTCTTCTTGACCTTTATAGGGGACTATAAAGAAGCGGAGCTCACGGTTCGTTCCTTCCCTCCACAAATTGGAAACACGAAAATCTCAAGAATCTTATATGCGGACGATATCATAATAGCAGACCAGACAGCAATAGGGCTGCAAAGACAACTGACAAACTTTGCTGCATATATCGCCGCAAATGGCTTGGAGATAAATAAGCCAAAGACCAAGATTCTGTTCTTTGGCAAAGGAAAAACAAAAAGTGATCTTTTCACATGGACTTTGGAAGGAGAATCCATCGAGAAGGTGACAGAATTCAAGTACCTGGGTATCATGGTGGATAACACGCCAAAGGAAAACGCCATGCAAAAACATCTTTTGAGAAAAACAAAGAGTTTAATATTTCAAGCAAAAGCAATAGATAAGAAATTTGGGCGTTTTTCGCTTATACCAGTCATAGAATTCTACAAAATGAAGGTTATACCCACACTTGTGTATGGAGTTGAAGCTATGCCTGGCCTCCCAAAAAAAATCTGGCCCATGTTGGAAAGCCAATATTGGAGAGAAGTCTTAAACCTACCGAGTTCTACTCCTCTGGTATTGATAAGACGCGAAATGAGCCAGCTTTCGTTGACAGCAGTAGTAGAAAGGAACACCATGATGCTTTTCAGAAAATTACTCCTTGAAAAACGCTCGAAACTACTAGAAGCGATAGATGCAGAAGCTGAAAGTGGTTACTCCGCCGTCCTGACCCAGTGGTACAAGGATCAAGAAGCAAAACTAGACGAAATTAATTGCTCAAAAAAAGATCTGGTGGAAAACCCAATGAAAATTCAAAAGAAATTAAACGAACTTGACTGGGTCAACACCTTGGAGCAAGCAGGTTCTTACAAACTGGTGGCCGACTTACCACTCATGACCTTCAAACTACACGAACTTCAACCCTTTGTGAAAAGATACCCTGATCGTAAATTAAGGAACACTTTTCTAAGAGCTCGTCTGAATTTACTTCATACTAATGAAATTCTCAAGATAAGAGGTCTAGCAACAACAAACAAATGCAGATTCTGCACAGACCCAGTGGTGACAGAAACCACAAGACACTTACTCCTAACTTGTCCAGGCGTTGAGTCTATAAGAAATTCTTACCTGAAGACGACGCTAGCAGCGGCTCATATCTTTGACGAAGAGATCTGGTGGGCCAGGCTAATCGGAGGCGGGCGTACTACATGGGTTACTGCAACCGCCAAAATCTTGGACACAATACTCACGACTATAACCAAAGAAGACGTGTAGAGTAAACTGCAAAACTGCAAAACCGAGCTCAAAACCTTTTAAAAACCTTTTAGGTTAAAAGAAAGTATAAAAATAAAAAAAAAAATATATAAATAGAGATTGGATAAATAATCAAAAGCCAGTGCCCAGGCAAAGCCAATAGAGCTTGAAGAAGGGCCTCAAGAACAGAAAACGAGGCTGAAAGGCAGGGAAAAAACAGTGATTACTTCAAATGAGTGGGTGGGCGGCCAGATATAGATATAGATGATCCTAAAGACAAAGAAAAGGAGTTTAAAAAGCGACAAGAAAGAGAGGAAGCTGAGGAACAACAGAGGCAGAGGATAGAGGAAGAAGAGAAAGAATGGGAGGGAATACTGGAGGAAGTAGCAGAAAATGAGTGGACATAAGGAATGAACAAGGAAAGGGAAAAGAAACGACAGGTGGAAGTGAGGAGAGAGCTAGAAGAACAAGAGAAGGAAAGTGAGAGAGCGCGCGAGAGAGAGCGCAAGAGAGAGCGAGCAAGAGAGCAAGAGAGAGAGAGAGGGAGGAGAGGGAGGAGAGGGAGGAGACAGAGAAGGGAGAGAGAGAGAAGGGAAAGGCAATGGGAAGTGGAAGCAAGGAGAGCAAAGGAAATACAAGAAGAAAGACAAAAAGAGCAGAGCAGAGAGAGGAGGAGAAATGAACTTCAAAAGCTTGTTGAGTGCATAATAAAAGGGAAAGAGAGGGATGAGCAGGAAAGGGAAAGGAACCTGTAGAGACGTTTTAGAGAAATGGAGGAGATAATGAACAATAATACTCTTCCAGGTGAAGATGAAGAAGCAGAAATATGCAGGAAAATTGGTGACTTGTATGGAAGTAAGAGGGACAGTGGTGCCACGCTTAAGGTAAAAAGGAGTGTGGTAGGATCACTGCAAGGAGAGTTGAGTTTATTGGAGAAAGTCTTGAGGGGAATATACGGGACACACCCGTTACCGTGGTTAGATTTTGAGAGCAGCGAAAATTAAGAAGGTGTTGACGATTGTGGGACAATGGGGTTTGATGAGGGAAGAGATGAACATGATAACGAGAGAGAAGAAGGGACAATACAAGAGTGGTCGGAGAAGGAGGCAGTGTGATCAGATTTGGAAGAAACAGACGAGAAAAGGACAGAACCTGCAACATATCCCAATCGGTCAAGGGAGCGATCAAAGGGTCTGGAAGAGATAACCCCCTATGCAAACAGGTTAAGAACACTGCCGGGACAGAAAAAGGTGATCATGACAGGTGCTTTTACAAGAACGGAGGGAATAACTGGACAGGAATGCAATACAGAGTTAACACAATTCCCATTGTTAGAAATGGGGGGAGGATGACTGCAATATATACCATGGGCAGAAATTGACAGGGACAATTTGAGATGTAAATTACCAACATTGACATTGGGGGCGGGGAAATGGATCTATGAGCTAGAAAGAATGACATCAGGAATGATACTAGCGGTGGGCAACATCAAAGGTTTATTAGCAGACACCATTAGGGAGAGAGCTGATGACATCTGGAAGAGGGCAGGGTACCCTGGGATGACTGCGCAAAACACAGCTCATGATGGAGTACCATTTAACAACTTTAGGCTCAGTGTGTGGAGGACACTTAGGGTGCAATACCCTGACAGATCAGACATGAGGCGATCTTGACATGCAGAATTTGTGAGGATGACAACCCTGTTTACATTCAAGAGATTCAAGAGCGATGACGACTTCAGATGAGAGAGCCTTGGGACAAAACTACCGCTATTTTTTTGTCATATCCTATGTCAGAGCCGGTGCTCTGACACAGGATGAGTGGGAATGGAAGCAAAGCCATGGCCAGTGATTCAATTGACAATAGTTCACCATTGATGACTGTTACAAGAGAAAGCTAGAAAGAAGCTTGAGGAGAGAAGACTAGAACAAGCAAAGTTAGTTGGGAAGAAATGGTCATAGATTTCCGTGGAAGGGGCGATCTCGACAAGTGGAGAGGCAATGGTTACACAAGATACACAGCACATACAGCCAATGGCCAGAGGGAATTTTGCAGGAAGGGGAGAATATAATTATTGGCCACAAGGAATAGGGATTGCACCTACAGGAAGAGGGGTTGGGTTCCAAGCTCCGCAAGGAAGGGGCTTTAATGGTGGACTGCCCAGATTTGGGGTACCACCCCAGCAATGTTGGATATGTGGGGAAATGGGATACATTGCCCAAGTATGCAGAAGCGGGGGAAGGATTCAACAGAATTGGTAGGATCTAAGAGATCGGCGTGGCATATCACCACCAGAAAGTGCAGATCTGCCTGAGTATTAAGCACAAGATCACACGCAGTATGGCACACATGCACCACAAATGCAACATACACCACAGAAGCTAGTGCAAGCACAAGCACCACCAGTACAGATGAAGCAAGTACCCACACAGGAACAGCCAGCACAGATGTAGCCATAAACACTGGTACAACAGAATACCACTATGGCAACGTGGAATGTAAATACAGGAGCGCTAGTACCTACACCTAGAATAGGGAACATGACAGTAGTGGGGGGAATCCTTTCATTGGGACAGGGATGAACTTGTACCCACAATAGGATAGCCCACAGACTGACTTGATGTGTCCAATACTGTCAGTTACACCTGACCCACAAGAGGAACCACGAGTCAGAGTTATGGTAGGCGACATAACATTTTCCTTTCTTGTAGATACAGGGGCGACCAGGTTACGGAGGGGAGAAATCCAATGCCATGAATGCAAAGGGTTTTTCTAGGGCTAAAAATGTGATTCCATTCACTGACAACTTATTCATCACTATAGTGGAACACGACCTCTCCATGCTACTATTATATTCCCGTCAGACACCAGTAACTATCATGGGAAGGGATATGATGAGCCAATTTAACGTGACCATATAATTCTCCTACCAGGGAATAGTGTGCTCCACTCCAGGGATTGATTACTTGAATGCACGAGAATTCATATTAGCATTCTCAGGACAAATGGCACAGAGGGGCGGACCTGTGGACCCCAAGGTACTTCAATATGGAGTGAACCCCTTAATAGCATGGCTCCCTGGGATCAGGGGCAAGGTATTATGGCTAGCTGCAGAATTTTTTTTTAGGCCAGGGATTCCCATGGAAGAGGAGAAAGGGCATGGGTTTCCTTTAGAGCCAGAAGCAGTCATAGTGATGGAAGAAAGGGTGATTATTCACGGGATTGATAGAGAAGGGAAACGTGGCAAGCAGTAATAGTTCTGGATGAATGACACCAGTGGTCGAAGTGGGCGGGAGCGGTCGGGAGCGGTGCTCCTATGCTTTTTTAAATTACCTTGTACAGCTCCTATACTTTTATTTTAAAAAGAACCGTTCCGGAATGGTTTTTTTTTCAAATAAAAGTGTAAGAACAAGTTGAAACCTTCACTTTCAGTGCACTGCATTGAACGTTCCCTTAAACACCAGGTTCAAGTGTTTGGGGGGTGTATTGTGTGTGGGAGGGGTTGTGGCAATGGGTTTTGTGGGGAGCAGGGGCAGGCCAGCAGGGAACATAGTTCCACTACTTCTTTTCGTACACTTCGACCACTGAATGACACAGACTAACTGACCTGACGGATAGGAGTTTTTTTAAAGACGAAAGCTCAGATGATGAAGTGGTATTCTCTACAAGCCTTACGTATTGTGTGAAAATTGAGAACAGGGAAGTGCCACAGAGGATGGGACTGATATAAAAGAGACCATCATTGCAACAGTCCTTATGATGGGCAATCTTGGCAAGAGTAAAACAGTACCCCGTGTCAAGAGAAGCAGATGAGGGCATTTTTGAGACAATCTCTATACTAGTGCTACAAGGGATACTCGTGCCACCAGAATCTCCTTTCAATAGTGTGGTGCACCCTGTAAAGAAATCAACGGGGGGATTGTGGAGATTTATCCATAACTTGCACCCCCTAAACAATATTGTTTTTTAAAAAAATGTTTTTATTATTTTTTTAGAACAGTAAGCATCATACATAAGTGACAAAACATAAAATAACAGAGGACAATGAGCTTTGTAATGAACGTTCTTCCCTGTGACCTGGTCAATAGGTTGTCATGGTCTTCTCCACGAGTCTTTCACCAGTCTTAAGGTCTGTATCCATGTCTCTATCGGTCTGTCGTCAGACTACTTTCAGCTGGCATGCAGTCTATTGTGTTTCAGTGTAATTTACGAGGCATATCAGAGTTTCTCCACTCCCAAGAAGCGTCTTTGACCTCTCAGAAATCCCCTTATGGCTTCTCCCTGTGGTCATCCTGACCATGACCATTATGTATGCTGCCATGGCTCAATGTCACTCAACAAGAACTGGACCCCCAACCACATTATCCCCCCTACCCTCCCAACTACCATTGCTAACATCCCTATCCCCCCATCCTCATCTCCCTCTCCCAGACCGAAGTGCTGCCCCTCCCCGTTACTCCCCGTGGCTCCCACATACCGCCTTGTACCAGTATAGGTGGGGGACTCTCCCTCTCTCAATGCTTCCAGCATTTCCTTCAAACGCTTTCTGCGCTTAGTGCTCTGCGTGCACTAGGATGGCCTCAGATCTTGCGTGGATGCTAACTCATTCAGCAACTGACCCCAGTTCATCACCAGTGCATTTTCCCTTCCGGTTCTCTGAATTGGTTTAGATATTCTACTTCCGCCAGCCCCCATCAGCGTACCTCGTGCAACCACTGTTGTATTGTCGGGCCAGTCCCCTTCTTCCACTCCATCGCTATCCTTCTCTTGGCTAGTATAAAGAGGAATCTAGCGATTTTGCTCTGTATATCCTAGATACTCTACCCCTGCCTTCACTTAATCCCAGTAGCGCCTACATCACCGGATGTTCCACCGGTTCCTCCGGAATGCTAACCCATATTGCTGCCATTGGTTTGACCACTTTGGTCAATGTGAGAAAGTGACCTTTCGGTATTTGGTACATTTGCCTCCATTCCTCAAACGTCTGCCATCCCTAAATATTCATTGTTTGTCTATCAATACCCTGAGGGCCAGGCTGAGCAGCGCCATTCGGATTGTGGTGTTGAATAGGATCGTGAGATCCTTGCAACATAATTCCATAGACTGCATCTTCTTCAGCAGCCTTATCCACACCGCCCGGACCGTTTTGAAGACCCTGTGTCCCCTTCCCCTTATGGGCCACCAGAGTAGTTCTATTCCCTATCTCCCTGGCTGCAACCCCCATCCAGCAGGCCTGCCAGTTCCCTGCCTGGCCCTATCTGCCACTGCGCTGTTGCTTGCAGTTGTGCCGCAGTGAAGTATAGCTCTAAATCTGGCATAATGAGACCCCCTCCTCTTTCTTGCAGCATAGTGTCCGCATGGCCACTCTGGTGCACCCCGTGTACCATAGTAGTTCACCCAACATCTTGTCCAGCATCTTAAAGAATGCCTTTTTCACTGTATGTGGGATAATCGTGAAGTAATATAAAAGACACGGGAGAACCACCATTTTGCAGAGTGCAATTCTCCCCATTACAGATAGAGGTAGTTCTTCCAGAATTTCAAAGATTTCAAAGCATCCCCTATCCGTGAGAGAGCCCTCCCAGTATTATGCACAAAGGTGTCCCCTATCTCATGGTAAATTTGAATACCCAGCTATTTGAAAGATTCCCATTCCCAGCAAAGTTCCTGCACGTGATCCCCTCCCCCCCTTGTGTCCTTCAGGCCCACCAATGCGAAAACTAGAGATTTTTCTTTATTTGCCTGAAACCCTGACAGTTTGCAAAAAATGCCTAGCACATCTGGGATCACCCGGATGTTTTCCAGTGTGTTATCTATGAAGAGCAGCACATCGGCTGCATAGAGCGAGATATTGTGCAACACCCCGCCTGCCTGTATGCCCATTTCCACGATGTAAGACCGAAAATATCTCGCCAGCTGTTCTAGCGGCAGGGCAAATATGATGGGGGAGACCGGGCATCCCTGGTGTGGACCTCTCTCTAGACACCATTTTTCTGAGACCCACCCTCCTGTTTTGACCCTGGCCGTGGGGGTGTTATATAGGAGTTGCAACCATTTTAACATCAGCTCGACCAGGCCATATGCTTCCAGCACCTTAAATAACCATGGCCATTCCAGAGAATCAAAGGCCTTGACCGCATCAATCGCCACCAGAGCTAATTCTCTTTGCAAATGTTTAACCAGGTTCATGACATGATGTACCCTGCGTAGGTTCATCCCGGTGTCCCGTCGCCCTACGAATCCACATTTATCTGGGTGTATTAAACCCAGTATCACTCTCGCCAGCCTGTTTGCAATCGCTTTCCCCAGGATTTTTGTATCTATGTATAATAAGGAAATGGCTCTATATGAGGCACACTGTTGTGGATACCCCCTTTTTTTAACAGAATTGTGATTACAGCTTCCCTCATTGACTCCGGAAGCATTCCCTTCCGGAGAGCGTGGTCATAGACCTGCTTCAGTTGAGGGACTAGTGCATCTGTGAACGTCCTGTAGAACTCCACCGGGAAACCATCACTGCCTGGTGCTTTATTAGCCTGCATTGACTTAATTGCCCCAGCATCTCCCCCTCATCTATGGGCATATGCAGACCCTGCCTGTCCACCTCATCCAACCTGCTGCTTCTTGCGACAAATACATCCTTTCGACAAATATAATTGCAGGTAGTATCTCTGGAAGACCCAATTTATTCCCTGTTGTGATGACACCAGGTCTCCCTCTGAGTCCTGTATTTGTGTGATTACTCCCCCTGGTGTTTCCCGTTTTATTAGCCAAGCTAACCGCCCACCTTATTATCTTCCCCATGGATTTTGGTTGTATATGTCCCCTTATCAAAGTGCTCTAATGAGTTCAGAGCTCCCCTGTGTAGGCTGAGTTTTTCTGCCAGTGCTTCCCCCACCTGTCGGCCCCCTTCTTGGTCCACATCCAGTTGCCTTACTTCACCCTCTAGGTGCTTAATGGTGTTTTCCAGGGATCTTTGGACACCCACTGCTTGGGACATGCATACTCCTCACAATGTTGCCTTGAATACCTCCCACTGTACTCCCACATCCTTCACTGAACCCTCAAAAAAATGACGTGATCGCTTCTCTTAGGGGCTGTACATTGGCTATGTCCACCAGTAACCCTTGTCTCATGCGCCATAGCTTCGTATCTGGTCAGACGTTTGCGCCCTCAAGCTCAACGACTAGTGACGATTGATCTGATATAGCTCTGTATAGGTACCTTGGGTCGTGAAAGCAGTGAAAGCTCTCCTTTCCCACAAATAAGTAGTCCAGTCTGGAGGACGACCCATGCACCCCTGAGTGGAAGGAATAGCCTCTTTCTGTTCCAGGAGTTTCCCTCCAGAGCTCCACAAGGTCCATCTTTTCTATGACCTGCTTCAATGCTTCCAGGGCTAGCGGTTTTGTTGTGCCCCCTTTTCCCATGCGATATAGTTCCGGGTCAATTGCACAGTTAAAATCTCCCCCCCAGATATATAGTCCCCCCTGTTGTCCGCTTGTGAGTTCCAATACTGAGGGAAAGTAGGACTTGTCGTCTGTGTTCGGGCCATAGGCGTTTACCACAAAGATCTTGCACCACTCCCATTGACCCACTAGAGCTGTCGTCCTGCCCTCTGTGTCCCCCATTGTGTGCTCAACCTGTATGGGGACCTGGAGGCCACCCAGATCAGTACGCCTGTTGCGTAGGTAGAGTATGAAGCCCAAAACACTTTGCCCCCCACTTGGTTTCCAATTCCTTCAGCTCCCCCCCTGTAGATGTGTTCCCCGCAATAACTCCAGTTGTATCCCCTGTCTCTTCAAATATTGACCCACCCTGATTCTCTTCCCTTTGCTCCCCAGCCCCCGCACATTCCATGTGCCTATTTTAAGGTGGGTCCCACCCTTTCCAGTATTGGTATTGTGCCCTGCTGGACACGCCATGGTCTTGAAGCCATTCACTCTGATGGCCTTTACTTCGAGTATGAGCAGCACTAAAACCTACATCGTCCCCAACCCCCAACAGATAACTATCCCACAACTCCCTCACCTCAGCCCACCTCCCCTAGACCTCCCCAACTCCCCTCCCTCCCCTACCCTCCCCCTGCATCCCCTCTAACTCCCCAACTCCTCACCCCTCTCTCCTCCCCGCCCCTCATTCCCTTCAACCTGTTGCAATTGGGTTGAACCTCCAACACGCATCCCTTGACTGTTGCGTTGGGTGGGTCCCGATTCTGGGGTTGACTGGAGTCTTTCCCTGTCCAGCCACCTTTACAGCATTCCGTCACCTTTTTTTCATAATGAGGATCAACCCCCCATTTGCATTCTCAGGGTGGTGGGCTCGACGTCCGGTATCCTCAATGTCCCATTTCTCCTATCTTGAATGTTGGAGTTCATCTCGTTCCTTACACTGCTGGTTGTCTGGTTCCAACGCTGTTTGCTTAGGGTCCCTTACATCCAACCATTCCCAGGCGTCTTTCGGGGAGGTGAATATGAGGGACCGCCTCCCACCCATTACTTTCAATTTTGTTGGAAAAATTGTCATGTAGCAGAGGTTTAACTCACAGAGTCTGCGGCGGGCCGAGTCAAAGGACCTCCTCTGCTTCTGCACCTCCTGCGTGAAATCCGGGAAGATCAGAATTCTCCTGTGTTTGACGTGGTTTGTTTCGATGTATCCGACTTTGCGTGACACCTGCAGTATTGTGTCTCTATCTCTAAAGTTCAATAGTTTGGCAATTATCATCCTGAGCTGCCCGCGTGGGGGTGGTGGTCTGCCCGGCACCCGATGTGCCCTCTCTATTGTGAAGAGTTGATAGGCCTTTTGGGTGTAGGGTCTCCAGGATTAGCTTTTCCACATACAGTTCTGCGCTGGGGCCCTCCCGACCCTCCGGAACCCCCACCAGACATATGCTATTATGGCAGGAGCAGCCTTCAGAGTCCTCTGCCTTCATTTGAAGCCCCTGTGTTGCTCCAATGAGCCCTCGTACCTGATTCTTAAACATGGTTAGGTCATTCTCCACCGTGCTTACACGTTGTTCTACCTCTGTCATTCTTTCACTGGTTTTTCACAGGTCGGCTCGCAGCAGAGACATATCTGTCCCGACCTCCTGACTCTTCCCTTCCAGTGATGTGCAAGAGTCCATAATGGCTGCCATCAGTCCTTCCAGTGTGACATTTCTCTCCTCTCCACCCCCTGAGGTATCATCTTCTGTACCCTGGTTTTTGGTCAATTTCTGCTTGGGGGACTCAAAGTGGTAATTCTTTTGTTGGCCTTTTACTATTGTGCTGGTGTCGAGGGGCCCTGTTCCAAGCCATGGAGGGCAAGCTGGTCAGGGTGTTTGTTGCGTATAAGCGGGGATGTGGCGTCCTGCTTCGGGTGTATTCCCCCTTGTCATTGACTGTTCATGGATTGCGGCACTCCCTTCCTGTGTGTTTGGGGAGTGTCCCTGCGGCCTATGTTGTGCAGTGGACATTGTGACATTTCCCATCAGTTCCAGCCCTCTTCTTCCTGGACCCCACTCCTTCGGCCCCCGAGAAGGTCCTGTGTCCTCTGGCACATGTCTGTAACTGCGTGTTATGCACAGTATCAACTGTCAATTGGGGCTGTGCAGCTTTGACCGCTTTATCAAAGGCTCCCTGCTGTGGGCAATTATCCTTCTTCTCGGCCCCCACCCTTCCCGCCTTACTGGAGGGGTACTGTGCCCTCTGGCCGGTCTTTATCGCAGTGCCCCGTCACCTTCCGCACCTCTTTATAGCGCCCTGATCTCTCAGTTGCACCGGTTAATTGCCTGTGCCTAGACCAATGTAGGTTCTGCCTCTGCTTATTTCCTGGCATATATGCGTCTTATTCCTATCTACTATGTGGCCTCAGAGCCTCTTTCCTGACCCTATCTACTCTGGGGTGTAATTGTCCCTGGGATCCCTGTATCCAATTTTGCAGCCACTCGGGGGTGGGGGATGAGTGGGCACTATCGTTGCCCGCCTATCCCTAGCATTGGATCGGGTGCAGGTCCGGGCTTCTCTGTACCCGGGTGCCCTCCCAGACGGGACCCACACTTTTTCCCTTTGCAGTGTTCCACCTCCTCCCTACGGCACAGTGTACCAGGCTGCCGCAACTCCATTTGGCTGAGTCCCCTGGAGCTCCTCACCTCAACACCAGGGTTCGTTCTGCTCATCCCTGCCATGATCTGCAGGCCACCGCTTCCGTCTGTCAACCATTGGGTGCATCTGTTGCCGGATGCCTCCTCGTCTACGTGGTATTCTGCTCCTTCTTCGGACTCAGGGAGAAGAGAAGGGCGCCTCCATGGACCGTCCTTCCTCTCTCCTTGTCGTCACGTCGCTTCCGAGTAACCTCGCTCGGTGGGCCGTGTCTCCGTCTATTTAGTTTCACAGTGAATTTCACTTCTGTGCGCTGAGGATTCTCCACTGCTTCTGTCTCCTTTGGTGGGTGGCTGTTCCGTTCTCTCTGGGCGTCCCTCTGCGGCACCTCACTGCAGTGCCATGTGGCTTGCCTGATGTCGTCTTTCTGCCTGATGCTGGATCTGTTGATTTGCATGCCGCAGTGTCCTCCACCTGCTGCTTCCCAGGCTTCACCATGTTTCTCTCCCACCGCAGATGTGAGGTGGGATGGGCAGTGTCCCAGGGCAACCTGCTGCTCCCCCGCCACTCTCTATTTCAGTCTTGCGCCCCGATCGGATGGGTACTCAGGTTTAGACTCTCGCATTTCCTGCCACGCTCACTAGTGGAGGTGGCCGTTTTGCGGGCTGGCGTTCCACTGTCTTCCCTCACCACAATTGCTCTCATTGAGGCACATGCAGGGCGTTTCCTTCCCTGTAAAGCACACAATTGATGCCCGAGCTGCTCCGATTCACTTTTCTGTGCAATTCCGCTCTTGGGGTGAATTTTTACAAGATTATTAGTGGATGATTGCGTGGCTTGGAGCAGGAGCTCTAGGGCTTCACCTCCTCATCCGTCGTTCGCCGGCCATGCCCCCTAAACAATATTGTTGATGCAAAGCTCCCATTGGGACCAAACCCAGCTATGATATTGTGTAACATCCCACCCAAAGCCAATGTTACGCTCACCTGGCTCCCACAGGGGCGTCGATCGGACCCGGACAGCTGCGACCTCCTCCAACGTGAAGCGTAGTGAAGAGATGACAGACTGGACCGCCTAATCTCGTCTGCTTAACCCATAGAAGTATTCTCCTGCAAGTGGAGAAATGGATTTAGCCACCTGTGGATTTTAGTAATGGCACCCCACTGTTCTCCCCACTAATCACCACCGATATTCACTTTCAGTAAGCTCACCTTATGTTTGTAAATGATGAGCTCTCCATCCTGTGAGGAATGCAGGGGCGCGTAGATACCAGTTACTTCACTGGTTTGAAGGCGCAGGAAGAGTTCCGGGTGAATATTGACTCTGAGGTTCCAGTCGAGAACCCGTAAGTATAAAGTTCAAAGAGTTCAATATGTCCGATGTTCACTCTTGTACATTCCTTCTTGTGTTGCAGCTGGGTCCAAGAGAAGATTGTCTTTTGGCAGCTGATGGTGTTCAGGTAAGAGTCTGTATTACCAAACACTGTCCGGTGAAAGATGCGTGTGTTTAAATTGCTGGTTTCTCTCTCCTTACAGGTGCGGTGTAAGAAGTTGTGGTTTGTTACAGAATAATGCCTCCGGTTATTAATCAGTTAATTCTATGGTGGAGAGATTGTATTTGTTGGCTCTTTCGGCTCACCTTATGTTTCTTTGTCCCCTAGATAGTGGAATTCGGCAGAGAAAATGATGGAGGCGCGCCGGATCGGAAAATGCTGTGAGGACTGGTGAGTATGGCGCGGCGCTGCAGCTGGCGATCCGACACGTGTAAAATAATGTCCTCTTCAAGTTCGAAGACGTGATGGATCCGGAATTCAGGTAAGGATTGAGATAATATCTGTTTTCTAACCTTTCCTTCTTCTTTCTTCTATTGCTAGGAGCTCTGGATTGGAGACGGGTGTGGCTGAAGACTGGATGCTGACTGCAGGCACAGTGAGTGTTACGCTGCTGGATGCAGAATAACGCAAAGCATGTGCTGCTCTTCGGGCGTGGTTTAAATAGCCTCCAAAGTAGTTCCAGGTAAGAAGTCCCTAGAACCACACCCGAGTAAAAAATAGTCCCTGTAGTAAAATAGTCCCATCCAGGTCTCACGTTGGCTTGGATTCATTTGCAGCATGGTCTGCATGAGGTAAGTAAAGTTTATGAGCCTGGCGCCTAAGGCGCCACGGCTGAACCCAGACAGTCCCCAGCCGGGGCTGCTGGGGTTTTTATTAAATATCTGGATGCCTGTTCCCGGGGCTGATGGGCTTGATCCGGATGCCCGGGGGTAGGCATCATGACAGCACTCCCCCCCAAGGCCCCTCCTAAAGTTGCTCTTCCCCTTGGTCCTGGTTTGTCTGGGAAGTTCCGATGGAATTTCTTCATCAACCGAGGTGCATGAACATGTTCACTAGGTTCCCATGACCTTTCTTGTGGTCCGTAACCCTTCCAGTCGATTAAATAAAAAAGTCTTGATTTTAACCATCTTAGAGTCCAGGATATTCTTTAACTCAAATTCAGGTACTCCATCTATTAGGATGGGGTCAGGTGGTTTGGTTAATCTTGTCCCAGGTTGAACTGGTTTTAGAAGTGAAACATGAAAAACAGGATGAATCCGCATATTAGATGGTAATTCCAATTTGACGGCCACCGGGTTGATAATGGCCTTAATGGTGTAAGGTCCCAAATATCTAGGATTGAAAGTTCGAGTTCCCTTTAGCGGTATGTGTTTTGTAGCCAGCCAAACTTGACCTCTAATCTGGTATTGTGGAGTTTCACTTCTATGTCGATCAGCATTTTTCTTGTATTTCTCCTTTGTTTGTTTCAAGTGTTCTTTTGCTTCCTTCAAGGCTTGTGTAATAGTAGAATGCAGATGAGTCACTGCAGGCATTTCTAAGTGTTGAGGCGAATCGAGTTCTGAGGTTCGATGATGATGTCCATATATGGTATAAAAGGGGCTTTGTTCGGTTCCTGAATGTACGGAGTTATTGTATGCGTATTCGGAAATCCATAAAATATATTTCCAATTGCTTTCGGTTTGGTGTAGCATACAACGTAGATATTGTTCAAGAGTCTGGTTGGTCCTCTCCGTCTGACCATCAGTTTGGGGGTGGTGACTGGTTGATAGCCTTACGTCGATTTGCGCCAATTGACAGCATTTCTTCCAAAATTGCGAAATGTACTGACTTCCTCGGTCAGAGACCAATACGGAACGGAATCCATGGATTGGAACAATGTTTTTGAGAAATTCCTTGGCCAAAATCGAAGCGGAAGGTAATCCTTTTAAAGGAATAAAGTTGGCCATTTTGGAAAAAAAGATCCACAATAACTAGAATGGTGTTAAATCCATTACACGGAGGTAGATCTGTAATGAAGTCTAAAGACAAGGTGTGCCATGGTGTAGGTGGAATATCCAAAGGTTGTAAAAGGCCAGCTGGTTTTTTCTTCTGACTTTTGTTTTGGGCGCATATCCCACAAGACATCACAAATGACTTTACGTCCTTTAGCCAGGTGGGCCACCAGAATTGTCTTTTGATTTTAGCTTCAGTTTTTGCGATACCTGGATGTCCTTCCATAAGGGCGTCATGATAATTGGAGATGACTAGTTCTTGTAGTTCCTTGTGTGGTAGAAATAGACGTCCTTGATAGTAAGGCAGGTCATTGATGACTGAATAATCTTGGCCTTTCTTTACCCAGTCCTGCAGGGCTGCTAGATCGAAAAGTTGTTGGATTTTTAAATGAATGTCTTCTAGAGTCTGTAGAGTAGTTTTGCCAAGAATTCTTTGCTCTGAAATTACAGGCACCGGTTCCGGGTTCGAATATACTTCTCCCATCCCTATTCAGGTTAGGGCATCTGCCTTGCCGTTTTTACAACCTGGTCGATAAGTGATCACAAAATCGAATTCGGCAAAGAATAATGCCCACCGAAGTTGACGCGATGATTGGGCCTTGGCTGTTTTCAAATACTGCAGATTCCTGTGATCGGATGCCTGGCACCGAGAAGATGATGCCGCCAAGCCTTGAAGGTGGACTTGATGGCTAATAACTCTCTATCGGTAACCGCATAGTTTAATTCGGGTGCTGAGAACTTTCTTGACCAGAATGCTACTGGATGAAGTTGACCGGTTTCGGGATCCTTCTGGGACAGGACAGCTCCCATGGCTAAACTGGATGCATCGGTTTCAACTATTTATGGAAGCTCAGGGCGTGGATGCTTTAAGACAAGTGCAGACGTGAATTTCGATTTTAGCTCTGGAAAGGCTCTTTTAGCCTCTTCAGTCCACAAAAAACGTTTGTTTTTTCGCAAAAGTGCTGTGATGGGGTGTACAATATGTGGGAATTCAGGAATAAATCTGCGATAGAAATTAGCAAATCCAAGCATGCTTTGTACCCCTTTAACAGAACTCGGTGATGGCCACTTGAGGATTGCGTCCACCTTTCGAGAGTCCATTCGAACTCCTTTTGGAGTCAGGATAAATCCCAGGAATTCAACGTCTGTAGAATGAAAAACGCATTTCTCCAATTTTGCGTATAATTTGTGCTGGCGTAGTTTCTCTAGGACTGCACGAACATGCTTCACATGGTCTGATTCTGAGGAGGAGTACACTAGAATATCGTCTATGTATACGACAACACAGACGTCAATGAGTTCACGAAGGACATCGTTCATAAAATACTGGAAGGCTGCTGGTGTATTGCACAACCCGAAGGGCATCACCTGGTATTCGAATAACCCGTACATGGTGCGAAAGGCAGTCTTCCATTCATCGCCTTTCTTTACACGTACCAGATGGTATGCCCCTCGGAGGTCTAACTTAGTGTAGATACAAGCATCCTTTACTTGGTCTAGTAATTCGGGGATCAGAAGCAATGGGTATCGTTTTTTTTACCGTAATCTGATTTAATGCGCGGTAGTCTCTGCATGTTCTAAGGTCACCTTCCTTTTTAGGCACGAAGATTAGAGCTGAGGATGCAGGAGATTTGGATGGACGAATGAAGCCATTAGCAAGGTATTGGTCCAGATATTGTCGTAGGTGAAGATTTTCGGGTTCCGTAAGGGCATAGATTCTACAGCATGGAGGTTGTGCCCCAGGTACTAGGTCAATTTTACAATTGTATGATCTGTGAGGTGGTAAGGTATTTGCCTGTTCTTTTTGAAAGACATCCTGAAATTCTTGATATTCCTGAGGTAACTGCACAACTGGATTAGTAGCGGTGGCCAGGCTTTTGTTCAAGGTTTTTTCACAATCTGGGAAGGTCACTCTCTTCTCTCGCCAATCAATACAAGGATTGTGTGTTTCCAACCATGGCATTCCCAGAATTATTTGGAATTGCGGGGCCTTGATTAAATCAAACACAATGATTTCTCGATGCCCATCTTAACCCAACAGTGTCAGCTCAGTAGTGGAATGAGTTACAGGCCCAGAGGCAATTTCAGTTCCATCGACTGTGGTGATGACATCCAAAGCGGTCTTTTTGCAAAGGGGTAGATTCATCCTTGAGGCCAATTCGTGGTCCATGTAGTTTCCTGCGGCCCCGCTATCAATGTATGCCCTTACTGCGTGCATACGTGATGGCTGCCTTTGATCAATTAGGACCATTGGTATAATTAGGTGGGAGGTCTGAGTGTCCTTCTTTAAGCTTGGCAAGCGGTCCTCTACGCTTGTCGGGCATGGTCGTTTCCCGAATCAGGCTCTGTTTGACTTTTGTCAGCAACTCCTACTACTTCCTTGGGTGGTTTTATAGGGCAATCCCGTAGAAAATGTCCTGCGGTTCCACAGTACAGGCACAATTGCATCTGCCATCTCTTTTCTCTTTCCTTTTGAGTTACGGGTCCTTTAGCCCCCCCGATCTGCATAGGTTCTGATGCATCAGTTCCTTTGGGGGTAGCATTGGGTTTAACCCATACCCGACTCTCGAACTTAGCTCGATCAGCCTTTCTATTCTGAAGTCGGTGGTCTAACTAGACCACTAAGTCTTTATATTCTGCGCAATCCTGAGGTGGGTTCACAACTTGAGCCAAAACATCTTTGAGTTCTCCCTGAAGCCCTCGATGAAATAATGTAATTCGTTTCTCCTCAGGCCATCCGGTTTCCACCACCAACCTATTGAAGGTTGCGATATAGTTTAGCAGATCCTGATTACCCTGTCGAGGGGATAAAAGTTCGTTATCCAGGGCCTGTCCCTGTGAATGTCTGGCAAATAGTCTTTCCATGCTTCTTTGAAAACCCTGAAGATCCCGAAGAAGAGGGTCATCCTGGTTGACTAGTGGAATTGACCAGTCAGCTGCGCTGCCACTAAGATATGATAGTACAAAGGCTACTTTGGCTTGGTCATTTGGAAAAGCTCCAGGTCTGCATAAAAAGTGCAAGCAGCATTGGTTCATAAACACTGCGAACGTTTTTGGGTCCCCAGCAAAGCGTTCGGGTGGAGCTAAAGGAATAGCCCCTGGTAGGATTACTTGCACAGGATTGCTCGATGAAACAGGAGCTGGGTTTCCCCCGAGTCCAGGTTGGGGTGTTTGCCCAGCTTGATTTTGCAGCAGTTGTCTAGCAAGATCATCTGTGCGTTCCTTTGACACCATCAGTTCTCTCCTGAGGGCATTAGTCTCTTGGCGCGCAGAGTGCACTTCCGCCCTAAGTTCCTCTAATAATTGGGCTAGTTGGTCTGTTTCAGAGGTTTCCATAATGCCCGGGTGAGAATTTGTAGATGGGCTTTGCGTTCTGTTACGCTCACCTGGCTCCCACAGGGGCGTCGATCGGACGCGGATAGCTGCGACCTCCTCCAACGTGAAGCGTAGTGCAGAGATGACAGACTGGACTGGGCCGCCTAATCTCGTCTGCTTAACCCGTAGAAGTATTCTCCTGCAAGTGGAGAAAGGGATTTAGCCACCTGTGGATTTTAGTAATGGCACCCCACTGTTCTCCCCACTAATCACCACGGATATTCACTTTCAGTAAGCTCACCTTATGTTTGTAAATGATGAGCTCTCCATCCTGCGTGGAATGCAGGGGCGCGTAGATACCAGTTACTTCACTGGTTTGAAGGTGCTGGAAGAGTTCCGGGTGAATATTGACTCCGAGGTTCCAGTAAGTATAAAGTTCAAAGAGTTTAATATGTCCGATGTTCACTCTTGTACATTCCTTCTTGTGTTGCAGCTGGGTCCAAGAGAAGATTGTCTTTTGGCAGCTGATGGTGTTCAAGTAAGAGTCTGTATTACCAAACACTGTCCGGCAAAAGATGCGTGTGTTTAAATTGCTGGTTCTCTCTCCTTACAGCTGCGGTGTAAGAAGTTGCGGTTTGTTACAGAATAATGCCTCCGGTTATTAATCAGGTAATTCTATGGTGGAGAGATTGTATTTGTTGGCTCTCTCGGCTCACCTTATGTTTCTTTGTCCCCTAGATGGTGGAATTAGGCAGAGAAAATGATGGAGGCTGCGCCCGATCGAAAAATGCTGTGAAGACTGGTGAGTATGGCGTGGCGCTGCAGCTGGCGATGCGACGCGTGTAGAATAATGTCCTCTTCAAGTTCGAAGACGTGATGGATCTGGAATTCAGGTAAGGATTGAGATAATATCTGTTTTTTAACCTTTCCTTCTTCTTTCTTCTATTGCTAGGAGCTCTGGATTCAAGACGGGCGTGGCTGAAGACTGGATGCTGACTGCAGGCACGGTGAGTCTTACGCTGCTGGATGCAGAATAACGCAAAGCATGTGCTGCTCTTCGGGCGTGGTTTAAATAGCCTCCAAAGTAGTTCCAGGTAAGAAGTCCCTAGAACTACACCCGAGTAAAAAACAGTCCCTGTAGTAAAATAGTCCCATCCAGGTCTCACGTTGGCTTGGATTCATTTGCAGCATGGTCTGCTTGAGGTAAGTAAAGTCTATGAGCCTGGTGCCTATGGCGCCAGGACTGATTCCTATTATGAGCCAGGCGCCTAAGGCGCCGGGACTGAACCCAGAGAGCCCCCAGCCGGGGCTGCTGGGGTTTTATTAAATATCTGGATGCCTGCTCCCAGGGCTGAAGGGCTTGATCCGGATGCCCGGGGGTAGGCATCATGACAGCCAAATGCTTCAAAGTAATTGATCTAAAAAACCCATTCAGGAAGAATCACAAGACCTGGCCTCATGTACATATAGAAAGAAAAGTGGAATCATGCTTGTTTGCCACAAAGGTACTGTGAATCCCCATCCATTTTTTATAGAGTTCTCCAGATGGACTTGGACAAATCCATCTTGACAGCACAGTAGTTCATTATGCGGATCACATTTTGGTGTGTAGCAAGACTGAAGAACAGGGCAGGCAGGACTCTGTACAATTGATGACAGTTCTAGCAGATAAAGGATATAAGGTGGACAAGAAAAGGTTACAATATTGTCAGGCAGAGGTCTTGTACATTGGACAATTGATATCTCAAGAAGTCAGAAGGGGGACCCCTGAAAGAGCATAAGAAATCTTGAAGACAGCGCAGCCAAAGACAGTAAGAGAAATGCAGCAATTCTTGGGGCTCTGCAACTACTGCAGAGCATGGGTCCTTGACTATAGTACATCTGTCAGACCCCTTTTAAAGGGTCTTAAGCTCAGAAGAATGACATCAGTGTAGTCTGGACACGTGAAATGAATGAAGCATTCAATCATTTGAAAGAAGCAATACGCAGAGCATCAATTTTAGGAATTCTTGATTACAGTATAACATTCTTCCTATTCTTGCACTCAAATGGGGTGTAATGACAGCAGTGCTTACACAGAAGATGTCTTTGGGACACACGCCACTAGCATAATATAGTGGGATCCTAGTCCAAGTTATTAAGGGGCCATATCTTTTGTGAACAATAATTGGCTGCTGCAGATTTTGCCATTGAGAAGTCAGCAAGTACTACGATGGGCTGTCAAATAACATTATATGTGGAGCATGCCCTATTCACCATTCTTGAGAAACCCAAAAGCACATTGATGACATAGAGAGCATCTGGGCATGAGGTCATCATTTTAGAGCCAGCAATCATAGTAAGATGTAGAGTGGTGAACCTAGCAAAGTTTAAAGCAGAGCCAGTAGAAGAAGGGGAATATGCCCATGACTGCACCAAGTACACTGAACATTACGATGATATACCCCATGAGAGATAGCATGCCCTTGGAGGGGTGGGGCGGTGGCCTTCATTGATGGTTCTTTGACAATTGACCAGACCTCAGGGGAAAGACAAACAGGGACCACAGTGGTAAAGCTAACATTGAATGGTGGCTTCTAAGTAGTGGCCAGTGCAAGACTGCCTCTACATTTTTCAGTTCAAGCACAGAGTTGGCAGTGCTTATTGTAGATCTTAAAGCACATGAAGGCGAGGAAATTACGGTGTATTCAGACTCCGCCTATATTACGTCCACAGTGTATGCAGGACTGTCACAGTGCAAAAGGTGGGCTTCCTCCATGCAGATGGCACACCAATGCAGCATGCACAATTGTTGGATAGGCTTATAGATGCACCACAGCTCCCATCAGCCATCACTGTGGTGTAGTGCGTAGTCCACACAAGGGGTGGAGATTTAATTTCCTGCAGTAACAAAGTCGCTGACACAGAGGCCAAAAAAGCAGCATATTTTCCTGATATATCTGAATTTAATACACAAATGGATTAAAAAAACACACAAGAACATAGCCTGGTTATGAAAGACTTTAACTTGTTACCCATAACACAGATAGTTGAGTTCCAAGGGCTTGCGCCACCCTAAGAGCAGACGCTATGGAAAAGAAGGGGGTGCTCATTATCCCCACCACTGCAATGTGGTGACAAGACAGTACTGGTAAACCGGTCATGCCCTTGCATTACTTAAGGAAGCATTAGACCAGTTTCAATGTCCTGCACACATGACACAGGAGAGTCTTGCAGCCTTGATCTCAGAGGAGTGATTCACACCTAACCTTGCTGAGCATGTTGCTGCATTTGTTGTTAACTGTGCAGTGTGCCAGAAATTCATGGCGGGACACACGTGTGTAGCGAGAGGAGCAATACCCTGTCCTACCGGACCTATTCAGCATTTGCATATAAATTATGTAGATATGCTCCAAAATTGTAATGGCTACAGATATATGCGAGTGGATGTATGCCCTTTTTATTGATGGATCGAGGCCATATATGCACCCCAATGCCACATGTGCTGCAAAATTCCTCATACAAGGGGTGTTGCCGAAATGGGGAGTATGCAAAGTCCTCCCATCTGACAAAGGACCGCAATTTGTAACCAAGTTGTTAGAACATAGCACCATCATGCTGGGCCTTAAGCATAAATTCTCTTCTGAATATCACCCGCAGGCAAATGGAATTTTGTGAGCAACTTAATGGCCTTCTCAAAGAGAGAATAGCCAAGCTCAAAATGACCCTGAAAAATGGATGACTCGATTGCCTACCCTCAGCTCTGTTTGCATTGCGTAATAAGCCCAGCTCAGACCATCACCTAACTCCTCCTGAGCTGGTGATGGGGGGCCATATGCACACACCTCTTGCTCCTCCCATAGACCACAAACGGGTGTCCATAGAGCTGCTGTTGTTCTTGGAATTGAAATGCATGACTACTTGACAGCTATGACCGCGAGTGTCTCTTTTATATCTCAACAGCTTCGAACCCAGCAGATAAGTTTGAAGAACAATGATGAAGATAATGAACAGCTTGATCTACAGAAGAATTTTGTGCAAACCTGGCACAAGCCAAGGTTTGAAGGACCTTTAATGGTGGAAGAAGTAACTCCCACTGCGTTTAAAGTGCAAGGAAGGCATGCCTGACTGTACCTCAGTGACATCTAACCCTGCAAAGGAGAGAACCACCTGCCGCCAGTCCCAGAGGATGAACCAGACAAAGGCATGGCGAGAATCCAGACAACGTTGAATACAAGAAACAGACAGCAACCTGCGAATGAAAGCCAATAATACACTGTTTTTTCTTACACAAATAATCGACTGGCTCAAATGAACTTCCTTCTCGAGAACATTCTGCCTGCATAATAAAGCAAGTGCCTGTATCTTTTAAAAAAAATGAGAAAGGAATAATACATCATTATTAGATGGTGTCTCTAAGAGTACTGGTGTATACAATTATTGCCTTTATACTAGATAGCTACTGTGCCTTCACAACCACCAAAGTGCCACTTTAGATTCTAAGACTAGATTTATTTTTGAAAGGATCCTTCAGGCTATCACGACACAGTTTTTTGGTAGTCAATAGTAATTTGACATCAATGTGAGGGACCTATTGTGCAGAATTTACCAGAAAAGAAGAAGCAAAATGATTCAACTTTTTAATCCAGATAAGCACAGCCTTCCTGCACGCGGACCACATAATGGCCGTGCCCCCTTGCAGAATTTGGACACACTAGCAGTGATGATTGTAGCTGTCTTTTTTATATTCTGTTGTCTCTATCTCATCCTCCTTCTGGCAGTACAAGAAGTGATTCTATCTAAAGTGCCCAAGCCAGTATATGCTAAAATGACAATCATCCCTATGATAGATGATGCAATAGAACCACCCTTTTCTATTACTACCCGACAGACAAGGAGACTGAAATGGGAGTTTAGCACTAACTTCCAACACATAAATTCCTATATGACCGATTCTGCCCAGGTGACTTATAATATGTGGTACAAGCATATAAGTAAGGTGGAGAGAGAGACATTGGATGAGCGTTTCTACTTGTGTTTCCTTATTCCCTATGCTATGGGCGCTTCAAGGGTTTTTGTAGCCACTGAGGTACCTGTTAAAAAGGAATACTGTCTGACGCACTTGGCAGTCTTTTCAAAAGGAGGACAATTCCAAGGCCGAACTGCTCCAGTATGGGCAAACAAAGCAAAATCCCAATCAGAAATTAATTATATAAGATTTGAAATCAAGGGCAAGACCCAAAACATAGCATAAGGTGATAAGGTATGAGCAGCCTGGGTCAAGTGGAGCTGCAATCACAACAGAGAAAAATTAAATGTTATAGTGTAACTGTAGGATAGGAAAACAGATACCAGATATTGAGAATGTGGGCAATTGCAGATAAAGGGACTGGTACTCGCACCCGAGGGATGGATGGATGGATGGATGGATGGACTGGTAGC